>NW_015505644.1:871663-961684 GCF_001515645.1 Sinocyclocheilus grahami | reverse complement strand
ACAGCACTAATATATATATATATATATATTTTTTTTTTTTTAATGACATTTTTCCAGAGCCATTAGAGTGGTGAACATTTTCAGTTAGTAGAATAAAGAATAAGGAAACCTGTTAATCGTAACTGTTTGAGTGTCTGTCCTGATTGTTGATATTGAAACAACTGAACGGCTTGAATTCTGGGGAGATAGTGGTCATAATGTGAAACCAAAGTCTTGAAAACATTTCATCACGATTTCAATGCGTCATAGAAGTGTCTGACTTCTAAGATGTGGAAAGACACATTGATTGTAAACAATTAGTGCTTTCTGTGACTTCCCATTTTGAGTCAATGTTTGGACAATAACCCAACTTGACATAAACAGTTATGTTTTGTGATTGTAGTCAAGCGTGTATATCCTGTTTGATATGAATCAGAGGTTAAAGCAAGGGAATTATTTGTATTTCTGTTCTGAAAGGTTTTTACGTTTCTCATGCAAATCCACTATGCGTCAAGCATTTGCACCTCAAGCTTTTATTGACTTAAGTTTCATCTTTATCCTTCAGGTGGAAACCTCATGTCTAGAAAGCTGTGTTAGTCTCCGAACTTGCTGAGATTAAAACCATCTTTGTGTTGCACAACAAATTTCATTATGCAAATCCTTCACTGGAAATTCTTTCGAGAGTATAATCAATTTTGATGTACACAATCCTGGAAATAATCTGAAAAGGATCACACCTGGATGTCAACCTGGATTTATTATTCTCAGAAGAGTTGTGTGTCCTGATCATCCAGGAATGTCCTCCTGAGCCCTCCAGGCAAACTGTATTGAGGCTATTTTGGAAATGTCCTTTCCGTTAGAGCTGTTGAAAAATGAAACAACATGAAGCAATTGGGTGAGTGTGAGAGAATTCAAATGAATTGGTGAGTCAGAGCTGTGTTAATAGATTTAACGTTTTGTTTAGAAAAAAATTTAAATAAATATGAGAAGTGCCCTTTTTCCACTTGAGCCCCTGCCCCTCAAAACGTCTGTGCACGTCTCTGCACATTGGCATAATCATAACGGTTATTTGAAGGACAGCTACATCCTGATGTGGTGAGGAAAGATCGATGCATTGATGCACGACATTCAAAACGTGCAAAAAAATCAATTAAAAAGCTCTCATGTCGTCTTCTAAACGTCTTGAATTTATTACCAGTATTTTGACAGTTTAATGATCCATTTCTCTCAGGCTCTTTATGGTTGTGAGGAAATAAAGCACAGGCTCTGCTGGGCTTCTGTGCAAAGCAAACAAATCTAAAATTTTATATAAAAGTGAAAAGTGAAGTGACGTGGCCAAGTATGGTGACCCATACTCGGAATTAGTGCTCTGAATTATTTACCCATCCAAAGTGCACACACACAGCAGTGAACACACACAAACCGTGAACACACACCCGGAGCAGTGGGCAGCCATTTATGCTGCGGCACCCGGGGAGCAGTTGGGGGTTCGGTGCCTTGCTCACGGGCACCACTGTCGTGGTATTGAAGGTGGGAGAGAGCGCTGTACATTCACTCCCACCTACAATCCCTGCCGGTACGAGACTCGAACCCACAACCTTTGGGTTATGAGTCCGACTCTCTAACCATTAGGCCACGACTTCCTTATGAATGGGGTGTTAAGAATACAGTCTGTTCACATAAAGAATTGGTGTGTGGAAAAATATATTAAAATGGGGGGGGGGGACAAATAATAATAATAATAATACTAAATACAATAGGAAAATTTCCCATTGTGTTGTACAGCCAGAGTGTAACAGAATAAGGGAAATAATAAAAAATAGACAAATGATTAAGTCAAGTTTTCAGTCCATGTGAGCAAGAAAGTGTCTATAGATGGCGCTCTTGCAGGTTGTAAGGCAAATCAGCAGTCTTTTTAGTCTTCAACCCCGGTTTGATTCCTCTGGCTTCATCTTTGGATGCTCATTGGAAGTGTGAATGAAGCCCATTTCAGAGTTTCTGGTCACTGCAAGATAAAATATTGATTGATCACATGACCATAACTATATAATACAGTACTCATAGTGATCATATTTCTTATAAAGACAACAGATTTTATATTATTTATTTTTTTACATATAGACCCACTTACGTTTGACTTTATTTTATCTTTTATTTTTTGCATTTATTTGTTATAGAAAGCCATGTAGCCTAAATGTGTTGCATATAAATTGAAATATATTTATATAAATTAATAAACATAATTGTGTGTATAAATGTGTCATTTTTGATGTATTGTCAGTTTTAAAGTATTATATATTACTGGAACCAAAAATTCTGAAGCCAGTAATATATTTGAGATAAATTCTTATAACGTAATTAAAATAACACAATATATTATATGAATTGTAATAATAATTATAATAATAATAATACATATTAATGAGAGAATCACATCAGGTGACCCATATAACAATAATTGTGAAATTAAAGAGAATTACAAATAAACCCTCAACAGTAAACCACGAGGAAACATTATAGTGATGTGAATTTAGTAACACATTTTGATAATATGACATTCATTCATTTAACCCATTCAGCGGTGACTCTTGTTCCTGTAAAACCACTCAAATACATCTCTACATAGTTTACTGAACTAAAGTTACACTGTGGTCAGTGCAGTCGTAGTATTTTTATGACTCACAAGCATTCTTAAATGAGCCAAAGAATTACGAATACCTAAGCTGATCCAAAACAAAAATGACAAGCATATAATTCACTTCAGAGTGATTAAGCAAATAATTACACCTCATCTCTCTGCATGCTCAATGAGACGGTTACTACAGCAACCGCTCCGACGACACACTGCAGAGCGAGTAAACATCATCTGACAGAGAGAAAAAAAAGGATAAAACTCCCCTAAACGGACTAATCAATGTTAATGAAAATCCTAAATGACTTTGATGAGCTCCTCTAATTTGTCGAGCGTGAGTCAAAGCAGAGAGAGGCCTAAAGCCACGGTGAAGCGACCTGCTGTTCTGTTTGGCTCTGCTACTCAGAAACTCAGTGTGTGTGTGTGTCGGTGGGTCAGCTGTGGAGAGGAGTGTGTGCTGGGATGATGATGGAGTTCAGCGGTGGAGAGAGTCGATGTATGTGTGTGTGTGTGGGTGTGTGTGTGTGTGTGGTGTGTGTGTGTGTGTGTGTGTGTGTGTGTGTGTGTGTGTCGGTGCGTGTCAGGTGTGTGTGTGTGTGTGTGTGCCGGTGTGTTTGTGTGTGTGTGCCGTGTATGTGTGTGTGTGTCTGTGTGTCGGTGTCTGTGTGTGTCGGTGCGTGTGTGTGTGTGTGTCAGGTGTGTGTGTCGGTGTGTGTATGTGTGCCGGTGTTTGTGTGTGTGTGCCGTGTATGTGTGTGTGTGTGTGTGTCAGGTGTGTGTGTGCCGTGTATGTGTGTGTGTCGGTGTGTGTAGGCGGGTCACACACCTGGTGGTCTGGAGCGCCCCTGTGTGGCTGAAAGCGGGAACTCTGCTGGGCTGCCCGCGCAACGTCACCGTGATAGTGGTGGGAGCTTTCAGTCCTGCACACAACACACACACACAGTAACATTACACACACACATTTCTGTTTTACTGGGACGTTCTATAGACATAATCCCCCGGTTTCACAGACAAGGCTTAAACCTAGTCCCAGACTAAAGCTGTTTCAACTGAAAGAAACTTGCACTGAACGAGCTTAAAATATATCAGTGCCACCAGGGGCAAAGGCCGCCCACTCTGACGAAAGGCCCCCCAGTGTATTATACACATATAATATGTGTTAAATTATTATTGTTTAATCTATTTTAACACAATTAGAGAACTATTATAACAAACTCAAATAAATCAAATGTGATGAGTTGATGAGTTTGATTGACAGTGTTCGCCAATTCAGAGCCTTTCAGTTCAACAAAGCTCATCTGGGTGTCTCTCAAACAGAAGGCTGCACACATTTAAATGCACGAAAATAAACGGAAAGAAAACGAGTCGGCAGGCCCCTGATCATCTGAGTTTTAGGATGCGGCCTTCCGTGTGAGAAGCACATCCGCCTCCCTCATGCTCGCTAAAAGGGCTTCGAGGTGGGATTAGTTTCCTGATTCGGACAGATAGTTTAGGAGATGGGGGTATTCACGGTGCACCGGGCTTCAGTGGCTTGTCCACAATTTTGAGCGCAGCACGACAGAACAGATCAAGGGTCTTGATCTTATTTCCATCTAATATACTATTTCTATCAGCCAATGATAATTATAAAAGAAAACGTCCCGAGCATAGATCAGTGGCCGAGAGCGCATCTGACTGACAGATAAACCACGAGCTCTATCGGTTATTAATGTTCTGGTTATTTTGTTTCCGTGTACAGTTTGTTAATATTGTGCAAAGCATACAGTTCAGCTGAACTGTGCACATTTATTTTAGACACTTCATGTCTTGGGCTATGACTAATTTCAATGCAAAGCAGACAAAATTACAATTTACGTATGGTAATTTTTATTTATACAAATAAAGCTTCATATTATGAGAAGGATACATTCTGACCTATCCTGCAGTCATCATGGTGAGCTTAGGTTCCTTCAATCTAAAAAAACAAGAATCGAAAACAACTGAGGAATCGATTCCAGAACCAGGAATCGTTATCGGATTCGATTCCAAAAGTTTCGGAATGAACAGCCCTATCTGTCAGGCCGATTATGAATGTCATTTGAGCGCAGTCAGTGTTTTCAGTCGTATTCAAAGTCGTTTGGTGTGCGGTGTCTGTTGCCAGTCTTCCTCACTATTTATTATTTTATTATATAATTTTTGTGACTGACGCCGGCGATTAACTGCACCTGTTTCCTAATTAGTAGGCCTATTAATTTAAATAACGAATTAACATAAAAAATAAATAAAAAATCACAAACATGACATTTCTGAATAAAATAATTGTATACACTTTAGTTATATCTAATTTGGCATTTTTAATTAACATAGGCCTGTTACATTCTTCTTATTAGCCTATTAGGCCTATTAGTATTAAGTTACTTTTATTATTAAATTAATATTAGGCTACAGTTAATTTGCCCCGCAATAATTTCATAGCGCATCGCCGCATAACTGACGCGCTGTGGGGATAATAAAGATTAGGCTAGCTTACTCCTCATTGAAAATGTTTTTTAAAAGGTCTTTCAAAACAGGTTTATTATACAATGAATTAGGCCTAGCCTATAATAATTAAAATTATTAACACTGCAGTCATCAAGGAAAAAACTTTATTTCAAGCACCGACTTTTTTAAAAAGAAAAAAAACCCTGTTTAACACGAAATAGCCTACATTTCTTCTCTATTTATTTATTTTTTCCCACTAGCCTATGTTCGGGCCACAAGAGAAATATTAAGGGAGCTTGTCTGAGAGAATACGTGCCGGTAATGATAGCTGAAGCGCCGTCAGTTTTTACTTTCACTTTCTAGAGAATCGACTAAGATTAAGAGGTTCACCGCATAACGCTTGCGCAAAGTTTGCACGTTGCTTGTGTGATCTCATTGGCTCACCTTCCTGGTTTAAAAGAAATATTTACAATATTGCATGTATAACCCCCTTGAGTTTGCGGTTGGGGGCCCGGATTTGCGCTGAACCACAGGACTGTCCTTTAGTTAGCCTAGTGCCCCGCTCACTTCTGCCCAGGCCCGCCCAAAAATAAAAGTATAGTAAGGGGCGTAACATTTCCGTCACACGCTTGAGGTATTCGGCCAATCACAACGCACTGGATAGCTGGCCAATCACAGCACACCTCGCTTTTCAGACCGATGAGCTTTGTAAAAATCGACGCGTTTCAGAAAGGCGGAGCATAGAGGAGAAACAATAATGTACAGTGTGTGGAAAATAATGTGTTTTTTTAACCTTAAACCGCATAAACACATTTCATTACACCAAATACACAAAATAATGTTCTTTTTAGCAGCATCATATGACCACTTTAAGATGCACACCAGTAATGTTTTTTTCTAAGGCACGTTTATAAAAATGACTTAAATATCCTAATTGAACTATGGCCTAATCCTAGTTTAGTCTAAGCCCTGTCTGTGAAACCAGGTAGAGTTTTATAACAGTATATTCTATTCAATAACCCTACCCCTAAACACAACCCTACTAACTTCCTGCAGTTCTTTACATTTTCAAAAAACATCATGATTTATAAGCTGTTTGGGGGAAAAAAAAAGGTATTGTATTATTATACCTGTGGAGGCATGCAGGACCTCACTCACATACACACATTACAGGGATCTCATACTATGAAATATCTTAAAACAAACAAAAAAGGTGCACCCCCTGCAGTGTAGCCCACGGAAAAAAATTGGGGTGCGGTGTTAAAAATAAATGAATGAACAATTTGTAACAAAAATCAAATTAATTTCAACTTCATTGAAAAAAGTAGCCTACGCCCACAGCACACCTCGCTTTTCAGACCGATGAGCTTTGTAAAAATCGACGCGTTTCAGAAAGGCGGGGCATAGAGGAGAAACAATAATGTACAGTATGTGGAAAATATTGTGTTTTTTTAACCTTAAACCGCATAAACACATTTCATTACACCAAATACACAAAATAATGTTCTTTTTAGCAACATCATATGACCCCTTTAAGATGCACACCAGTAATGTTTTTTTCTAAGGCACGTTTATAAAAATGACTTAAATATCCTAATTGAACTATGGCCTAATCCTAGTTTTAGTCTAAGCCCTGTCTGTGAAACCAGGTAGAATTTTATACTGTACAAACAGTATATTCTATTCAATAACCCTACCCCTAAACACAACCCTACTAACTTCCTGCAGTTCTTTACATTTTCAAAAAGCATCATGATTTATAAGCTGTTTGGGGGAAAAAAAAAGGTATTGTATTATTATACCTGTGGAGGCATGCAGGACCTCACTCACATACACACATTACAGGGATCTCATACTATGAAATATCTTAAAACAAACAAAAAAGGTGCACCCCCTGCAGTGTAGCCCACGGAAAAAAATGGGGGTGCGGTGTTAAAAATAAATGAATGAACAATTTGTAACAAAAATCAAATTAATTTCAACTTCATTGAAAAAAGTAGCCTACGCCAACAATGACAAGAAGCAACGGTTAAACATGAGTTAAGTTGAATCAAATTGGCTGTGAAAGTTGGTTCAACTTATTAAACTGACTTACATCATTTGTTGCCACGATTCTTTTTGATTATATTATTACCTGTAACATGTCTGTGCCATACCCAAATTAAGAATGAACGACCATTTCTACAGACATAGCAAAGAGACAACAGAGAAAGTGTCTACCTCAGCAGCAACAACTTGTAATGTGATAAAGCACATTTACCATGAACAAGTAATGAATAAATTAATGTTTTTATATATGAAGCGGGTGAATGCAACTCATAGGAGCAACACAGGTGATCAAATCAGAATTTGTTTTTTTAATTCACCGCCTATAGTCAAAAGTACAATTAACTAGAACAGCAGAAACTAACATTTTTGTTTGTCTTCTTTTAGAGGCATTTCATAGTTTGACTCCTGACTCCTATGAAAGAGCGAAACAGGCCATCCTGTTCATACTTTTTCAGTTTTAGCTCCACCTATATTGATCGAATAACACTATACTGCATACGGTTATATACTACATACAGGATACTATCACTATTAAACATGCTATAATAATGCTGTCCATCTAAATACCCTTTAGTTTACATTGTCAATCAAATTGTTGTCTTAAATCTCCTCAACAAGATCAATTCTTCTTGCTGCATAAAAATACTAAATATTAGCATACCGTATACAGTCCAACACTTTGTATTGCATTTGACCAAACAACTATGTATTAATAATCCATCATTAGTTTTTATTGTTTTTGTTACCTGACATCTGGCAACCCCAAGCAATAAAACTCGAGAGGCTTGTTTTTTGTTTTTGTAAATTAAGTTGGTCTCGTCTTTTTTCCCATCAACAATACTGCATGTTGATATAGTCGGAGTGTTTAATGATATCGCTGTTGTCTCGTCTAAGTAATCAACGAACCTATATTTATCATAATTTTCATAAACGAAATGAACACTAATAGAAGCAAAGAGCTTACAGATGACCCTGTTGGCAGAATGTAATGGTGGTGGCACCTTGTGCAGTGGCAGGGGCCTGAGCCTGGACAGGAGAGGAAGAACCGGACATCACGCTCCCCTGCAGGCTGTGAAACGGCCCTTCACTGGAACACAAAGCTCCAGGCACGTCTGCCAAACCTGACCTAAGAGCAAGACCATTTTTTTTTTCCTAAAAGTTTATACATGAGTTGTATGTATAAGTGGAAACTTACAAAATACAGTGCAGATGCAGGGTAATGGAGTTAAGTGCTGGAACATTTTTGGACCACCCTGGACCACAAAACCAGTCATAAGGGTCATTTTTTGGGGTCAAAATACTGAGAAAATTGCCTTTAAAGTTGTCCAAACGAAGTTCTTAGCAATGCATATTACTAATTAAAAATTAAGTGTTGATATATTTACGGTAGGAAATTTACAAAATATCTTCATGGCACATGATCTTTCCTTAATATCCTAATGATTTTTGGCATAAAAGAAAACATTTATCATTTTGACCCATACAATGTATTGTTGGCTATTGCGACAAATATACCTGTGCTACTTATGACTGCTTTTGTGCTCCAGGGTCACATATGGCATGACATCGCATAAATCACACAAATGTCACAACAGCTATCAAAAAAAAAAATCAACAATTAGGCGATGTAGCAAGATCATCGTTACACAAGAATACAAACAGCACTGGTCATTTCCTTAAGATTCAAATCCTGTTCACACCATCATGAATGTTCCGTGGGAAAATTTGGTGAGAAGCATTTTAATTTGAGTGAACTGCTGTTAATGCACTGTTCAGACCGACACAAATACAAAAATCTGAACAGCTGTTAAAAGCATGTAAATCCTATTTTAAGAGAATCACTTTGTGTACCCGAGTAACCTGGGTATTTCTGCTTTTCTGTAAGTGCCAACTATTGTCAGAAGGAATCTGCATTTTCATTCCATTTTGTATGCATTTAATTTCAACTACATTTTCGTATATTTGTGTTGGTGTAAAGAGCATGAGAGTGTCTTTGTTTCTCTTGTACAGTCTGGTGTGAAAAGATAAAGGTACCTTTGTGCACTGAGAAGCTCCGACAGCTCTTTGGCCCCTGATACCGTCTGGCCCACTGTCAGTCCAAGGGGCTTTCCTGACAAACCCACTGCACAAAAAATACCAATACAAATGTAAACACCTTGAGGCAGCAAGACAGTATGAGATACCTTTTCCAAATTTTACGTTCTACGCAAGTATAGATTCTTGAAGTGAACTTTTGCCTGTTTGGTGATTAGACGCACTGTTTTGGACTGCTGTCTTTTTTTAACTGAATGTGACGCGTCTGGTGTGGGATGCCTGCGAGATGTCCTAGGTGAGATGTGCTTCTCGTCCGGTGTCCGGTCTGTGACCGCCTTGATTATACTTATGCCTGGCTCTGCATCGCGAGCCTCTGCTGATTGCACTTGTGTACGCGTGCAAGCCGTATATACTTGTTGCGTTAGCCATTGTACTACTCTTTGAAATTACATGGGACAACTAGGAGTAATTGTCCTCTAAAACCATTGGGAATCAGGTGAGAAGTAGTAGTTTGTCAGTACAACTCTCAAAACTTGACTCGCGTGATGAATGAGTTGATGAATGACTTAATTTCTTTATGTACACACTGATTAGGTTGTGGGTCAATTTGGAAGACTGTGAAAAATGTTTGTTTTTAGTACACTTCACCAAACCTACACTACAAAATAATCAAAGAATCATATAAAACCCAGTAAACCTTGAGAATATTATTTGTGACATTAGAATTATTTTGTCTAGTGCATAAAATTTCTAAATAAATAACAAAATGATGAAATTGGGAGGTTTGGACTTGTTTCCACTGAAATAAATGTTTTGTTATAACACAGAGAGTAAAGTAACAAAACAAGGGACCTCATAAAGGAGATAACATGTAGTGTATGTTGTGTGGATCTGATGTCTAAGCCTTGCTTATACAAGCAAAAATAATTAAAGCAATGGCTTAACAACAGGCCTGAAACGCATAGTTCACCTAAAAACGAAAATTGTCAACATTTACTCTCCCTCAAGTTGCACCAAACCTGTATGAATTTCTTTCTTCTGTTGAACACAAGAAGATATTTTGAAGAAAATAAATGTAAAAAAGGGTGAACTATAAAGTCATCAATCTGACTGAAAACTGCACAACATTTTCTCATTCTGCCCAAATGCATCAATACACCTCATATAGTTTAACCAGTGGCTCAGTGGGCTGAATGAGGCCTGTGTTTTCATTACCGTCCTGAGAAGTGGATCCAGCCGTGCTTCCCGCCGTGTCTCCGTGGGAGATGATGGTGACTTTGATCTTGGCTCTTTTGGAGGCTTTGGTGGGAGTGGGACTAGGAGTCTGTCTTCTCTTGAGGTGGAGCCTCAGATCGTCTCGGTCCAAACCCTCCACCTGCTCACTGGGCAACGGCACTGAAACAAAAAATGCTGAAGGGTTAAGCATCAACAGTCTCAAGCTCACTGAGGGTTCAGAAGGTGCCAATACAGGCAATATGAAATACCGCAGAGGTCTGTGGGTACAGATTAAGATGCTTTCGATGCATTCAGACCCAAAGTCATTTCAACATCAGTGTTTGGTTTGTGTGAAAGATGCTTTCTGAACTCCAGTGCAAAACATGGAAATGCACTCAAGATTGCTTAAAGCTGCAGTCCGGCACTTTTTTTTGGTTAAAAATGATCCAAAATCAATATTTGAGGAAGTACATAACCAGCCAGTGTTCAAAACTATCGCCTTACTTTAGCCCGATTCACAATGGTTAGCTTATAATAATGTTTTCTAATTTGAGTGGTACGGGTAGGTTTTCGCGGGAAATTCGAGCATGCTGCTGCGTATAACAATAATAATAATTTGAACGGTTTGATGTGATATGAGCTAACCAATCTTTAGATTTAATCACCATTGGTAGCGTGATTTATTGTAATGCTTTTTTCCTCAGTTGGTCAGAACAAACGTGGCAGACTTGTTACTTGTTCAGATGGCAATATACGGTGAAAATTCTTATTTGGGTCATATTCCAAGACATAGGCTAGAATCTGTGATTGCGAAGTACAGTAAATATTCACACCGTTGCAGTGACTGACTGCCACACACACATACTCCTCAGAACATTAGATTCATCTGCGCTGGAGCCGTGCCGACTCACAACCCACGCAAACTAGATAATTCCGCACTCAGCTGCAATTCCAGGTTTTCAAACAGAGATGGCGACAAAGAGGCAAAGCTTACGGACTGCAGCTTTAACAACAGGGGTGCATAGTTCATATGGACCATTAAGTTCACAATTTTAGTATGAAAATTATCTGGCCTTATTTGCAGAAGTGAATCAGAATTAAAGTGTACTGTACTTCTTTTGTACTTTTGACGAGCGTCTTGCAAAGTAGTAAAAACTTCAAATCTGATAAAAGGATTTGGAGAAACAACGTTTGTGTGAAATGATCCATGTTTAATGTCTAGTATCTAACATTTTATGTTTTGACCAAGAAATTTCATTTTGGTACATCATAGTTATTGTCCCACTAAATAAATAAGTGGAGAGAAGTGGAATTGAACTTAATTTTGGAAATTGCATTTAAACCAAATATAAAAACTTAAACAATAGCTGATACATAAAAGTGTTCAGCTGATATAAACTTTTTGTTGGCTGATGCTGATATCTTAGAAAGCAGGGTGGCCAATGGCCGATATAAAGCCAATATCGCAATATTTAATTTAAAGATTTAAGTTTGCACATGCATGATTTCTACAATTAAATTCATATTTTTTTACATAACATTTGCTGAGATAGTTCATACAGATTAATTTGAAAAAATTTGAGAATTTTCTATTAATAGTATACGTATTTAACAAGTACAAAAGTTGTTAAAAACCTGAATAAAAACCCACTGAAGTAAACACTGTAACCAGCAATGTACTCGGAAATCTGGTTAATCCGTGTGCACTAGCCAGGTGACATTTTACATACAGCACACAGTGGCAAACTACGTAAGTGCAGCATAGATTGAGACCAAGAATTTAATGTTGCTTGCATGTGCATGTCCAGTGACATTTGAACTCTCCTGTCCGCATCTAATTCACAAAGGATCCTTTGCATGGATGGACCATCACACATATTTAATGCAGGTTACAATGCACACTAGAAGATCTAACAGCTGGCTTTGCAGAAGCTTGCTACTGTTTATTAGATATTCAAAGACTTGAGAATGCCGACAACATATGAAAAAGTACTATAGGGTATACCTTTCAATTATTAGACAGATCTGTTAAACAAAGACATTAATGAAGACAGAGAATGGGAGATGGGTTTTCAACTGTCAAAATAAGTCCTACTTTTGACTCTTATGAGCCAAACAGAAAAACATTTTGGTCAATGCCAATTGTTTAAAAAGGCAGTGGCTATTTGCACTAAGTGAAGCATATAGCATTTTTAGCGATGCGTTTTGTGCAAATAGCTATAGATTATATTTACACTTAGGGCTGTGCAAAAAATCGTCAGTAAAGCTGGTTCTGTGATTAGTAGTAAATCTCCAGCACGTGCTTTCAGATGGAGCGGCATTTACTAGACAGATCCGTAGATCACTGACAAGCTACGCAAAATCGCGTTCAAAATCGCAGCCAATTCATTGCAGATTATGAACGTGATTTTGAGAAGCTTGTCAGTGATCTACGGCTCTGTGTAGTAAATGCCGACCCATCTGAAAGCACGTGCTGGAGATTTACTACTAATCACAGAACCAGCTTTACTGACGTAATTCGCACGAAAATCATTTGATTTTTTGCACAGCCCTATTTACACACTTTATACTACTTATTGCAAATAGTGGCAATTAGTAGTAAATCTCCAGCACGTGCTTTCAGATGGAGCGGCATTTACTAGACAGATCCGTAGATCACTGACAAGCTACGCAAAATCGCGTTCAAAATCGCAGCCGATTCATTGCAGATTATGAACGTGATTTTGAGAAGCTTGTCAGTGATCTACGGCTCTGTGTAGTAAATGCCGACCCATCTGAAAGCACGTGCTGGATATTTACTACTAATCACCGAACCAGCTTTACTGACGTAATTCGCACGAAAATCATTAGATTTTTTGCACAGCCCTATTTACACACTTTATACTACTTATTGCAAATAGTGGCAATTATCTGCACCTCAGTATTGTAGTACGTTATAAAACAGTATGCAATAATAATGTTTTGAGTGTAAATCTTGGAACTCGGAAAAGACTGTGGTACGCGCTTTACCACCTACACCACTGGAGCCGTTGTTAGATAATCGTCTTTTGTAGTGTTGACAAGCCCAATCACTCATTAGTGGGTGGAGTAAGTGTAAATAGCTTCTGCCAACAATACTTGTATAATACAATACAATATTTGCACTTAGTTTAAATAGACACTGTTTAAGAAAAATAAATAGGCCTATGCGATTTATCAGTCAAATACTACTTTAAAAGTTTTGAAGGGTCAAAAGCCAAACAGTGCACCTGTTCTGTTAGGGAAAATAACAAAAAAAAATATGTCTAGAGTTTTTTTTTTTTTTTTACCCTCTCCCACTGATTTAAGATGCATTCTGCCAAGAAGAGTGTAAGTTTGCAAGCAGTCATTACTATAAGCATTCACTATTGTTTGTGCCTTTAGCAAACACAAGCTGGTGAAACAGTAAAAGTAAGGATGAAAGGATTTGACTGAAGATGACTGATGGACGACAGAAGGAAAAAGAGATTGATAGATACTCACCAAAGAGACATGATGGGCTGCCAGGAGGAATGCTTTTCTTCACCAGCATATTGTGTTTCATAAAAGCAGCGAACTGAGCTGTAGCAAACGAAAGACAAAGATGGAGAGAGTGAAGGAGGAATGTAGAGGGGATAGAAAAGACAGGAATCACACGCAACATTACTGCTTGATGGGATTTGAGATTCTCCTCAATACAGGGAGGACGTAACTGCAAATCCCAGAGGGTTAACGTTAGCTTTTCAACTGTAAACTGCGTAGCCCTTATCATTTAACATGCACAGGCACCGGCAGAACAGCTCAGGGTTAAAAGAGGCCCATCAGGCATAAACATGACTCAGTTATGCAGATACACACTGCATTCAAAAACAAAAATAGAGCTAAAGGCAGGGGACAAGAAACACATTACTACTGGTTTTGTTATGAGTTAGGTATAAAATTGGTTGCCAGTCATATATTTCACGCATTTGTATCCCACCAGGCAAAAACAACTTTAACACCACAAATAACAGCGCATACAAAAATGCATCCTGTGTGTGGGGTTCTGGGGCTGAATCTGTGTGTTTACACACCTTGTGCTTGTTTGTGTGTGAGCACAGTTCCTGAGCGCTGCATGTGGGTCTTCAGCAGCTGTGTGGCAGTAATGAGACTGGATTTCTGAGCTGGAGAAAGTCCGACCATCTTGGGTTTGGGACTGGCTGTAGGACTGCTGCAGACACTGGACATATCCTGCAGGGAAAACATTACTGCAGATGTCTGAATTACTTCACATGATCCACTGCCTCTTTATATTAACTAAAACTACATGTTCTGATTGGTTGTTAATATGTGGTTACTAGAGTTTTTTTAGGGCCCTATGAATTCCGTGATGTGGAAATGTCATTATTATTATTATTATTATTTTAAGGAAAAATACTTTTTTTTTCCTCAATGTTTTAATTTAAAGAGTAAATCTCTGTTCTGGAACACTTTGCCCAAAAAATAAATAACTTTTAAGATGTTTATTTGATTACTTATTAAAAGATCAAATTGTTAATGTTTTATGTCTTCATTTGACCACTGTTTATAATATATTTGTTTAAAATCAAATCCAGAGAAGTCTAAAAAAGGCTTTATTAATTCAATTAAACATACTTTTTGATTATTACAATTTAATGTAACCATTAAAACAGAATCCAGTTGGGATTCGGGGAAAAAAAATGAAATAGAATTTGGGAAAAATTTTGCCGAATAGAAGTTTTTTATGTAGTTGAAGATAAAGCCGACAAAGCTTACACATATCTCCTGGTGTATCCAACATTTGTTTTCCAAATAATATTCTTACCTCTGACCCCGATGGGGAGATAGGTACCCTCACAGCAGGTGAAGAGGGTCGTGACCTCTCAAGGTCAAAGGGCAGCTCACGACGTGGTTTCTTCTTCTTCTCGGCATCCAAATCTCGAGTTTCACCAGAGCCGTGGCCATGGCTCTCAGTACGGGTCAAAACTCCTGTCAGAAAATCAACTATCTCATCCTGAAAACAAAGGGGGGGAAAAGATTATGGCTAAAGACTACAGAGGGGACACACAAGACAGATCACGTATCAGAGTGAACGTTTAAATTCAGCTTTCCCTAAAATTAGACTTTAGCTGGTTCTGGCCTTTATTTTCACTCTGAATGACATGTGAAATCATGCTTAACTGATTTGAATACTATGCTTATTAATTTTGTGGGGAAGAGAAGTGAGAAGTACGGACTTGAATGCAGCGATCCACCATGGTCTGCGTCAGGCCTTCTGTCTTCATCTTAGTGGAGTTGATCCTGCAAACAAAGCCGAACGCTTTCAACTAGGGCTGGGCGATATGGCCAAAACAATTATCACGATCATTTTTTTCATATCAGTCGATAACGATAATTATCACAATAAATGTCAATCTTTATTTCTTTCAAGTTTAAAGCCAGATTTTTGCTCCAAAGTGAAAGTTGTAGAAACCAGACCATTAATTTTCCTTAACAAAATAAACATCTTAATAGAAACATTAATTTCTTAGTTTCTGCATGTAATATTGTTTCAAACCAAGAAACAGGTTTGTGTTGCCTGATAACATTAATAATAAAAATATTACTTTTTTGTCTCCTAGGAATGCACATTTGATAATCAGTAACATCTGTAAAAAATTGTAGCAACCTCATTTTTATATGCTGAAATTTCATTATTCTGAGTTTTTCTTTTAATTAATCATTGGTCTTCTATAGTAGCATAATTTAAATCATGACAAACAGTTAAAAACCACACATATAGCATACCATAGTAAAAATATAACTATATGGTTTTTAGGTATTTGTATGAAAAACAGTAGTCTAAAAACATTTAGCATAGGCTAAATGCACACATGCTATAGTTTAATTAGAAAAATACTGTAATTATATTCCATTACATTTTTTTATTAGTGCTGTCAAACGATTAATCGCATCCAAAATAAAAGTTTTTGTTTACATACAATATGTGTACGGTTTATTTATTATGTATATATAAATACACACACACAGTATATATTTTGAAAATACTTACACATATATTCATTTATATATTTATGTTATTATATAAATATATTTAATATATAAACATAGCATATTTTTCTTAAATATATACTGTATGTGTGTGTGTGTGTGTGTATTTATGTATCCATAATATACACAGTACACACTCATACATTATGTCAACAAAAACTTTTATTTTGGATGCGATTAATCGCGATTAATTGACAGCACTACTTTTAATACATTTAATTCATGTCTACATTAATAATGTAATAAAATTCGATACAAATACCCACATTTCTGACACAATACCACGATGCAGTTAGTGTTACTACAGCAAATCCATGGTAAATGATGACGATTTGTAGATTGAAAAGCCTGCTGACTCTATCGTTACACACAGTGTTTCTGCTGTTTGTCAGCGCTGTTTCATCGTTTAAGTCATTTGTGTTCTTCTCTGATTCACGCTTCACAGCTGGATCTCACAGCGCTGGAACACGTCTGCACTAGTGAGCTTGTGCCGCGCAGCAGTTCGAACTGTGATCCGAGCGGATAAACGGTCCGTGTGGTGCGATTCAAATAAGTCGCGTGGTTTAGTTCCACTTTTGGCACATAAACATTATAACGAACATTTATCAAACTCTTCATATCGTTTTATCAGGGAAAATTATATCGCGATAATTATCGTTATCGATTTATTGCCCAGCCCTTCTTTAATGTCTAGACACACGTGTGAATGTCTGAAGACACAAACCTCAAGTTTTCATCTGACCCTCCAACAACTACCATGCTGTTATCAGCCTGAATCTTCTCCCTGAACTCCTCCATGTTCTCAGGACTGCCCTGAAGAGCGTTCTGACCGACCACAAACAGCACTGGAGTCTTCATGTCCAACAGTGGATCATCAACATCCTGACAAACACAATACAAACGTTATACTTCAGCCAGCAATGCTAATGTATCTGCTAAATGTTTTCATGCTGCTCATCATGGCAAAAAGCAGGGAGAAACTATGAACTGTTTCCTCTTACCCCTCGGGGCCCATTGACGGTTTGGAGAGGGAAACCTAAACACACAACAGCAGTCACATACTCCATAAGGGACACCTGGACGCAAACACAGACATCTATAAATTCATCATTTTACAGCTGATCATAGGCTACAATTCAGAAAACTAATGTTAAGAGAGACTTACCTGACAAGAGATCAATGAGCCCACATTCCAGCCCACCAAGATGATCGGCTTGTGAGGAAAGTGACTGTGAACCTACAGCAAAAAATAAACAAATCTTTAAATACACCTCATGGTTTATTTATTATTTGCCATGTCATCACCTATGATTCATTTTATGGCAAGAACAGAATCATTTAAAACACAATGACAAATAATAAATGTGTGTTTTAATAATATATAGAAACTACAATATATATATATATATATATATATATATATATATATTATTTTTCTTAATGGTGCTGTTGAAAGCTACACTACACATAAAATAAATGCAGCCAATTTTCCTCATATATGCAATTCACAAGAATCATATGCCTGAGATCAGAAAATACAGAAATAGGCAACAGAAAAATCACATTGCTGATTTATATACTTGGTTACACTATTTTAAAGTGTACTTGTCACAGTGTATGTATACATTTAAGTACCGAGTAAAATTAATTAACTACGTGTACTTAACTATACGGTTAGAGTTAGGATTAGGGTTTGATTTAGGGTTAACCTGCTTGTAAATATGCATAATTGAATGTTATTATAATAGTAAGCGCATGTAACCTGTGTAACAAGGACACCTTAAAATAAAAAGTGTTCCATATATTTTCCTATAAAGCAAAAGTGTAATTGGCTAGCTAGTCCTGTGTGTTATTTTGTACCTCAATAACTTTTCCTCTGACTGTGCCGATCATGTGCTCTAAACACTGCGTGATTCCGATGTTGGCTCCACTGCCCACATGAGCGTTAATGGGAATGACCTGAATCACCAAAAACAAAACACTGAATCAGTTTTATTTGAATCAGAACCTAAAATCACTCTATGAATGCAAGAATGATAACATTAATACAATATTTTATTTACAAATGATGCTAATCTAAATTAAACCAAGCCTAAATCAAAAATTATGATGAACACAAAATCAAAGTGTTTGTGACAGCTGTATTTGCCTGTGATTTTGCATACCTTCCCTAGACAGGAGAGCTGAGATTGCCAGAATCTCATTCGTCGAGAGGTAGAGAAGGCGGGGTTTGTTGGTCCTGATGGAGCTATCAGGATCAGGGGGCATCCAGGAAGTTTACTCTGAAAACATAAACATAAATATTCAGATTAGATTCAGAAAACAGACATTTCCAGTTAAAGTCTTTTATATTATAGAAATCATACCACAAACAAACAATTTGGTGCATATGTTGATACAAATTTATATGCAAACAAATGATGCAATGCACCATGAACCACAACCTGAAAGGGGACATTTAGTTATACAGTCATACAGTTATACTAAAAGAAACTACACATTTTACTAGATACCTTTTATTTGCCAAAAATGTATGAACTACTAATCGGACGACAAAAGGCATGTAGTAGATTGCATACAACAGTTTTATTAGGAAAGCTTTGAACGTGTTGATCATTTAGATGCCTTAAAGGGGTCATATGATGCTGCTAAAAAGAACATTATTGTGTGTATTTGGTGTAATGAAATGTGTTTATGCGGTTTAAGGTTCAAAAAACACATTATTTTCCACACACTGTACATTATTGTTTCTCCTCTATGCCCCGCCTTTCTGAAACGCATCGATTTTTACAAAGCTCATCGGTCTGAAAAGCGAGGTGTGCTCTGATTGGCCAGCTTTCCAGTGCGTTGTGATTGGCCGAATACCTCAAGCGTGTGACGGAAATGTTACGCCCCTTAACATACTGTGATGATACCCATTTCTAGTCGTGTTCTCTTTTGGAAGGCCAAACAAAGTAGTTTCACTTTCACAACGAAGCACACAGCGTCTTCACGACATGGTGTCGGCGGCGGCGGGCAACAATACTACAGCAAGAATAAAAGTTACGCCTTCTTTCTTCGCGTGAACATTTGGTCGGCGTTATGCAAATCTTCCCACATACTGAGGTAGATATGTGGGGGCGTGTTCGAACGAGCCGTTTTAGGTAGGCGTGGCTGAACTTTTATAAAGAATATCTCTTTGGATTTGAGACTTTAGTCTTTGCAACTTTACAGATCTTCTTTATGCACCAAGAGCTTGTAACACTCCAAAGAGAAGGGGAAAATTTTAATCGCATCATATGACCCCTTTAAAAATCTAATATATCAAATATGATACAGTATAGGGATAAGAGGAACTAAAGCAACAGTACATACTGGTTTGTTGTGTGATAGCACACCCACAGCAGGGTCCCATGGCCGCTTAAGGAGCAGAGAAAGAGCCTCAGACCCTGCCGCTCCTGTTTTTACAGAGGATGACAGCAACATCTTGTCGATCAGGGATGGTACCTAAAAGGGTAAATGTGGAGATGTCACAAGAGAATAAAAACAGTCTTCTGTAACCTCCTGCTATGGACTCTACACAAACAGTGGTAATATAATAATAAAGCATCCCACCTTGCTTTTGAGTGTCTGCAATACATCAAGGTAAGCCGCCAGCATAGCAAGACTCAAAGACTCCACAAGTGTGCTGTGAAGCCAATGTGTCAGCTTTATGTCCCAGTTGATGCTGGCCAGAGCATGGCGGACCTTACGAGCACATTTATCCACAGCTATCCTGCGTAAGACCGGTTCATTACAAGCCTGTGAAGAGCAGAGACACAGAGAGTGAGTGAGAGAACGTTTGCATTAGAACAACCATCATGTTTCTCATTTGGTTTCTCATTTTTGTCAGCAGGGACAAAAACAATTTGCGACAAGCAAATAATCTAAACTAAGAAAATAATCATGCATAGCTAAACAAATAGGACTACCAACTTTGAAAAAGGGAACAATGGATCTCATATCTTTTGTTGTTGACATTAAACTGATACTGACATTAGTAGGGCTGGATGATAAACAATATCATATCGAGATCTCGATAAAATTTATATTGATAATGATGATAAGCTCTGGACATTTAACAGTCTATCACACAGCAGAAATAAAGGCAACAGCAGCCATGATCTGTGGGTCTCTGTGTGAATGAATGGCATAGATTCATCTGACACACAAACTCAAACATGTGACACTGACAGTGTTTTCAGCATCTGCATCTCAATATACCAGGACATGAACTTCATCTCTAGAGTTTCCAAATACACAATTAAAACTGGAAGACCTTCATCACGTCAAAGTTGGGTTTAACTTGAAGAAATTATGACAGAAATATATTACTACTATATACTAAAATGTACTTCTCAACATAATCATATTATTATTTTTAAGGAATATCACGCAACCAAGGCAATTTTCATCCAAATGAATTGCTATACTTTCATTTGATAAAAATGTAAAAGATTGATTAAATTGTTAAAGTTGAATTATTTCATTTCACACCTTTTGATGATTAATTTGTAATAAATCATAAAACACAGAATCCAGAAAAATAAAATGGAAAACTAAAAAACTTGAAGAAAATAAAACAGATTTCATGGGGCCCTAAATTAAAATAGTTTAATTGTAAAGAAACAAGTTGTTTAAATTCATTGTCGATGCCTAATAAGCAAGTGGAAAGCATTTCCTCCCCATTAATGAACATCATGATAAATATCATCAATATAGTATGATACGGAAAAATATATTGTGATTGGGCCTCAGCAATTTTAAATAAATGTGGTTTTACCAAATAGAGGTCTCGAGAAGACCCACATTTGTAAAAAATGTTTTATTATTAAAAATATAAAATAATTATTATTTTATATATAATATATTATTTTATTTATTATATAATTATTTTCTTTCTCTGTTGTCTGTAAATGACCAAACCAAAAGTGGTAAGGAGGAGGATCAGAGAATTAATTTTACCTTCAAAAAAGAGAGGAAGATCTGATGTGGGATTTCATATTTTCGGGCTGGGTTTTTCGTTTGTTTAAAAAATAATTTACGCACGTCAGGTTTGGGTAAGAAGTGATCATGTACACATCTTTGGACTAGGCATGGACCGATTACCGGTTTCAAGGTATACCGCGATGTGAAAATGTCACGGTTTCAAAACCGCTAATATTTTCCGTTATACCGTTCCTGCGGTATGCGCTGTTTTTCATGTCTCCTCAAAGACTGAAAGTGTAGGAATCCCTCAGGTTGAGTGCAGTGTAGAGAGTAACATGACCCTCCTCCTCCTGTTGGTGCGAGCGAGCGGTCAGTCACGTGTAGGACGGCCGAACTAAGGAGCTTCCCCTGGAACTTACGCGATCGGCAACCACCCGTTTTTTGTCTTATTGCAAGCAACTCGTCTCTGTTCTGGACTCAAATGCTGTATCTGGTGTTCCAGAAGCGCCTCCTGCTGTCAAGAGAGTGAATCTGCGTCTCATTCAGAGCTTCTGCTGTTTGTTTGCTTCATTCAGGCATGTAGTATAATTTCCCAAAGCTAGTCAGAACATTCTGATTTTGCTTCAAATTGGGTTATTATTCAATCAAATTATGTATATGAAATTATATAACTAAATGATATGTATACGAATTATATAACTAAAATTAAATAACTACTTACAGATTTAGGTTAAATAAAGATGTCAGTCTTTATTTTTCTTCTTTTTAGGAAACAAATCAAAGAAAAATAAACAAATTCTACTGTTCCTAATATTCTGTATGTTGCTCAAAAACAAAATATATTTTGTCCAGCGGGAAAAAGTTTTTTTTTTTACCCAGTCATTTAAAAATAACACATTTTAGAGCTGTAACAACAATACCGTGATACCGTGAAACCGTGATATTTTGCTTAAGGTTATGATACCGTCAAAATCTCATACCGGCCCATGCCTACTTAGGACCTGAAAAGACTTCAAGTATGCAGTCTAAGATCACCACTATTACAGCCAGTGAAACAGCCTTTGATAAACAGCAACTCTTACATTTAACTGAACAAAACAGAGCATGCAAGTTAAACCCAGTTTTGAAAACTCACACCCTCATTGGCCAGTCTGCTGAGTCTTTCTGCATGCAGTGCTTTCAATACTTTATTGAAGAGCTTGTTCTGAGCCAATGACCAGCCAGCTCTAAAACAGATTGAAGAAAATGTAATCACAAACAAAACATATCTGATGTAAGAGGAAAACTATATTTTTATATGAGCTCCCTCGTTCTCATATATCTGCAATCTTGTAGTGACCTGTCAGCAGCTTTTCTTACTTGTTGATGTGTTCTTCCCAATCATCGGGAGGAGGTGGTCCGTCAGCGATGGTTCGGGCAAACAGAACGTGACGTTCACACTCGTTCATCACACTGTGGGCTTTCTGATTGTCATAGAGAGGCATTGGAGTGGGTGTGACCATCTCTACGTCGATGGAAATGTCCGAATCACTGTAGCAGATAACATCACAACCCATTATATATTATGACTTTATATACGTTTACTGATAAATAGTTAACTAGCTTTAAAATGTCTAGGGCCCTATGATTTCAGAACAACTGCTGTTGTGCAACACCTCGCTCACCAAAAAATAAAATTTCATTATGCTTAAAAAAAACCTTTCATAGAGATGTTGATAGCAGGTGTGAACAGCTGCCTCGTTTGATAACTTGTGATCAGATCACTCAAAACAGATGTCAATTAGAAGAGCAAACAAGGTAAAAGATATCCTTCTGCTATTCTTCACTCACACAGAAGGCTCCGGCTGCCGCCGCGGGGTGACGAACAGCATGCGGGTGGGCCGCGCGCTGCTGGCATCCGGGTGGGCGTTCCAGGGTTTGGCATAGCTGTGGTCAAGAAACACGAGGTCCAACTCTCGCTCATGAACCGACAGGTGGAAGAGCAGGGATGTCCCCATCCTACGAGTCGACGTCTCTCCTCCAGGACGGAACATGGTCCTCGGGCCCCACACGGAGGCTCTGCGGCTCCCGCAAAAATGGGACGCTTGCTCCATAAACATCAACCCTGCAATGAAACAATCCCTCAGTATCAAGCATCCTGCTGGCTGCTTATGTTGAAGTGTTTGGGATGTGGCTTTTAATGATGAGACCTTTTTTGTAATCAGGCTCTCAAAAAGTATATAACAATTTGGATATAGATTTATCGGCCAACATATCGGTTATCGGCTTTCAAAAATAAAGAATAATCGGTTATCGGTATCGGCCAAAATTTTCATATCGGTGCATTCCTAAATAAAACATTTGCACTCGTGTGACGTTAGTGTCATCATTAAGCACTTTACTGCATTTTATAATATGTGACCCTGGAGCACAAAACCAGTGTTAAGTCGCTGGGGTATATTTGTAGCAATAGCCTACAATACATTGTACGGGTCAAATCATACATTGCTAAGGACTTCATTTGGACAACTTTAAAGGCTATTTTCTCAATATTTAAATTTTTTTGCACCCTCAGATTCCAGATTTTCAAATAGTTTTATCTCAGCCAAATATTGTCCTATCCTAACAAACCATACATCAACAGAAAGCTTAGCCTATTTATTCAGCTTTCAGATGAACGTGTTTAGCCCTAAATCTCAATTTCAAAAAATGTACCCTAATGACTGGTTTTGTGGTCCAGGGTCACAAATGACGAATAATGGAAATAATACACTTCTGGAAATAAAAGAAAACATTTACGTGCAAACTGAATGCAATGTTTTCAGACACTTGATAGCACGTTATTTGTAATTAAGTGAAAATGTATTCGTTTATCTGAAGCACTTTTTTTTGTTTTTTTAATATAGGCTACTTTTACGATTTAAAGTACACAACAAGTGCACATTCAATACAGTTAAGTGCACTCTTTTCACAATGATAACCGTTTCTGCTCAAATACCACAGGTCCTAATAGCTATTTCTACTCGAGTAAAGTGCTAACTTACTGAGATCTTTGTTCAGATCGTTCTGGCATTTATTTAGTTAATGACAGCTTACCACAGGTTTACTGTAGCAACAAAAGCAGAAACAAAGTCACCACAATAAACACTGCTAAACCCCCGAGGACGTGTTGTAAACCTCACAAGCACAGGTCTCAACAGAAACCAATACTGCTCAAGCACAGCATGCGGAGGTGGCTGGTGCCACAGCGCTTAGCTTAGTTCAATGACGGTCAGTTGTATCTTTGAATGTAATATTTTGAGTTGGGGGCCATGAGTGGCGATGTGATCCGGGGCAGTGCGCTTCATGGACGTGTCCGTCACATTCATGCTAGTTTGTTACACTTGGGCTTTTAAATCACAATAAAGTACCTGAAATATCGCCTGTATTGCCAGACTTATGAAGCAATGCGTAGGAAACCGGAAACGTTTACGTGTAGTCGTTCCAGTGCTATAATATGGTCTGGCAGGCTATTAGCTAGGAGGCTAACTCATTACACAATAAGTTACTCACTGTCCAGTATCAGGCTCCTTTCATGTCATTTCAGTCCAAAGAATGGTCTTCTGAACAATGTAGACAATACTGAGGAAATCGAGCTCATGCGATGAGAAAACAATAAACTCCGACAGAATAATATCCACAATAATGAAGGTTCAGCTATGGTCGACTGTCTTTTGTTTTACTACCGCGCCACAGCTCCAGCGGCTCGACGGAAAACCCGGACTGGAGTCTGCTGTCCCGCGCCAGCGGCGCTGCGAGAAACCCGGACTGGAGTCTGCTGTCCCGCGCCAGCGGCGCTGCGAGAAACCCGGACTGGATCGAGTTTACATTCCAGATGTTAAACTTTTAATTTTCGTAATTACAGTAGGTATTATTATCCAAGTACTACACTTAAATATTCTGGTGCTTTGTTTTGATTTTCTTCAAACCATTACTCTAGGCTTATTTTGTATTATATTTGGCTTTTGCTAGTGGTCCAGCAGGCCTAATTTAGATGAAATGCTGGATGTTTTATAATGGGTTTTCATGCTTTTGAATCATCGCTCCGGCCGGACACGGCATTAACAGTATGTTAAGGGGCGTAACATTTCCGTCACACGCTTGAGGTATTCGGCCAATCACAGCGCACTGGATAGCTGGCCAATCACAGCACACCTCGCTTTTCAGACCGATGAGCTTTGTAAAAATCGATGCGTTTCAGAAAGGCGGGGCATAGAGGAGAAACAATAATGTAAAGTATGTGGAAAATAATGTGTTTTTTGAACCTTAAACCACATAAACACATTTCATTACACCAAATACACAAAATAATGTTCTTTTTAGCAGCATCATATGACCCCTTTAAGAGTCAGCCACGCCTACCTAAAACAGCTCGTTCTAACACGCCCCCACATGTCTACGTCACTATTTGGGCGGCATTATGCAACTCTTACCACATCTTCACGCAAAGAAAAAAGGCGTAACTTTTATTCTCGCTGTAGTATTGTTGACGTCATATGACCCCTTTAAGAGGCAAATGTACATTCATGATTTAAAAAGCAAAACAAAACGTTTCTGGGGAAAAGTATGGAAAAATAATATTTTTGCTTTTACATTTTAGACTTAATATGTGAAAAAATTGATAATTTTTTTTTATAGTTATAGGTATTAATTTATTTCATATATACTATACTATACTATACTATACTATACTATACTATACTATACTAAGTTATGTGAAATGAACAGTTTTCACCTAGAGCCTTTTGGTCTGATACAACATTTTAATAAGGGAACAATTAAGTCTTAAAAATGAATAAATTCAGTAGGTCGGATGAAGTCATCCTATGGTGGACTATGGCTTGTAACTCGTAAAAGTTGGTCCTTTATCCACAAATAAATTATTTTAATTTAAAGCATCAATGATGTGGTCAGTGAGGTTCAGTATAACAGAACGTATACATTTATTTTGTGCTAAATATTCTTAGCCTACATATTTATGTGCTTAATAAAAATACCCTGCAATTGTACTTTTGGTATACTAAACTGGTATACCTAAAGTCTGCTAAATCAGAACAACTAATTGTGTGCTTAATGCACTTTAAGTGTGTGGAAGTAGTGATGAAGTCCAACTAAAGATATTTAATTGTGCTAAAGTGGAACTATTGCTAGTATACTTCAGGTTCACTTGAAATATCTTGCATTTAAAGACCGATATTATACAGAGATCATACAATCCTTATTAGTAGTGATATTAAAAACATTTCAGGCATTATATTAAGAAATGTGCATTGTGCAGTAAAGAAATACTCCAAAATGAAGTTCAATTTGAATTTTATATCAGTAAGTGATATGTCAATAAATGTTAATAGTTTCGAATTTTACTTAGTACAAAATAAAAATGTAGGCCTATTTTAAATAAACAATGGCAGGTTTTTATTATTATTATTATTATTACTATACATTTTTTTTATTGGGGCTAAGCTCCTTGTCTCTCCCAACCCTAGCAACGCCCCTGAGAGAAACGCGAATCTGAGTTTTCTATAGTGTAAACGTTGTTCCACTTTGTAACAAGTAATTCAACAGAACTTTGTCAATTCAACATTTCTTGCAATCCAATGGACAACAATTAACCTTGTTAATATATATTATATTTGTCACAATTGTTCATTAAAATAGTCTGTTAATAAATATTCATATAAATATTCTGTATCGCGTATCTTGTCAGTGTCTGCGCTTGCTTGGCCATTTGTTGTGGAAAAAATAAGGAAAGTGTGTCCAGCTGAATTAATTTAGTATTTTGTTAGACGGGTATAAAAAAGCTTAGTTTACCGCGGCAGCGGTCGCGTGAAGGCCTTTTCGTGTGAAGACCGAAGAGTGTAAAGACCATCGACTCTACCGTGCGACTCCACCGGGCAGGACACCGGCAAAGGATAAGTATCGCTTTTTATTTCTCCTCTTTCCTATTACTTGTTTCGCTTCGGTTTCAGTTTTTATAACCATTTCTTACTATGTGTCAGTAAGTTGTTGTTTTTTAGCATGTGTGTTTGGCAGTGTTATTTGATTTGTATTATTTGCATTTGTGATTTATTTAAATTTTAGTTAAATTATGTCTGAATGTATACTATTATACCTTTTGTTCTTTAATATTTTGAATTGGTTTTAGCTTTATTTTTTGTTTTTCAATTTAAATGTTAAGTTTTGAAATGTTGTTGTATGCATTTGTCATTTTTATTTAATTTCTTTATTTTAAAAACGCGTATAAGTAGTATTTATAAAGTTTTAGCTTTTAGCTTTGGATCAGTTTTTAGTTGTTTTAATACTACAATTGATTGCTTCTGTTGTCCTCGTTTGTAAGTCGCTTTGGATAAAAGCGTCTGATAAATGACTAAATAAATCAATATAAAATCAGCCGCTTACTTTCGAATCTGTCCGATGTCTTACTAATACAGTAAATTAGGCTATAATTTTCGTAAAATCCTGAGTTTGAAGCCCTAATGTAAACATCCGGGATAATTAAGTTTGAAATATTCGTATATTCTGTGTTCAGTAGGCTTATTCTGGGCGGCGTTTCCCAAAAGCATCGTAAGCTTCAAAAGTCCATCGTATCTCCATTGATTTCAATGGATTTTACGATGCTTTTGGAAACGCAGCCCTGTTCATTAACATTAGCCGACAGATCCTATTACACTGGTTACAAAACAGATAAGAAGACACTACCGACTGACCCATTTATATTTCTGTAATACGGACACAAAATTACAAAATCGTACACAACGAAATGCGCGCATCCTCAAGCATCTGCTGTATTGTGAACCAATGAAATGGTCTGCTGTGTCGCCCCGCCCACTCCGGCCAAGAACCAGCCTTATTATGACGTTGCGGTTCTATTTGGAATTATTGAGATCAGTGACTAACAGCTGCTTCAAAGCTTTCAAAAGACTGCAGTCAAACATTTGTACTTTTTATCTGCAATCTGCCGGGGGAAAAACGTGAAGATGTATTGCTCACGAATTTCAAATTTGCCATTTTTGTATAAACCAGATGGCATCTATCAATCCACCACCAAGAGCCACTTTAGACTCATTGACAGAACCTCCGTCCCTGTCATTCAGCCTAAGATAACCAACCTCACAATGCAAAGGACACATTTTAAAATGACTTCTGGGGACAGGAGTGGTGACTTTGTGACCACTCATTCTGATTTCAAGTACCTGCCCATGTCTAAAGCCAAACTTGTTCGACCAGTTACCAAAGTCAGAATAAGTGTGCCGGAGGGAAAATATCCCGAGCCGACATACAGATCCAGTTACACCAAACAAGAGGTGTCTCCAATCCTTATTGCAAAGGAACCAGGGAGCGCAGGTCAGTACTGCACACTCACATTGTCCATTGACCTTTTTGTTTTTTGCCTTTTTTGAACAGATGATGCTTTATTTTTTATTAATCATCAGGTGTTGGATCAAGTCTAAGGCAGGAGAAAAAGAACAGATATGACTGTAGTTATCAAGAGCAGTTCCTGTACAGCGGGTGTCCTCCTCTTTCTCCTCTGGAGTCCATAGAGAAGGTAAATCTATATCATTTGCAGTTTTGGGTGTAATGCATTTGTAAGTAATTCATTACTGTAATTGAATTACTTAATAAGGGATTACTCATAATTTTTCTGTAATTTAATTACGGTTACTTCTGATTTAATTGCAATAAATACTATGTAAACTATGAAACAATTATGTAATAGCAATAGTGGACTTAACATCAACATTTAACATTTAATGTTAAAATGTATGATTTTAATGCATTCATCTCCCTTTGGTTAATTTATGCATTTTATAGCCTATTATTTATTTGAAAGAATTAAACGAGCAGTTTCTTTGTGTCAGTGTCTATTCTTGTATTGTTCAACGGGTTGAGGTTGATATGGAATTTCGAAAGTAATAAGCAATCCAATTCTTTTAGAGTATTTAGTACAATAAGCTTACACTGTTGAAGACGTAATTAGCTAGTAATTAATTACTTAGCAAGAGTAATCATTTGGTGGTGGCAGGGCCGTCCTTAGGGGGATGCAACTGGTGCGGTTGCACCGGGCCCTGCGCTTGAGGGGGCCCTGCGGTGAATGGACAACGCGATCGCGAACAGACCGAGGGGGGCCCCGCTCCCTACCTTGCACCGGGCCCCACGTCAGCTAAGGACGGCCCCGGGTGGTAGTTTCAGAGAGTGCCATTAAAGATGCAGTTCAATAATTTTATTTATTTATTTATTTGTATTTCATTCAGCAACGAGTTCAGTATTCAGCTGTACCAATGGGAGACCGAGATAAAATACAAGACGAGCAAACAACTTATTCCAGCTTTTTCAGACAGCCAGGTGACCACAGGTACTGATGCAGCATCAACACAAAACAATTTAACAATAACCACATTTTAACAATAGGATTGTGTCAAGTCTGATTATAGAAAATTCAAGCTCTAGAAATAACATTTTATCACACCTAGTTGAGATAAATAAATGTGAAACCATGTGGAGAATCAGTAACGTTTATGTTTTCAACAGCCCTGAAAGTCTGCTTTACAAGAGAAAGAAACCTCAGCCTTTCAAGCTTCGGGAACTTCATGATGATGAATGGATTACAAAATCATCCGAGGAGTTTCCGTCACACAAATGCGGTATGTACAATAACCTTTCGTTATGCCGTAGAAAATGTTCTTCAGCGCAGAATATCAGTGATTTTCCACAGGAGTGAAAGCATGAACTTAATATATTAATTAAACATTATCAATGGAATGCAATATTTGAACACATTTATCAAATGTAATATTTTTACTTAATATAATACATTCAGAAGCGTTTTAAAAATCTGTAGCTACCTTTATATTTTATGACAAGTTTTCCAGAAAGTAAACATATGAAATATTCATCAAGTGTGTCACTTTAATAAGTTTGTTTTTACCAGGCCCTATTCACCTGGAGCGCAGATGCCCGACTCTCAGCTCTGTGTTCAAAGGAGAGAAACTTACAGGCAACCAGGAGAGACTGTCAACAACGAACCAGTCCTTCCTCTCAGAGGTGCATGTGTGACCTGCTGCAAATTATTCTTGCCTAAAGATTACAATAATACAAAGCGTGTTGTTTCTAACTCAGGGATATTTGTTTTATCAGATAAACCGCTCAGAGTTCCCAGTGCATGTGGATGGACCCAGTATCAGGACTTTGAGCAATGTTACATTCGGGAGGCCTGATCTGGCTGGAAAATACTACAGCACAGCATCACAGGAGCAGTTCCCATCCAAAGAAGTGCTCCGTCCCAAGCCACCGGTTTACCCACCTAGCCACGTGTTGCTTGAGCAAGGTACTTTTGGTTTGCTAACCTGTATTTTCACAGTAATCACCTAAAATGACCTACGTCACATTAACCTTACACTGTGAAAAAGTGTATGTGGGCAGATTTACTTTAAAAGAGTTCTACTTGATCGGACCCCTAAATTGCTTTTTACTGATGCAACTGAATGTTGCCAGGTTGGTTCAGTCATGTTTTTGAGTAGAATAAAAGCAGTTCATTTAAATGTTACTACATAAAGAACATTTTTAGGTTACCTGACTTAAAAAAAAAGACTAAACAATATACATAAAAACTACTCTATGTAAAACATATATAAAATATAAAAGTAAATAAAAAATATATGAAATGTAAATTATGTTGTTAGTCTCTGTAATTGATTATCGCATAATCTACTTGTATTTGTAGAGTCGGATCGGATGCTTACAACCATGCAAAAAGATTTTGTCCCCCTGAACTCCAGAAGACAGGAACTGAGCCCTAGTCAGCTTCAGCGGGTAAAATTTTACATTTATTCTCCAGTCCATGAGAAGCGAACAAAGACATTGGTCTGTTTTTTTTTTTTTTTTACACTGTTCCCACCCAAATTTAGTTAAAACCATGTCATAAGTAGTCGACAAGTAGTTTACTTAAAAGTAGTGCTGTCAAACGATTAATCGCATACAAAATAAAAGTTTTTGTTTGCATAATATATGTGTGTGTACTGTGTATATTTATTATGTATATATAAATACACACACATACAGTATATATATTGAAAATATTTACATGTCTATATTTATATTCATATAATTTATATTATAAATAAATATATTTAATATATAAACAACATATTTTTCTGAAATATATACATGCATGTGTGTGTGCGTTTATATATACATAATAAATATACACAGCACACATACATATATTATGTAAACAAAAACGGTTATTTTGGATGCGATTAATCACGATTAATCGTGAATAATCGTTTGACAGCACTACTTAAAAGTGTCCATTAAATTGCAATGATTATGTTGACATAAGGCATTTTTGCCTGATGCTAATAATTATTTCTGAACTATTTCCCCCTTTGAGAGCTGACCTTCAACCTTTAACTAATCTCTTACTAGGTTAAAGACAGCCATATCAGGCCCCGGCACAGCAAACATGACTTCAGGACGACGCACAATGAAACTTATATGTCCAAACCCTACTGCAAGGCATCCCAGGACAATCCATCCCTAAGACATATCAGCCATATGCCATTTTAAATAAAAAAAAATAAAAAAAACTTCTAAATCACAGAAAAGCTTTGCACTCTAAACAAATGGGAATTTCTGCTAAAAACTTGCTCATTCAATAATCTTATTATATGCTAGTCTATTATTAGGTATTTGTCATTAAACATCATTGAACTCAGCCCTGCACATTACACATGGGAAGTGAAAGATTCTCATTAATAGTAGCCATCATTTACCTACATTAATATGTGGCCCCCAAAAGCCATGTGGGACTTTGTTTAGAGTGCAGAGCTTTTTTGTTTTTGACATTAAACAATAAAATGTTTAAGACTTGCATATTTCAAAGCATCGTTTTTGTCCATGTGTGGCATGTGGGAAGACCAGAATTTGGCACATACATGTTATTAACCTCCATAACCACAGTTGATTCACACAGAAAATCTACACTGAAGGTGTGTGATACAAAGTAAAATTAAGAAAATGCTTTTTTTACTGAAACATACAAAAGACTAAAACAAAAGACTTAGGCCTACAGCATTCTGTACAATTCTTCATAGCAGTTGATTATCAGCTGGTCAAGATCCACTGCTTTATTGGGCATCATAAAGAAATACCCAAAAGCCTAGACATATTTTTGGGAATTGATATCAGTATAGTTGGAACTGTTGTTGAGGTCTGTCATTTGGTGTGAGTAGTTTTCTAAATAGATAATTAGATTAAGACTTTGAACAGAACATAGATATAAGATACTGTTTAGTATTGCCAGTGTTGTTGAATTATATATTGTTGAACCAGTATTGAAGAATCAAAATGGTTCTTCGATGGCTGTGAAAAAACCCTTTTGGAAGTTTTATTTCTAAGAGTGTGTAGAAAAACACTGCATTGTAGTAAAGTGTTTACTTGTTGTCTAAAAACAGGAGAACACTGTGAGAAAGGATTTTTATATTCACTGTTTTGCTTTCATATATATTGAGCAGTAAAATACTAACTTAGGCCACAGGGCTTGACTAGTTTGCATTTAAGATCCTGAAGTTGGTTATTGAACATGCAATACATGCAATACAATCACTTGTGTCACAATCTCCAGTCACCAGCCCATTCACCACAGCACTACATTTCCCAGCATCCCTCTTGGTTCCCACCTGCACACACTCAATCTTCACTCACACCTTCCAATAATCAACACTTTAGCACAGTGGTTCCCAGCCCTGGTCCTGGAGGCACCCCAACATTGCTCGTTTTGCATGTCTCCTTAATCAAACACACCTGATTCAGGTCATCCGCTCATTAGTAGAGACTCCAAGACCTGAAATTGGTGCGTCACATAAAGGAGACATGCAAAATGTGCAGTGAAGGGGTGCCTCCAGGACCAGGGTTGGGAACCACTGCTTTAGCAGACCACACTGTTTGTCTGGTCTCATCTATAGCCTTATGTGCAAGACTTACCCAAACTTTTACCTACCCGCTCACCTGTCTTCATCCTCTTAGTAATACAAAGGACTTTGTTAATTGTTCCATGTGCTGGATCATAATTGAATGAATTACTTGTGTGGTTAATTCTATAAGTTCTGCAGTAAAATCTTGAACCCTGTTGTCTGACCTCCAGTTATTGTGACAACTTGAGGCTGACACAGTCATATATTGAGAAATATGTAAGAATATCAAGAAACATCTGGTGTTGTTGAGTGGTTGTGAAACAGATAACTGCTTACAACAATAACAATAAACCCCCCCACATATTTAGCAACCAATAACTACTTGGTAACATTAACAAATATTCACAGAAGATTAATCAGTCTTAATTAAAAAGTATTTATTATTATTATTATTATTATTATTTCACACTCTATAGCCAATCCATAAAGGTCCTATAGGGGGCCCATCTCCCTTGCATCAAAGACATAAAACATAGTTTTCTGCATAAAAGTGCAAGTGACTAGTAAAAGTTGGTAATCAAACACGTGGATCAGTGCAGATGTGTGTTGAAATTAGATGTTCCTCTTCTGTTTTCTTTAAAAAGACCTAATGTGCCAATGACTGCATTTCACCAGACCAGCATCTGTGCTAAACTTGCAAAAAGGTAAGTTTAATAATGCTACTGATCATTATAGAATTTATATGTGAATATTTACTGTTGTATACTGTGTTTTTTTTCTATAATAAGTTCCTAGTTTTCTCTTTACAGACATCTTTGGCTCTGGTTTTGGTATTTTGTGCCTTTGTCTCTTTAAGTGAATCTGCCTGCTTCTTTATGGGTCTAAAACTGGGTAAATAAAAACAGACACACGTACAGCCATATTTTTTATTATTTCTTTAAAAGTCAACATGAAGTCAAAATTCACTCTTAGTTTTTTTTATTATTATATATATTTATATTGCCCATTTCATTATAACTGATGAGTTAATCATTGCTTAGCTGTTTTGCATCAAAACAAATTTTTGGTTAAAACATTCAAAATAATAAATGTGTAATGGAAACTGTATATCTAACGTTCTAACTATAACACAATTTATTTGACGTTTTTCACCATTTATTTGCATTATTTTGAATTATGTTTTTCTAACAGAAAATAGGTGTTTACTTGAATCATATTTCATGTGAAATACCCAAGAACAGAAAATATTCAAATATAACAACACTGTAAAAAAAAATTACGTAAAATTTACGGTAAAAAAACGTCAGCTGTTGTTGCCGGAATTTTACCGTAAAAAATACGGTAGCAACGTTTTAGGTTTTATGGTTTTAACTTAAATTTACAGTCCAACTCCAGGTGTGAAAAACTTGTTGCATCTTTCCCAAAAAGACTCATGGCTGTATTAGATCAAAAGGGTGCTTCTACTAAATACTGAGCAAAGGGTCTGAATACTTAGGACCATGTGATATTTCAGTTTTTCTTTTTTAATAAATCTGCAAAAATGTCAACAATTCTGTGTTTTTCTGTTAAATGATTTTAGCAAATGGCTGCAATATAACAAAGAGTGAAAAATTTAAGGGGGTCTGAATACTTTCCGTACCCACTGTAGTAGGGGAATTTACCATTAACCATTTAATAGGTTTTTACTGTAGCGTTTTTACAGTCTTTTACCGTTAAATTCACAGTCATTTTTTACAGTGAACGAAACTAAATTTAATGTCCAAATACATATAATGTCCAATACAGTTTTTCACCGCATATACTAGGGGAATTTACCGTTAACCATTTAACAGGTTTTTACATGTAGCATTTTTACAGTCTTTTACTGTTAAATTCACAGTCATTTTTTACAGTGAACGAAACACTCATATTTGAATGATGGTGTATGTACACTTTTAGGTAAATAAACACTGCATTTCTTCTTAACTCTTAACAGGGGAAAAACATTGTGTTGATGACTATGATAACTCCAAGCATCCAATGGGAAGTGCTTGGACAAACGGCAGATGTGTCAGTTGTACCTGCTCTTCCAGTGGAATGAAGTGCTGTGACACATAAGACATTTAAAATCCTAACTCCTGTTGAAATTTTAGAAAACTAAATATATTGTTTTTAAATTGTTTTATTAATTTCACCTTGTCCTTAAGTTTTTTTTTTAAACGAAAACAATTGGAGTTAATATAATAGAGATAATACAGTATTCCTGAAATAAAAATGCACTTAAAAGAGTGAACACTTTCATGACTATGTTTCTTAACACACTCAAGTACTTAAATAAAATTAAAAGTCTTACCTTGAAGGACACGGTAAGTCATTTTAATAATATGTTGCCATGCTTTAAATAAGTATACACTTATTTTGGTATGTTGACTAACATTCTAAAGCACATACTTGATTATCATTTAACTAAAGTGTTATTCTACATTTAAAATATAAATATATTTGAAATGTATTAACGGCAACTTCATTCTTACAGATGTGTAGGCCTAGATATATTTAAAATACATACGTACATGACATAAAAGTTTCAATAGAAATGTCATAATTTTAGTTTACAATGAATGCTTATGTAGTACACTATAAGCAATCCAAGCAATTATGAAATTACATATAAAATGTACTTAAGTCTTATTTAAGTGGGTGAAAAAAGCACTCTTAAGTTCAGCAAATTGCATATAAATTGAATCTATAATAATTGTATTTTATACATATATATATATTGACATAATTGTCAATAACGTGCATAATTAATTGTAAATAATATGCTATTATGTTTCCGAAAACATTAAGTTTGCACTTAAGTATAAACTTTTAAAGTTTAGTACTCTCTTATAGCATTCTTTTTCACAAGGGTTGTTCATTGTTAGCTCATCTTAGCTCCATTAACTTTAAAAACAGCATCTCCTTTAAACCTGAGGTAATGCCTGCCTGTTTGAACACATTTTTCATAAACATTCATGTTTACAAGCTGAGGGATGAGTTGAAATGTATTTCCGTGATCATGAACAGCATTGTAGGTTTTATATTTCAAGACATTTCCTCTGAAATTATGTGCTTTTTGTTGTAGGATGGGCCGAGTGACTTCCATGACTAAAGGCTGCATTGTGAAGTATGATTACAAAACATGCACAGTTAACGTGTTTCATCCAGAAGACCCAACCATTAAGTGTTCCTATGGTGCTGTTGGAAAATAATTTCCAGTGATTGAGTAATGTGTACTTATTTGGACTGGAATGAACATCAGCTGTTTTTGGATCCAGCTTAGACTATGCTGCATACTAATTCTTAATGACAGCTAAATATCTTGATTACAAAAAGGTGTGGCATTCAAGATTTTCTTTCTTTTATCGCTAAAACGAAGCATTTTTTTAAGTAGATCTAAGAGAACAAACAATTTTGCATCTTATATTTGTAAAAAATAGCTTATAGGCTACACTTGTCCATGTATAGAGGCCATACATGTTGGAAGATAAAAAAAAAGTGTATGCTTATGTAAAAAAAAAAAAGGTATGAATTATGTCACCTTTTCATTTAAAGCATGAATCTTGCTTGCATTGTTTGCTTCTGATTAACTGAATTGTTAAAATCGCTCAATTTAAATTTTGCATGTTTGTTGATGATTAAATCACATTTTCTCATCACACATCACAATAATCTTGTGCTTTAAGCAGTGTTTATGTGAAATGACACATGTGAAACCCTAAATAAAACACAATAGCAGGTTATTAATAATGAAAGAGTAGCTGTGTTACAAGCAGGGCCTGATATATGCATAGGCTTGTCCTGAGCAGCCAAATTACAATAAGAAGAATTAATTATTTATTCTACGAGCTACCTACAACATGCAAATAAATGTAACGATCAATACGACAAAAAATATTTCCATGTTTTACACACAAAATTACATTTTACTATCTATGAAATGCACACTTTCTTTCTCTCGCTCTTTCTCATAAAAAGCATAAATGCACACACATACAGTACAGACTCAACAGTACAGGATCAAACACGCGCACAGAAACTTGTAAGCGCTGCCCTGCGATCTTTTCAATAAAATTGATTTGCAACTGAAGACCTAACATTTCTCAGCATGGAGGTAAGCAGTTCAACTTTTAAGATTAAGAATCTTTACTGTCACTGTATGCACACAGTAGTACAACACAACAATGACATGGGGTTAGCAGCTCTAAAACAGTAGGCTAAATAATGAATTAACTAGTAAAATGAAAAAAAAAACTGTATAAATTAAACAATATAAACAGTAGTGGAGCCACAATATAGTGTTGTATAGTGAGGTGGAAGAGTACTTTAAAAAGAGCATCGGTATTGCACGCATGTTCGTTATTGTAAACAATGCTCACAATGTTATTGTATAGTTATAAACAATATAGACAGTATGACAGTAGCAGTATAATGCACCTTGGCAGTACAATATTGCACATATATTCATAAATTGTAATTAATGTTCACTGTTATGAGTCATAATCTGTATGTTAAACAGTACACATTAGTAATTAATGTGGAGGGGTAGATGCATAAGTTCCAAGTCTTCCCGATCTTGAATCCAATTGCAGAGCAATGGCTATAGTCCACGAACAACATCCTTACACACATGTTGTGTCTCTCCAGATGATTCAAAGCTGTGTGGAGAGCCAGGGAAATAGCATCCTCTGCGGACCTGTTTCTTTATGCAAACTGATATGAGTCGAGTGAGGCCGGTATGGGATCTCTGATGTGCAGTGTTAGATGTTGATCCTCATCTGTGGCTAGAACTGTAGCCGTTGTCACCTTATATTTATTCTCAATCTGAGTAAAAAAGATAGTGAGACATCACAATGGTGGAGGGCAGGTGAATTCCTGTGTAACAAAGTTCGTAGTTATTGGAAGGAGGCAGGAACAAGCAGATGTTTAACATAAATGTAATAAACAACAACACAGATAACTGCCGCATAAACATAAACAAACACAACTAAACTAACAACTAAAATGTCCCAGGCCTGGTCTTCTCTATTGGAGAGGGTTTTTTTCACCCGGCCCCTCCTCCTCAGACTTGACGCACACGCAGGTTGCCAGATTGACGACACCAACAGGAAATACGCTGTGTTTCCCGCCAACTGGCAACCCTGGGGGGCCGAAATACAATTTGGTAAACTGGCAGTGGGCGGGTTTCACAAACCAAAACAGAGACCGACATTCCGGCCCGGAACGCACATTTTCAAAGGAGAATAACTGACTGTAGCATTTTTTTTCAGATAAACAAGTATGTTAACTTAGCATGTTTCTTAAATACCTGCAAACATATTATGGTATTTTTATACTTTAGTAGAGTCAAAAATTTACAAACAGCACCTTTAAGAAAACCAAATACAATGATCTTTAAAACAAATAAGAAACATTGGAAAGTCCACACTTTTATTTTAGCAATATTGTATTATCTGCAAGTACAGCCTTTAAAAAAAAAACTTTTTAAGATTTGAGGGACACTACAATTGTACATTCGATACAAGTAAGCACTTCTTTTTCAGAAGGGAATATTTTTACAGCATTTACGAACATTGTAAATGCATTTGTTATCATAATCTTATTTTTGTTGTTGTTGTCTAAAGTTGTCGGTGCCAATGTAATTCCTGTAATCTCTGTGGATTTATGTAAAACTATGTTAACACTTTATTTTAAGGACCAATTCTCACTATTAACTAGAATGCATATTACTAGCACACTGGCTGTTTATTAGTACTTATAAAGTACTAATATTATTCTGCATGACCATATTTTAGATCCCTTAATCTCTACCCCATACATAAGCTTAACAAATACTGTACTAACTATTAATAAGTTATGCAAACTGATATGAGTCGAGTGAGGCCGGTATGGGATCTCTGATGTGCAGTGTTAGATGTTGATCCTCATCTGTGGCTAGAACTGTAGCCGTTGTCACCTTATATTTATTCTCAATCTGAGTAAAAAAGATAGTGAGACATCACAATGGTGGAGGGCAGGTGAATTCCTGTGTAACAAAGTTCGTAGTTATTGGAAGGAGGCAGGAACAAGCAGATGTTTAACATAAATGTAATAAACAACAACACAGATAACTGCCGCATAAACATAAACAAACACAACTAAACTAACAACTAAAATGTCCCAGGCCTGGTCTTCTCTATTGGAGAGGGTTTTTTTCACCCGGCCCCTCCTCCTCAGACTTGACGCACACGCAGGTTGCCAGATTGACGACACCAACAGGAAATACGCTGTGTTTCCCGCCAACTGGCAACCCTGGGGGGCCGAAATACAATTTGGTAAACTGGCAGTGGGCGGGTTTCACAAACCAAAACAGAGACCGACATTCCGGCCCGGAACGCACATTTTCAAAGGAGAATAACTGACTGTAGCATTTTTTTTCAGATAAACAAGTATGTTAACTTAGCATGTTTCTTAAATACCTGCAAACATATTATGGTATTTTTATACTTTAGTAGAGTCAAAAATTTACAAACAGCACCTTTAAGAAAACCAAATACAATGATCTTTAAAACAAATAAGAAACATTGGAAAGTCCACACTTTTATTTTAGCAATATTGTATTATCTACAAGTACAGCCTTTTTAAAAAAAAAACTTTTTAAGATTTGAGGGACACTACAATTGTACATTCGATACAAGTAAGCACTTCTTTTTCAGAAGGGAATACTTTTACAGCATTTACGAACATTGTAAATGCATTTGTTATCATAATCTTATTTTTGTTGTTGTTGTCTAAAGTTGTCGGTGCCAGTGTAATTCCTGTAATCTCTGTGGATTTATGTAAAACTATGTTAACACTTTATTTTAAGGACCAATTCTCACTATTAACTAGAATGCATATTACTAGCACACTGGCTGTTTATTAGTACTTATAAAGTACTAATATTATTCTGCATGACCATATTTTAGATCCCTTAATCTCTACCCCATACATAAGCTTAACAAATACTGTACTAACTATTAATAAGCAGCAAATTAGGAGTTTATTAAGACAAAAGTCATACTTAGTGAGTATTGGAACTTAAAATAAAGTGTGACCAAAACTCCTTTTAAGTGTAGTTATGTCTCATCCTTTCTATATTCCAAAAAGAACAACTATATACCAAGACAGTATTTTAGCTGACACAAGCTGAGTGATTGGATATAACTTTCACAGATAAGGTTGGACTGTCACCTCCACAAGCACTACTTCACCTGCCATCATCACCAGTCACTTGGCCAATCCAGCACCCTACTCTGGCTTGGCAGAGGATTGCAATGGATTCTTTCTACAGTGTTCATTGGCCCTGGAGATGCAGCCATATCGCTTCACCACCGATCAAGCCAAGATCTTATTCATAATTTCCCTGCTGACGGGGCGAGTGTTCCAATGGACGGAATCCATCTGAGCCCAGACAGGATCACTAACCCAATCCCTGGATGCCTTCGTCAATCATTTCCATAAAGTTCCATAAAGGAGACACTTCTGTCAGTAAGCACCTATATCATATCCGCCAAGGGAAAATGTCTATTAAGGATTATGCTCTCAAGTTTAGAACTCTTGCTGCCGCCAGTTGTTGGAAAGAGTGCTTGCTCCTCACCACTTTCCAGCAGGGACTTGAGCCCAAGAATCCAACTCTCCATCCGTGTTCTGAATTGTATGCAGTCTTGTATGGAAGACCAATAGGGCCAGCAATCCTCCATGTTCTATCACCAGCCAGAGTTCACCAGCACTCCAGAAAATGTGTCTGAGCCAATGATTGTTGATAATACTTGGTTAACTTCAGCTGAGCAGCAGAGGAGGCTGACCCAAAGACTCTGTCTGTACTGTGGTGCTGGTGGGCATGTAATTTCCTCATGCCCAGTTCGCCCTCCACAACATGTGATGAGTTTTGTTCACTCTCCTGCTCTTAATTTAACTCCACTCACCATAGTTGTAATGCTTACTGCCTCTGATATGTCTATTCCAATACATGCTCTCCTCGACTCTGGGTCAGCTGGTAATTTATTCTTCAGAAACCTCTGCCACCAGCTCAGTCTCCCAAAAGTACAACCAAGACCACCTACAAAGTCCAGTCAGTGACAGGAAGACCATTAAGCCAAAAACATGTTGGTTTCCTGGCAGGACCTGTGAAACTTCGCATTGGCATGCTCCACACCGAACAGACCCATTTCCGGGTTCTGGAGCATTCCACTGCTGATCCTTGAGCACCTGTGGCTTGTGCAACACAACCCTGTCATCTTCTGCAAAACGGGCAAAGTCCTGAAGTGGGGCAAGTACCGCTTCCATGATTGTTTCCCTCAATATCCACAATCTCTCTCTCATCCTCGTCAGACACTGCCTGTGAACATCTACCTGCGTTTCATCTAGAACTATAGTTCCATCACCAGTCCAGTCCACCAAGATCTGCTTAAGAACAAACCCAAGTCTCTGTCTTGGACTCCAGCTGCCATAGAGGCCTCCCAGAAACTCAAGACTGCCTTCACCAGAGCACTGTTCCTAGGACATCCTGACCCCAGCAAGCCCTTCATTGTAGAAGTGGACACCTCAACCACTGTGGTAGGGATGGTGTTGTCTCAGCAGCAGGGGAATCCTCCTAGACTCCATCCATGTGCCTTCCTCTCAAAGAAACTCACCCCGGTGGAGAAGAACTACGACATGGGCGTTGCTAGGCCATTTTTAGGGGGCCATAGCCCCCCTAAAATTATTACTCAGCCCCCCTAAAAATTTTGCGATTAGCTACATAAACTGTACATGAATTCGTGATTGCCTCAGTCCCCTTTAAATTTCATATGAAAACGGCGGCAGACTTCAGCTCCTCCCTGTCTTTCAATGCGTTCTTCATTCCGTAGAGGCGCAGAGTGAGAAACAGAGGACAGGTGTGTGTTTATCGATAGATTGTTATAATATCTGCATCTGTGCAGTTCTTTGTCATAAAGACAGTTTACAAAATATCATGGGGGAGCAATCGGTTTTCCATTGCCATTTTTACTTGAAAATTTTACTTTAAATATAAAACATAATAATTACAGTGCATATGGCAAATAGTTTTGCATACTTGAGCTAAAGAAAGAGGGTTGTACTAGAAATGCAAACAGTAAAATTTTGTTTGTACAGCAAACAGGTGTGTGTGTGTACCTACTTAACCATATTTTGGGGACAAATTTGTACACAAAAGTGAGCTAAACATGACAAAATCTCCAAAAACCTCCCTTTGGGGACGTCCTCATTTGTAAAACTGATATAGAAATAAAGTAAACAACATTTTTTTTTATTGTAAAAATGCAGAAAGTTGCCTGTAAGGGGTAGGTTTAGATGTAGGGTTGGTGTAGGGCGATTGAAAATACAGTTTGTACAGTATAAAAACCATTACGCCTATGGAATGTCCCCATTTAGATAAGTAAACGTGTGTGTGAGAGAGAGATCGATCAGGATTTAGGAAGACTTGTATGGCTTATTCAGTACTCAAATGTATCTATGCAGTACAGTGGAATACAATAAGTTGCTAAATGCAATAAGTTTAGTTTACCACCTTACCCTATTAGTCAATCATTTTTTATTTTATTTATATGTTTACTATTATTTTTTATTATTATACCCTCATTGGGGGCTGAGCCCCCCTAAAACGAAAATCTTAGAATCGCCCCTGAACTACGATATCAGCAACAGAACTCCTGGCCATCGAGCTTGTGCTCGAAGAATGGCAGCATTGGATGGAGGGTGCTCAACAACCATTCATCGTGTTGACTGACCACAAGAACCTAGAATAGAAAGAGACTAAATCCTCATTATTTTCCACCCGTTCCAATTTCTACATCCCCTATCATCCAGACTCCAAGAATGCCCTTTCCCATCTCCATGCTCCCAAAGAAGCAACTGAACAGCCTGAGTCCATCTTGCTTTCTACCCTGTTTGTTAATCCCATCCAGTAGTCCCAGGACCAGCCCACCTCCTCCAATGTCTCTGAGACCGCTCAGCCGGGGTGTCCACAAGGTCTCCAGTACGTTCCCCCCCCCCCCCCCCTCTGATGGTATTACGCGCATCCTTGTGGTAATTGACCGGAATTTTCCAAGTCATGTCATTTGCTTCCCCTCAAAGGCATCTTCACCATTATGATAATGGCAAAACTCCTCTTAAACCATGTCTTCAGATAATTCGGGATCCCTTCAAACATTGTATCAGATCGGGGCCCTCAAATCATCTCCAAGGTCTGGAAGGCCTCTGAGGCCTCTGAGAACACCCAATCACAGCACACGCCTCGTCTCACCGCACTGTCTGTTCTCGTTCATTCAAAGTGGACTCTTACCTGTTCTCCTGATCTCTAGCAATGAACTCCAGCGATTCTCTTCAGCGATTGTCTCCAGTGTGTTTCATGTGGTGTGTTATAAGGATTACCTGAATACCTACCCCATTCAAAGAGTTCTGTGCTCTCTATCAGTCTGCTCCACTATCCATGTGCAATAAAGGAAAGTTCAGCTATTATTCTCATCAATATTCCAGTCTTCAATTGATTCAGCAGTACACTTTTAACCATAATTCAAAGACAAAAGAAATAACTATGAAATTACATATTACACAAAACACTCATTCATCTGATTGCATTGAACATAATTTAAAAAATAATGCAGTGTCATTTAATTGTAAACAATGTGCAATTATGTGTCCAAAGCATTATCTTCAGGGGTAATTAACCCAGGGGCATGCTGGCCTGCTAGTTTTCTCCTTACTGTGCTGTATTTTTAACATGTTTTATTTGTGTTTTAATTATTTACATTTTATTTTATTTGTGATGGGTTGAATTTTATTTCTGTGATTATGAACAGCATGTTGGAGGTTTTATATGTTAAGACATTTCCTCTGAAGTGATGTGCTTTTTGTTGTAGGATGGGCCGAGCAACTGTCAAGACTGAAGGCTGCATTGTGAAGTATGATTACAAATTGATTTAATCCAGAAGACCCCACCATTCAGTGTGCTTATATTGCTGTTGGAAAATATTCAATTCAATTCAAGTTTATTTGTACAGCGCTTTTCACGATACAAATCATTGCAAAGCAACTTTACAGGAAATTAAGTTTCTACAATATTTAGTGGTAGCTTATCAGTGGTGAAAATAATTTCCAGTGATTGAGTAATGTGTACTTATTTGAACTAAAATGAATATCAACTGTTTTTGGATTCAACCAGGGGGTCCACTTTTCGTACCTTGCTAAGATGATTTTACAGATGCCAGATGTTTTAATCCTGATAATTTATCTCTGGCTAATTTGATTCTTCAAACAAGCTTGTAATTTAACAGATTTAATTAAAATAGATGGATTAAGTTGTCTGAGATTACTCCGTGTTGAGATATTCATTGGAAAGGGCAGATATATTAATACATGAAACCATGAGCAGTAATTGGCAGGCGGCAAGACAGCAACGAAATTACATCATACAGTATATTTAAGATCTAAGAAACAGTTTAAGTTAGTGTAAAACAAGTAATTTCCTGTTGCCAGCAGGTGGTGCTATAATTATAACTGAATATTGGCATTTAGATGTGTTCAGGCCAGGACTCTTATAAATCGTATGCAGTTTGGGGCAGATTGGGCATTGTATGCATGAGTTACAACAACTTCCCGTTTCATGACATTAATAGCATGCTTTAGTACTTAGCTAAGTGTTTCTAGCATGTTTTAGTATGTTTCTAGCATGTTGCCAGCCAATTTAACACTTGCTGACGCTTTTTAATGTTCCTAGGAGTCCATGTGTTCAGGACAGAACAACTATCAAACGTGTGAAGTTTGGGGCAGATCGGACATTGCTTGCCTGAGTTACAGCAACTTCCTGTTTCATGGTGAAACATCAAAATTTGTCAGGCCACCAGGGACACGCCCCTTGACGAAAACTCAAGATCTTCGCAATTTAACGTCACAAAGGCCTTAAGATAACCCTCATCAAATTTGAAGATGATCCGATTAAAACTGAAGGAGGGGTTCATCAAAGTACGAGACCTGGAAATGGCAAAAATCGCACAGGAAATTAAAAATAACTGACTTCCTCTTGGGTTTTGAGACTGTTTTTGTGGGTAATGATGTGTTACATATGTGTACCAATTTTTCGTACATGTACCTAAAACGTGGCTCGAGGCGTACTCCGTTGAATGAGTACAGGTGGTGCTATCGAGCCATTTTGCCACACCCACTTCTGAAACCCATATCAGATGTAAATTTTCGCCAGTTCTGATTTGTGTGCAAAGTTTCATGACTTTTGGAATTTGGATTTTTGGCCCTCAAAAATGTGATTCACTTTGGAGAAGAAGAAGAAGAAATGGAGCAATTCCAGTAGGGTCCTCACACCATCTGTGCTTGGGCCCTAATAAAACGTGTAACTGTTTTTTTTTTTTTAAATGATTCCCAATTATTTTTCACAATTTATAATATTTGTACAGGCCTTGCATTTTTCAATGTCAAGAGTAGCATTCGTTCAATTTTGAAGCTGATTTTTTATACTTGACAGCATTAATTAAAGTTTCCATCATAAGACATAACTGACTGTTTAAATTAATTGTGCATCATAAAAGCATTTTGAGATTTGAGAAGTGAGTCTGCATCTCCTGTGATTCATCAAAAGCCACCTGCATAAAAGCTCACCGTTCAAATGTTCAAACTGTATGTAATGTGTACCAACCGTAGTTTTATGAAGCTTCGAGAATAATTTTTGTGTACGTTGTGATGCTCTATGCGTCATGATATTAGGCAGCCATATCACCCTGCAGCCCAAGACTGGTTGCCCACTGAAGTTAAGCAGGGTTGAGCTGGTCAGTACCTGGATGGGAGACCTGGGAAATCTAGGTTGCTGCTGGAAGAGGTGTTAGTCAGGTCCCCATATGCTGATTGGCTTTTTCACTCCTTCTTCTCTTCACCAATAAGCTGGTGTGTGGTGGGCGTTCTGATGCAATATGGCTGCTGGCGCATCATCCAGGTGGACGCTGCACACTGTGGGTGTTTGAGGAGATTCCCCCTTCTTTGTAAAGTGCTTTGTGCACCCAGCAAAGTGCTATATAAATGTAACGAATTATTATTATTATTGAAAGAATAGATGTGTTACAGTGTGATCAGTTTGAAGATCTTTGAGCTTTACAAAATAGAAAGTGGCACCATCAAGGCAATAATAGGCATTCCAATAAACTTGAAATGGTACAAATCTGCCTTGAAGAGGACGTGTGTCTATATTGTCTTAAAGGAATGTGAGGAGGATAGTTTGAGTGGCCACACACTCTCCAGGATCACAGCTGGAAAACTGTAGAAAGTAGTTGAGTCTTGCGGTCAGAAAGCATTTATATATATATATATGCACTGAACAAAATTATAAACGCAACACTTTTGTTTTTGCCCCCATTTTTCATGAGCTAATCTCAAAGATCTAAGACTTTTTCTATATACACAAAAGGCCTATTTCTCTCAAATATTGTTCACAAATCTGTCTAAATCTGCGTTAGTGAGCACTTCTCCTTTGCCGAGATAATCCATCCACCTCACAGGTGTGGCATATCAAGATGCTGATTAGACAGCATGATTATTGCACAGGTGTGCCTTAGGCTGGCCACAATAAAAGGCCACTCTAAAATGTGCAGTTTTACTGTATTGGGGGGTCTGGATGCCATCAATAAAATGTACCTGTGTTCGTTGTCCATAACATATGCCTGCCCATACCATAACCCCACCGCTACCATGGGTCACGCAGTGCAACATCTCCTTCGCATAGAGTTGATCTGGTTGTTGATTGTGGCCTGTGGAATGTTGGTCCACTCCTCTTCAATGGCTGTGTGACGTTGCTGAATATTGGCAGGAATTGGAACACGCTGTCGTATACGCCAATCCAGAGCATCCCAAACATGCTCAATGGGTGACATGTCCGGTGAGTATGCTAGCCATGCAAGAACTGGGATGTTTTCAGCTTCCAGGAATTGTGTACAGATCCTTGCAACATGGGGCCGTGCATTATCATGCTGCAACATGAGGTGATGGTCGTGGATGAATGGCACAAAAATGGGCCTCAGGATCTCGTCACGGTATCTCTGTGCATTCAAAATGCCATCAATAAAATGCACCTGTTTTCGTTGTCCATAACATACGCCTGCCCATACCATAACCCCACCGCCACCATGGGCCACTCGATCCACAACGTTGACATCAGCAAACCGCTCACCCACACAACGCCATACACAATGTCTGCCATCTGGCCTGTACAGTGAAAACCGGGATTCATCCATGAGGAGAACACCTCTCCAAAGTGCCAGACACCATCGAATGTGAGCATTTGCCCACTAAAAATGGGGGCAAAAACAAAAGTGTTGCGTTTATAATTTTGTTCAGTGTATATATCCTATAAGTCTATAAGTCCCTTTGACCTGGCCTGAACACACACACACACACACACACACACACATATATATATATATATATATATATATATATATATATATATTCAATGATGTAGGTGATGTCATCACAGGTTGTTTGGGAGGGTTCCAAGAAAAGAAAAAAAACTCTCTCATTCAAAAACAAATTCCAGCATATTCATTTGCCAGAGACTACTGAATCTTCAAACGGAACCAGGTGGTCAGATGAAAATAAAAAGAGAGCTTTTTGTCACACGTGAGATGGGTTTAAAAGGATACACAGGGGTTAAAAAGTACCCCAAGCCCACAGTGCTGTATCTTTCATGTTGTGGGCCTATTTTTCTGCCAGAGATCCTGGAAATCTTGTTCAGATAGATGGCATCATGGATTCTAGTAAATAGCAACAGATTTTAAAAAATCATTTATTTAAGAATTTCCCTACCATTTTCAGTTAATTAATTTCAATGAAAGATTAGATTGTGACTTTTTGGGAAATCAAAAGGATAAAGAATGCAGATTTATTTTCACTGATGTAGTATCTGGACCACTCAAACACACAATATATATTTTATTAGCTAGATTTAACAAATACTCTGTAACACCCCAGGAAGCCGAACAGGCCCCTGGTTCCATGGTAACCCTGACACCCGATACATTTACGACCTCCTGGAATTTAGGTGAAGAAAATCGCTTTCCTTGCCTATAAGGAAAATCCACAAGGGAAGGACTTTTCTTTGCTAATTAATTAATAGGAAAACCTTTCTTTGAATGAACACACATGATCCTTCAGGTCATTGGGTATATTATTGTCATAGTGTATTTTGTCTTTGAAATTGTATACTGTTATGCAGGCTTATAATCGAAACACACTCCTGTCAGCTTACATATATATAACTCTACCATGTGTAGTACCTATGAATTCGTATTCGGATGATCTAATTGAGAGTGTATATTGTATGTTTACACCTACGCAACATATTAGTGTTCTAAGAGTCTTTAATAATTTTTATCCAAGTTTCATATGCAAATTACCATGCTTTCAAACAAAGGGCCATAAAAATGCCCCAGTATCTCAGAACTCCCACTTGAGATTCCGGACTTCCTCATTGGACAAGCCCATCTTGAGAGGCGTGAATCTTTGCAGGCTTTAAAGGCCGCACTTCATGTGACCCGCCCATGTCGGTGGTTTGTTTGAAGTCTGAGAGGATGTGAGAAAAACGCTCCCGGAAACCCTAAGCTCTTGCCAGGCCTCGGCCTTGTCCTTTCATTTCAAGTAAAGTCAAGTCAAGTAACCTTTATTTTTTTAGCGCTCTTAACAATCAGAGCTGAGGTCCAAACCCTGACTCAGCAATTAAAGAGGAGCTTGACATGGTTCAGAAAGAATTTAAACAGTCCTACCGACTGCGCATAGACTTAAGCAAAAGTCAGCCGGCTGAACATCACGTCGCCAGCAGTGCAAGCCCTCCACGCCTGTGCACAGCTACGAAAGGGGGGAAAGGGAGCCAAAGCCTTCTGCTTTACACTTCACAAGTCAGCTCCCCGAAAACCTCTGCAGCTGCAGATGCAAAAAAAAGGGTTTAATTCAGGCGAGCCAAAACTCTTAACCAGGAAATTAACGTTCTTAGAATTGACAAGACAGTTGACCCTGAGAGGTCAGTTAAATATCTACAGCGGATCTAAATATTCATAATTAATTATAACTAGTTATGATTAATTATTCATATTTCCCATGAGCTGATTCGTTACACTGAGTTCTTTGCTCATATACCAATCAATCAATCAAGAAAAGATGAAAGTGACACTACAATGAAGTGTTTTACACCCTTGGAAGTTGGTGGATTCTATTGTTGACTTGAAATCGTGTTACATGTCTATAGAACCAAGCGCAATATCCTCCTTTTTTCATTTTTGAAACTTTAGAGAGCGTACAAAGTCAATTGGAATACTTAAAATAACTTAATTGTCACAACAAAAGAACTCAGAAGCAAAGGCAAGTCAAACAGAAGTTTATTGTCTTTCAAATAAACTCAGGTGGTCTTCCGTTCACTGGCCATATCAGGCGTGCGTAGGTCTGGAGGAAAACTCAGGAAAAAACTGGAACTTCAATAGAGGATAAGGGAGTGTAGTCCCGACACGTCGCCGACGCCCGCAAAATATTTGGCATGCTAAATATCTGGAGCTGTCGGCGATTCACAATCACGCTGTGTGAAATTATTTCTGACTGAAAAACACATCGGCGATGACCTATAGCCAATGAGAGACCAAGATACAGGGCAGAGGAAAGTTTGGGGAGGAGTTTGCGGACCAGACAGAGCTGTCGGCGATTCTTCCTATTGTGAAGTCATACAGTGTGAAACCCCCTGTCACCGATCCATTGTGCAGTGTGAACACAGCAGCAACTGACTGCTACCCCAGATAGTCACGCAGTGTGAAAACAACGGCGATCCGACGAGTTTGAAAATCGTGCAGTGTTAACGCGGCATAATTCTCATTAGAGTGTCAGTACAGTATTAGTAGACTGGTAGGGTTAGGGTTAGAATAAGTTGACATGTACTTGTAAAGTTACTTATAGTCAGTACAATACCTGTTGGCACACCTTCACAATAAAGAGTTTTATATTAATCAGACAGTCAACTAATATGCTAGAGCAAGTTTGTCTAATTTCACTCGCTCCCCTCCAATATCCCAACATGACTGTAGTCACACCGAATTACTTTATTAACATTAACATAAAAGCAAATATCCATTAAAGCTATTAAAGCAGCGAACAATTTTTCTTTTGCTCTTTTTGATAAACATTATTTACATAAGAAATGCACGGATCCATTATACTGATGTACATTTGATATTTTCTTTATTGTTTACATTCACTTAAAACAACCGACTGTGCTTGCAAGGATACTTGTCAAGACAGCCATTGGTATTCACCTGCTGTCTGAGAAGGCTATCTGTTTGTGCACTTCAGGTGTGTGAGTGGTGCGCATAGAAACGCTCTATCACAGTGCGTGAGTACCGCATTGAGATGGCTTGGCCTTAAATGGCTTAAAATTACTTTAATGTTTAAACTGACAAGACTTAAAACACGTGAGAATTAAAAACTTTCTCGAGGAAGCAGCACTGGCCTGATCGTTAAGATAGATTTGGGGCTAAGATGACAGATAGGGGGGGCTAAAACCCACCTAAAAAGGGTTTAGAACCGCCCCTGGTATAGCGTGCATAATTATACTGAAACATAAATATATAACCAGTTTACCTGATTCAATGTGATGGCTGAGCCTGTTTCTGAGATAACAATATGTCAATCCGTGGTTGGATAATCGTAAATCATCTTACACTGTCAATAAGCGTGACCAGGGTTGCCAGTTTTCACAACAAAACCCACCTAATTGCTACTCAAAACTAGCCCAAAACTACAAAACGCGGCAAGTGTTAAAGTAGCCCAATTCTGCGGACTTGGCAACACTGAGCGTGACTAATACTCGAGCCAACTCTGCTCTAACTGTCTACGAGCAGTGGGAGTCAGATTGCCCCCTAGTGGATGGCTAAAGATTTGTTAACTCATATTCATAAATTCTCAAGAGAACGTCTTTGAATTAACTGATGCTCGCACCCCCCTTGACAGGTGCTGGTCCTGGGGACCCACGGCTCTGCACATTTTGTATGCCTCTCTTATCTGACACACTCAGCTGAGTTCATGGATCTCTCTCCTAACAAACTGATGATCTGAATCAGGTGTGTTAAATAAGGGAGACACATAAAATGTGCAGAGCGGTGGGTCCCCAGGACCAGGATTGAAAACCACTGCTCTAGCGAGTAGAGTGCGTTGTCATGTAGGTGCAAAGTTACTTATTGTCAACATAATGCTCAATAGGGACCATAAGTAAAGATTTACCCTAAAATGGTGATATGCTGATTTTGGCAAACACAAAATATTTACCTAAGACCTTATGTTCAGGCCTGGTCAAAGGGACTTCAGACTTTTCAACATGTCTTGGGTTCACTGGAGAAAAAAAGTATATATATATATTTACGAATGTGGTATTGAGGTTACAGTTGTTCTGTTGGTTTCCTCTTTAGCTCTAAAATCAAATTAAGAAAATATATTAAATGTGTTACTATATGTAACTGTTAAAATATTTTTATGATTGATTTGATATCATCAGATGTCTTCTCAAACATGATACATTTCCATCATGCTTCTGTTGCAGTGCTGCGCCAGTATGTGAAGTGTGACGTGGATCGTGACGTGACTCCTGACGTTGTCTGTGATCCTGTTGGCCTGATTAAAGGCTTGACTAAACTATTCTCTTATGTCAGCGATTCAATGTACCTCACCTACACACTGGCCGCATTGTGGATTATCTCCGCTGACGATAATCGAGACATTAGCCATGGCGAATACACACAGAGCACCGAAGCAGTGGTGCCTAATGAAAGTTGAGACCGTGAATTAATTTACACGCTGTCATTGAACACTGAGTTCGCTCCATTTCTAGTTGACGGCGCGCGCTGGGAAAAGAAGACGAGGGCTTCACCATTCAGAGGTTTTACCGATGACCACGACGATGTTCCCGCGACGCAAAGGTGCACGCGCCAACAAAAGGTCAGCACGCTCAAGCTTATGCTGGGGCAGATCGCTAACTACTGCCCTGTTATTTCCAGAAATACTATTGTTAAAAACTCCACATGCATTGATCACATATGGCAGACTATCAGACTACATTATGGATTCCAATCAACTGGTGCACATTTCATTGACTTTGCTGCTATCAAACGTGCGTCTAATGAAGGGCCAGAGGATGTGTACCAGAGATTAATGGCTTTTGTTGAGGAAAATTTACTACGCAGAGACTTTGGCATTACTCACGGAGGTGAAGCCATTCTAGAGGATGAGGAGCTCTCCCCCACGATCGAAAACTTAATTGTTCTAACTTGGCTTTGTCTTATACACAGCGATTTACCAAAGCTTGTAAAGCAGTGGTATGGCACAGAGTTACGGTCACGCACTCTGGCATCCATCAAACCAGAGATATCTCAGGCCCTGTGTTCATTATTGGATGAGCTACAGTCATCAGAGGATGCTGCCGTTTCTAACCCTCCAAGACAGAAGTTTGCTTCACTGGGTCGATCCAGGAAGTCCTGCCCACTCTGTAAGGAGGCTCGCAGACCGGACAATCACTTCCTCACTAAGTGCCCTTTCCTGCCCCCTCCAGACAAAGCTTTCATTGCCAGGGTACGGCAAGTTGCTGGCTCTCCATGTCACTCCGACGGAGAGTCCGAGGATGACAGCGAGGACATATCCTGCAATCCTAAGGCGGTACAGCGCGTTCACATCATGCAGTAACCCTGCCTCGAAGCTTTCCATGGTCACGTCCCTGTTACAGGAAACATGATAAAGGCAGCATGTGCCACCAAACTGGGCCTTAAAGTCTCCAGCAGTACGCAGTCAGCTCGTCAGGCAGATGGCTCCTCGCCATTGAAGGTGGTTGGAGAAACATGCACACATTTTCAATTAGGCGGGCACATGCTCTTTTTTGATGGACTTGTGGTAGAAAATTTGGATTCAGACATTCTTGCTGGCCTCCCCTGTATGGAATGTAATGACATTTCTATCCGCCCCGCTAGACATCAGAACTGTGTGGCATCAGACACATACGAGTATGGCGCCAATCGGACATATGGAGACAGACATGCTATTCGTCAAGCTCATGTGCTTCGTGCTACCTCATCACATACTGTGTGGCCTGGGGACTTTGTCGAACTTGAACTTCCAGCAGAACTTGCAAAGTTTAACGAGGAGCTCGCTGTTGAGCCGCACGAGGACTGTACACACTGGTTTGCTCCATCGTTGTTTGTAGGGGTGTCTGGAAAAATCAGAATTCCCAATCTGACTGACGCACCACAGGGCATTAGAAAACATGATCATGTATGCTGTGTTCGCATGACCTACATACCAGAACCCCAAACTGAACGAGCCCAGGTAGAAGTTCCTCATGCTGTCACTCGCAAGCCCAGTATGCACAGTACAACACTATTCTCTGACCTTATCTCATTAGACCCCAATGGCAATATGACGGAGGACATTAGAGATACATTTCGGGAGGTTCATAGGGAATTTGATGAGGTCTTCAGTCCACAGTATAGGGGCTATAATGGAGCTACTGGCCCCTTCCAAGCAAGGGTAAACATGGGGCCTGTCTCACCACCTCAGCGGAAGGGAAGGATGCCGCAGTACTCCAGAGGCCAGCTGCAGGAACTGCAGGCTCAGTTTGATGCGCTGGAGTCACTTGGTGTTTTTCGAAAGCCCGAGGACATTGATGTCGATGTGGAATATGTCAACCCATCGTTTCTTGTCAAAAAGCCTAATGGGGGGTTTCATCTTCCGATGTGGGCCGTTATAGCAAACCCCAACCGTCGCTGATGACGAATGTCGATGCCACACTGTGTCTGATAGCTCAGTGGAGATATATCATTGCGACAGAACTCACCAAGGCATTCTACCAAATTCCCCTTTCCAAATCTTCTATGAAGTACTGCAGGGTGGTCACGCCATTTAAAGGAGTCCGTGTGTATGCCAGATGTGCCATGGGCATGCCCGGTTCAGAAACGCCGTTTCTAACCCTCCAAGACAGAAGCTTGCTTCACTGGGTCGATCTAGGAAGTCCTGCCCACTCTGTAAGGAGGCTCGCAGACCGGACAATCACTTCCTCACTAAGTGCCCTTTCCTGCCCCCTCCAGACAAAGCTTTCATTGCCAGGGTACGGCAAGTTGCTGGCTCTCCATGTCACTCCGACGGAGAGTCCGAGGATGACAGCGAGGACATATCCTGCAATCCTAAGGCGGTACAGCGCGTTCACATCATGCAGTAACCCTGCCTCGAAGCTTTCCATGGTCACGTCCCTGTTACAGGAAACATGATAAAGGCAGCATGTGCCACCAAACTGGGCCTTAAAGTCTCCAGCAGTACGCAGTCAGCTCGTCAGGCAGATGGCTCCTCGCCATTGAAGGTGGTTGGAGAAACATGCACACATTTTCAATTAGGCGGGCACATGCTCTTTTTTGATGGACTTGTGGTAGAAAATTTGGATTCAGACATTCTTGCTGGCCTCCCCTGTATGGAATGTAATGACATTTCTATCCGCCCCGCTAGACATCAGAACTGTGTGGCATCAGACACATACGAGTATGGCGCCAATCGGACATATGGAGACAGACATGCTATTCGTCAAGCTCATGTGCTTCGTGCTACCTCATCACATACTGTGTGGCCTGGGGACTTTGTTGAACTTGAATGAGGAGCTCGCTGTCGAGCCGCACGAGGACTGTATACACTGGTTTGCTCCATCGTGGTTTGTAGGGGTATCCGGAAAAATCAGAATTCCCAATCTGACTGACGCACCACAGGGCATTAGAAAACATGATCATGTATGCTGTGTTCGCATGACCTACATACCAGAACCCCAAACTGAACGAGCCCAGGTAGAAGTTCCTCATGCTGTCACTCGCAAGCCCAGTATGCACAGTACAACACTATTCTCTGACCTTATCTCATTAGACCCCAATGGCAATATGACGGAGGACATTAGAGATACATTTCGGGAGGTTCATAGGGAATTTGATGAGGTCTTCAGTCCACAGTATAGGGGCTATAATGGAGCTACTGGCCCCTTCCAAGCAAGGGTAAACATGGGGCCTGTCCAACTGACTCAGCGGAAGGGAAGGGTCCCGCAGTACTCCAGAGGCCAGCTGCAGGAACTGCAGGCTCAGTTTGATGCGCTGGAGTCACTTGGTGTTTTTTGAAAGCCCGAGGACATTGATGTCGATGTGGAATATGTCAACCCATCGTTTCTTGTCAAAAAGCCTAATGGGGGGTTTCATCTTCCGATGTGGGCCGTTATAGCAAACCCCAACCGTCGCTGATGACGAATGTCGATGCCACACTGTGTCTGATAGCTCAGTGGAGATATATCATTGCGACAGAACTCACCAAGGCATTCTACCAAATTCCCCTTTCCAAATCTTCTATGAAGTACTGCAGGGTGGTCACGCCATTTAAAGGAGTCCGTGTGTATGCCAGATGTGCCATGGGCATGCCCGGTTCAGAAACCGCATTAGAGGAGTTAACCTGTCGCGTGCTTGGCGACCTCCTTCATCAGGGACAGGTGGCCAAGGTCGCTGATGACTTGTACTGTGGTGCCGATACCCTTGAGGATCTTCTTGCAGTGTGGAAAAAGGTCTTAGTGGCCCTCCAGGCATGCAAAATGCTTATCTCCCAGTAAGACGATCGTTGCCCCAGTCCAGACCAACATTTTGGGGTGGGTCTAGAATCAGGGTACTATTCGTGCCAGTTCGCACCGCATTTCAACATTGGCCTCGTGCACCCCTCCTACGACTGTTAGTGGTCTACGGTCCTTTATTGGTGCGTATAAAGTCCTAGCTCATGTCCTTAAGGGGTGTGCGTCGATCCTTGCCCCCTTCGACAACATGGTCGCTCGTGGTGAGTCGACCGCTGCGGTTATGTGGTCAAATGAGCTCCTCCAGTGTTTTCGTAGGGCTCAGCAGGCGTTATCCACTAGTTGCGCAGTGACAATACCACTACCTGATGACCAAATTTGGATTCTCACTGACGGTGCTCTTAGGGATCCAGGGCTAGGCGCGACAATGTATGTTACGAGGGGGGGGAAGTTGTTGATCGCCGGACACTTTAGCGCTAAGCTTCACAAAAATCAGATCAATTGAGTTCCGTGTGAGATTGAGGCACTAGCTATAGCCGCTGCCCTCTGAAGCATTTTGGTCCATATATTATTCAGTCATCACAGAAGGTGTGTGTGCTCACTGACAGTAAACCATGCGTACAGGCCTTTGAGAAGCTGTGCAGGGGGGAATTTTCTGCGAGCCCACGTGTTACTACTTTCTTGTCTACTGCAAGCCACTTTCAGGTCTCTGTCGTGTTGCTGGGGCTGCTATTCTCCCTTCAGATTATGCTAGTTGCCATGCTGCACAATGTGACAGTCCGGCATGTCAGGTGTGTAGCTTCGTCCGTGAATCCATGGTCTCCGTCGTGTGCCGTACTGATGTTGCCGACATCTTGCGGGGAGCTCAAAAGGTGCCCTTTGCCAATAGGGCCACATGGGTGTCTATTCAGGCTGAGTGTCCAGACCTCCACAGGGTATGCACACATCTTCGGCAGGGTACACGCCCTTCCAAGAGAGTTACCAATGTCAAAGATGTGAAACGGTATTTTTATACTGTTACCTTAGCAAGGGATGGGCTGTTAGTTGTGCGGCGTGACACACCACTGTCAAACACTACCGAATGCATCGTTGTTCCAAGGTTAGTACTGCATGGGTTGCTTATGTCATTGCACATTAGGTTAGACCACCCCTCGGCTCACCAGTTGAGACTTATCGTTGGTCGGTACTTCTACGGGCTGGACTTGGATTCAGCCATCCAGCTTACCAGTAAGGGATGTCACCAATGTGCTGCACTGGCTAAGTCCCCTGTGTTCGCAGTGGAGCAGTCCAGCTGTGATCCACCTGAGACGGTCGGGTCTACTTTTGCAGCTGATGTGCTTAAACGTGAGCGCCAGTTCATCTTAGTCGTTCGTGAGTGTGTGACAACCTTTACAGCTGCTTTGTTAATTGATGACGAGCGGAAGGAAACGTTGCGGGATGGTATTGTACACTTGTGTATTGGCCTTCATCCGCTTGATGGCCCCTTTGCTATAGTTAGAACTGATCCAGCACCAGGTTTTTCAGCACTGGCCAAGGACACAGTGCTTGCTCAATACAGGCTGGCCATTGAAGTTGGCGATGCTAAAAATATCAACAAAAATCCGGTGGCTGAAAAGGCCATCCAGAAGCTACAGGGTGAGATTTTGCGACTAGAACCACACTGTGGGGTCGTCACCCCCTTACTATTGTCTGTAGCTGTTGCTCGGTTAAATAGCTGTATTTGGTCACGTGGCATGTCAGCCCGTGAGATGCTGCTGCAGCGTGATCAGTTCTCTCTCGAACAGTTACCGGTGCATGACCGGGAACTGATTGCGTTGCAGCATGCACAACGCCTGGCTAACCACCCCCACAGTTTTAAAGCTAAAGCTCCACTGAGTTGGTGTGCACCTAGCCTTGATATTTGCCCTGGCGACCTTGTGTATTTGTATAGCGACCGTAACAAGTCACGAGCTCGAAGCAGATATCTTGTGCTTAGTTCAGACGGGACGTGGTGCAACGTCCGTAAGTTTACGGGTTCCCAGTTGCGGCATACTTCTTATAGGGTTCACTTAACAGATTGTTATAAAATTGACTCTTTCCCAAGTGTCACAGGTCATTGTGGTGACGGTGCAGCATCTGAGAGCGAAGAGGAGTGCCACTTGTTGCACCTCCGAGCGACCCTGACATAGCGACACCCCCTGGGTCTGATGACAGCGAATGTCCAGAGGGTAGGACCATGTCCCCATCAGGTTCGGTGGAGGTCCCGTGCCACGAGTTAGCCTCCCTCTCAGCTGTTCTGTTGCAGGCTCCTCGGTGGTCAGACCGTCTCCATCAACTTCCCGACAAGTTAAAGGATTATGAGCTGCACTAGATGGGCTGCCTTCACCCGTATCCTTGCTTTGCTTTGAGAAAGTTTTGTTGAAACTTTGAAGCTTTTTTTGTTGTTGTTTCAAATGCCCACAGGTGCCAGAGAAGAGGGGGTATGTTCTGGAGGGAAAATGGGTGGCGCCAGTATGTGTGACGTGACTCCTGATGTTGTCCGTGATCCCGTTGGCCTGGGTGGAGCTGGCGCATGTGCTTCTTGGTATTGGCCGTCGCCATTGAAGGCTTGACTAAACTATTCTCTCGTGTCAGTGATTCAATGTACCTCACCTACACACTGGCACTGTTTGTTTGTTTTCATACTGAAGTTCAGTCTGGTGGGTGTGCTGAGTGTCCACTGTGTGTTATCATATGTAAACAAAAGAGTCTTATTAAAAACAAATAAAAACTAATAAAAAACTAATAATTTTTAAAAAAAACATTACACGGGTTGCAACTCTAAATTTGATATCAAATGCATAGTTATTTTAAAAATCCAGATGCAAGAAGTTATTCTTATAGAAATATAAATTACTAACAATATAATTTATTAATCTTAATTCAAAATTAAAACTCCAAAACCAATTAAAAGAGCATTACAGCTGCCCATAATGTCAAGCCAAGAGCTGCATGCCTTTGGCATAGCAGTCAAACAAAAATGAATCTGCCTTAATGTAAGTCTCTGTGATGTTTTGTATACTGAGAACAGAAGAGGGCCAGATACTAAACCCTGAGGTACCCCAGTGGTTATTTGATGCAACGCAGACTCTTTTCCAACATAACCTGAAGGACTTATATAAGAAATCGTATATCTGTCATTCTAAATGTCTTTACTGTCATAAATTTAATACATCCTAGCCGAGTAAAAGTATTAATTTCTTTAAAAACAACAACAACATACTGACCCCACATTTCTTGAACAGTAGTGGGTACATTGGAATGCTGCTGAGCTGTTGTTTGCTTCGACATCAAAGTCCAGTCTTTACTTTACTTAGCACAGTACTAAAATTTTTGTACATTTCTGCTCAGCAGGTAGAGAAAAATTTGTAGAATATCAATAAACCACTGCAATTAGCTGTATGCTATTATTATAAAGTTTTCTTAATGCAATAGCAATGCAGGTGTTTGTGACCTTTTTTAAATTTTTATTCTGCAATTTAAAATATTGCAATAATCATTACCAAAGCACAAAGGAAATCAGTACTTAATAATAATAATAATGTAGTCAGTGTTTCCAAAATCATTTGACAAATCAATCATTAACATACTGCTCCACCCTCCTCTGTTCACTTAAATACAAGCATTGTGATTTTGGTTCACAAATCACTGTCGGCGTAAACATGGTAAGCTTCTCTTATAATACTGTATATGTTTAGTTTAATATGAAGATTTTAGGACTGTCGTTAGGTAATTTTCACAATTACAGAATTCATTAAATGTATGTGAATTTCATGAATTTCATTTTAGACTTGTTAAGCTTCAGTGATAATTAAATTTTACCATACAAACAATAAATTAATTAATAAACAACTCATTAATTGAGGCACTTTACTTAGCACATGTGTACATTTTTAACATCGGATCAATGTGTTTGTTGACTGTGAAGAGGCCGGTGGTTTTGGGTTTGTTTCTGTGCGCTGCCCTTTCTCTAGTCAATGCTGCATGCTTCGTTGAGGAATATAAAACATCAGGTATAAACTGTCCTTCGCTTTTATTGCATTACTAAAAAATGTGCTCTATTATAATTATCATTATTATTATTACGTTTTTTTTTCTTCCCCTGAATTCTTTCTCTGATCTTTCATAGTTACGTTTTGCCATGATGGGACAGATAAGACATGGCATCCTACTGGATCTGTTTGGAGAAACAGTAAATGTTTTGACTGTAATTGTTCTGCTGATTCCATGAGGTGCTGTGATGCGTAAGTACAGCATTTTTACTGTGTAGTGACATCACCATTGATTTCCTCAATCAATACAACACAAAGGAGTTACTTACAACGGAAGTAAATGAATTTTTTTTTGGAGGATTTAAAAGAAATTGATATTAAAACTGATATTAAATTCAAAAATAAAAATAAGTTATAAAAAGCATTTAATTGAAAACTCTTCAAGACCAAAGGTTATCGAACGAGTAAGTTAACTCGGATATTTTAATTTAAATATCTTACTGATAAAACATAATAATTCCTTTCGTTGTGTTTCATTCCTGTAGAATGCAGAGGCCTGTTAATTATCCGGACAAGTGCCAAGTGGAGTACGATTACACTACATGCACATTTGAAATATTTGAGAAAGTTACCTGTTCTGCTACCGGTGGTGTTATCGGGAAATGACGGCCATGAATTATGAAAAGGAAGCCATCTTCATTGTATTATCTGCTGATTTAAACGACACTAACCTGTGTTTAATTTGAAAAAATAAAAAACATTACACATGTGTTCATTTTCAATTTCAAACATGTTTTAACATTAAACAGCATGACGTGACATTGATAAAATTAAAGTAAATTGATTTTACTCATGTTTATATAATTAAAACAGAATCAATACAGTCTCTTTGATGTTTTTTTTTTACACATCAGCACAGACCCTATCTTGACACTTCTTTAACTCTTGATGTCATGTCTGTTAACTCTCAAAGGCAGGTTTGATTTGGTTCAAAAAACTTTTTTTGTTTCTCTCTTTACATCCCGATAGCAATCACTAAGTGGTCTAAATGTATTTTTATGTATTTATATAGTCTGTGGAAGGTGTAGGACCATCAAATGTTCGCCCAATCATATCTCTCGGTCCGAGGGCTACGATAGGCTGCTAAGGTGAACATTTTAAGATGAATATTTCACTTACTGGATAGAAGCAACTTACTTATACATACATACAGGTAATCTGTAGTAAATAATATCTTATCGATTACTTTACAGAATTTCATCGCACATTTCATCGCCAGCAACTGCACAAAATTGCATATTTTGCTCATTTTGGGCCTCTATATAAAACTGAATAAATCCTCCATACATGCACTATAAAAACCTTTAGTCTCAAATATGACACTCAACAAAACACCGCATATGCAAACAAACGCATATTTATATTATACATATTTTGTCTAAATGTTCAATAAAGTAGTCCATTTACAAAAATTAGATTTTTGGAACTATTGCTTTAAAATGTAAAGCTTTACAGGGAAAAAAAAAAGGTTGGTATTTGTTCAAATGTGATGCTGTCAATAAACAAACATTTTCAGTAACATTTCTTACCACTAGATGGCAAAATAACAACCTTAATAACTTTTGGGGTTTCTTTATTGCTTTAAAAAAAACGAGTATGGAAAGTTGTTTTGGAGTCAAGGGGCTGAGAGAGACAATGATTTTGCACTGTCTGGCAAAGACACACACACACACACACACACACACACACTCAAACATAAACACACACAACCACACTCCATCAATCTAGCAGCAACTGGGGCAGTGAGCAGAAGTGTGTCAGACTTTGGGGTGCATGTGCACATTTACATGTGTGCATTTGCCTTCTAGAAACTTTTTTCTAACCAAGAATCTTTCTTAGAGATATTTGCATTTTCTTTTTTCTATATAACCTACACTCTGCTACCACAGGACAGTTGAAGCAAATACAAATATAGTCTTTTGGAGAATGGTTTCTCCAAATTAACTGCACGGAACAGCTGCAAGGATTACGGATTGTCAAGGACCCTGTGGAACCTTACTTTTCTCTCATGGTCACTTTTGTATTTTGCCTGTAGTCCTGATTTAGCTTGACTCAAACAGTGCTTTACAACATGTGCAGACTTTGGAGGATAGCAGTTTTGCTCTGTGTCAAATTGGTGGACACTGCGAATGGAAATACAGGACTGCACTGTCTGGCAAAGACACACACACACACACACACACACACACACTCAAACATAAACACACACAACCACACTCCATCAATCTAGCAGCAACTGGGGCAGTGAGCAGAAGTGTGTCAGACTTTGGGGTGCATGTGCACATTTACATGTGTGCATTTGCCTTCTAGAAACTTCTTTCTAACCAAGAATCTTTCTTAGAGATATTTGCATTTTCTTTTTTCCATATAACCTACACTCTGCTACCACAGGACAGTAGAAGCAAATACAAATCTAGTCTTTTGGAGAATGGTTTCTCCAAATTAACTGCACGGAACAGCTGCAAGGATTACGGATTGTCAAGGACCCTGTGGAACCTTAATTTTCTCTCATGGTCACTTTTGTATTTTGCCTGTAGTCCTGATTTAGCTTGACTCAAACAGTGCTTTACAACATGTGCAGACTTTGGAGGATAGCAGTTTTGCTCTGTGTCAAATTGGTGGACACTGCGAATGGAAATACAGGACTCGTGCCGGAAAGAGGGACAGCAGCTTCCTCCTGCTATGGAGGTTTTGACCTCTACTTTGTACTAGACAAGTAAGTTATCCTGTGATTTACCACCTTTTCTTACCAATGCATGGTCATCACACTCTGTATATGCTGTGTTGGCATCTGTACACCATGTAAGACTCACTTTGTCTGAGGGCTTTAACCCATTGTTTTGACTTTTGCTCATGCAGAATTAGGTTTACAATTTAAATGCAATTTTTTTCAGCGATATAAGGTCTATTATGTGGCAAAGTTTCAGGTTAAGTGATGCTTTCATGTACTGTATTAATGTTTTATCTTTTTTTTTTTTTTTTTGATAAAAATTTACCCAAAAGGTCACATTTTGATACTTTGAAGATCATTTGAACATTTAAAATGACTGAACTTCATTATGCAAAGTGGCACTTTTCGGAGCACTACAGTAAATACATGTTTCTTCATTCTGCTCAATGACTTTTAATCCAAGTTTTTTCCCCTTATATCTATTGTTTTGTACTTCGATTGTTTTACTTTTTGTGAAGTATGTGTTGCTTGAAACGTGTGCATATGATATATTTCTTTGAAGCAATTTCCATGTTGTTTGATATTTCATTGTTTAGTGCATAATGACATTCACACAGTGTTTGCAAGAGAGAGAGAGAGAGAGAGGAAAAATCTAATAAAGATTACTGTTTTCCTCTGTAACATATGTCTCATCCAACAACAATAATGCATGAGGTGGGAAAATGGCATGTTAGGGGTCAATGCGGACACGCTGGCTTGATGCAAGTTTACAAATATGCAGCAATGAGCCAAAAGACTGCAAGGGAAGGATAGATTAAACAGCTGGCTTAAGAGGCCATTTGCCATATTAATTCCACATATGCAGTTCAATAGAAAAGTAATGTACACTGGGAAAAAATCGATGATTTAGGATTTGTTTTGAAACAGTTTTCACTTTGAAATTGCTATTTCATGAAATACAACAAAGAAACAGCAAGTAATATTGAATTGTATTTGAAATTTTGAATTTTCTGACTTTTTATATGTAGTTCAGAAATGATTACCGTGCATTTTGACTACAAAATGAGGTCTTGTTTGATAATTTACTTGGCAACTCGCAAGCTACCTTGACCTAATTTTGGCATGCAGTGTTGCGAAAGCCCTAGGACTTATAAAAGCACATGCAAACACAATTACACACAGTTCTAAACTCAATCATCACACTGTGATGTTTACCTGTGTGCTGCTAGCTTTTATACAATATAAATGCACACACACACACACACACACACACACACGTGGACATAGAATAGATTGGATGTGGGTCACAGTTTCCAGCTATTTCGTTTCAGTCTAAACTTTAACGCTACTTGGCAACTTTTCCCCAGTGTTATGTTCATGTTCGACGAATGTGTTTTAAGTATAAAAAACACAGCTGTGTTTCCTAATACATGTAAATCATTCCTCACAGCTCGCCTGTCAGTTCGGCTGTGAATGTGATGTTATTGTTGGACAGATTCATACTGTTATACAGTGACATGTCAACTCATTTCCCCTTTACTCCACTGCCCTGGATACTGCAAATCAAATTAGTTTTCATTTCATTCATTTTGTTTTTTCAGGAAGAACATTTTCCTGAACATGACTATATTGATTATGCTATTGTCTGTTGGTGCAAAGAACATTTATAATGCAATATTCATGTAGTGTTCAGTCATTATCAGCACCCAGTGGCTGAGCCCTGATGACAGAACATGCCAGCAAAGCGAATAGCTGTAGTCCAAATGTCTGAGAATGCTAGTGGAAGATTTCTATTTTGCAGATTTAAAAAAAAATAAAAAAAAATAACATAAAATAAAATAAAATTAAATTAAATTAAATTAAATAAAAATTAAATAAATAATAAAATTTTAATTATATTATTGTTATATAAATTAATCATTCTAAATTAGTCAGCATAATAATTTGTAATTATTATAATAATTAATGTCAGGATTTTAGTATTTGGTGCTTTCAATTTCATATCACTCATACATACATATACATGCGTGTGTGTGAGTAAAAATGTTCTCTAGAATGATTTAAAAATGTGCATCTTGTGCTTCAATGGAAATCAAGCTCATAATTGCTTATAATTAATTTAACATCGTAGCTTTTCTTATTGTACAAAATACTAAATCTTTATTTCCAATAAATAATAAAAACTCCCCATTTCAACCCAACTGTACTATTGAAGCAAAAAAGCAAAGACAAAAACTGTCAAATCCGACGTTTGCAATAGCCAAGTCAAGTCACCTTTATTTAGCACTTTATACAGTACAGATTTTTACAAAGCAGCTTTTTACAATGATAATCAAGAAAATAATGATTCAGTGATGCAAACAGAATTCAATTTTGCTGCAAAGCAGCTCTAAAAACAAGAAGACAATAGTAAACAGTCATTATAAAGCAAATTCAGTTCACTGTTAATTCAGTGCCGTTTAAGTCAATCAATAATTGAATGAGTTTAATTCATCTATAAAGCAGCTTTGGAGAAAACAATAATGTCATCGTCCAGTTCACTTCACTTCTCAACCAATAATGTCAGTGCATTTAAGTCATTAATATTGCCAAATAGTAAGTGTCCCTAAGTGGCAAGGAACCCAAAATCCATCTGTGACAAAAATGGAGAGAGAAAAAAAAAAAAACCTTGGGAGAAACCAAGCTCAGTCGGGGAGGCCAGTGCTCCTCTGGCCGACAGTTGTCAGATTCATGTATTTTAAATGCTACAGCAGATATAAACATAACTGGTCATAATCAGTCAGTGTAACAGTCTATTAAGAATCTTCAGCTGACAAGAAGAGATGCAATGGAATTCATTTAGCATATAAAACAGAAGCCTTCCAGCTATCATGGGACAATGCCCACCATTAAGTTCTGGTTGCGTTTAACACGGGTTTGTTTATCAACACAAATCAATCAGCAATCACTTGGATGTGAGTTATGGGAAAGTCAGTGCTTGGTTGCTCTACTTATGGGCCATTTCTGTGGCTACACTTTATAGCTGTGGGCTTGATGGTTTGGCTCCTGTGCTCAGGAGGGTCTGTGAAGGCCATTTACCATTCTCCTCCATTCATTCAGCTCAAGCGCTTTTGCAGACACAGTGGTGGGAATAAAGAAACATGTGTTATGAAACTAATAATGTCACTCAACTCTAATGACCAGGAAGGCCTGTTGTTGTTTCTGAAATAGTTCTGGAGCTTCTGCTTCTACTTGGTCAATCACATTCAGTGATCAAACTATTTGAACATTGTCCTAAATTTGAAACATACCGTTCTCTGTGAACTTGTCATATATCATCAAGGTAGAATAACTAATTAACAACATTTTGGAGAAATCAGTAGTCAGCTTTGTTTAATGAAGAAATTAAGTCCCCAGTTAAAGCAAGAATGAAATGAAATCAGTGCCCAAAAGAACTGACATGAGACACAAAAAGCTGGAAGAGAAGTTTAATCAAAAGTAGAAATGTTACACTATAGCTAAATGTATTAGCTAATGAATCCACAAATAAAGTACTGTAACTTGGATTGCAGTTTAAACATGATAATATACACTGAACAAAATTATAAACGTTTTTGCCCCCATTTTTTTGTGAGCTGAACTCAAAGATTTAAGACTTTTTCTATGTACACAATGTCCACCAGAGCTGTTGCTCGTGAATTGAATGTTCATTTCTCTACCATAAGCCGTCTCCACAGGCGTTTCAGAGAATTTGGCAGTACATCCAACCGGCCTCACAACTGCAGACCACGTGTAACCACACCAGCCCAGGACCTCCACATCCAGCATCTTCACCTCCAAGATCGTCTGAGACCAGCCACCCGGACAGCTGCTGCAACAATCGGTTTGCATAACCAAAGAATTTCTGCACAAACTGTCAGAAACCGTCTCAGGGAAGCTCATCTGCATGCTCGTCGTCCTCATCGGGGTCTCGACCTGACTGCAGTTCGTCGTCGTAACCGACTTGAGTGGGCAAATGCTCACATTCGATGGTGTCTGGCACTTTGGAGAGGTGTTCTCTTCACGGATGAATCCCGGTTTTCACTGTACAGGGCAGATGGCAGACAGCGCGTTGTGTGGGTGAGCGGTTTGCTGATGTCAACGTTGTGGATCGAGTGGCCCATGGTGGCAGTGGGGTTATGGTATGGGCAGGCGTATGTTATGGACAACGAACACAGGTGCATTTTATTGATGGCATCTTGATATGCCACACCTGTGAGGTGGATGGATTATCTCGGCAAAGGAGAAGTGCTCACTAACACAGATTTAGACAGATTCTGTTTATGGTTTATGACATTTTCTATGACACAGCGGTTTATATATTCTGTATTTATATATAACTCACGTATTACATGGCCACCAAATTAATGAATAAATTCCTTGAAGTCTAAATTACTTGTTAATAAAGTATTTTTCAGCAGTAGCACTTCATTACTTAAAGCAACTGAATGTTAGATTTTACCTTAAGAGTTCTGATGCAAAAGCCTCTAAATGCCATCTGAAATTTTTATCTAAAATGAGAATTTTTATCAGGCTCCTATGTTAGGTTCAGTAATTTTACTCTAATTGCAATGTATAGGTCCTTTTCTATGCAATTAAAGGGAAATAACTGAACTTATATATAGGAGCCTGATAAAAATGCTAATTTTAGAAGAAATTTTCAGCCGGCACTTAGATGCTTTTGCATCTGAACTCTTCAAATATCAGTTTAACATCATTCTGATGATAAGCTGATGTCTAATAAGGCGTCTGGCTTCTGTTTCTTTCCCACGCTACCGCCAAACGTCTGTTCTGGAAGTATGTAAATTTGGTGAGCGGGAACTAAATTCTGCGAAAAGGCCGGATTGCTTTACGGCAGCAAATGCACATGTACATCCATCATATGCTGTAATTACGACAGCGATATATTTACGACCGGGAAATCAACTCACCTAACTGTAGGGGGCAGCGGTTTATATATTCTGTATTTATATATAACTCACGTATTACATGGCCACCAAATTAATGAATAAATTCCTTGAAGTCTAAATTACTTGTTAATAAAGTATTTTTCAGCAGTAGCACTTCATTACTTAAAGCAACTGAATGTTAGATTTTACCTTAAGAGTTCTGATGCAAAAGCCTCTAAATGCCATCTGAAATTTTTATCTAAAATGAGAATTTTTATCAGGCTCCTATGTTAGGTTCAGTAATTTTACTCTAATTGCAATGTATAGGTCCTTTTCTATGCAATTAAAGGGAAATAACTGAACTTATATATAGGAGCCTGATAAAAATGCTAATTTTAGAAGAAATTTTCAGCCGGCACTTAGATGCTTTTGCATCTGAACTCTTCAAATATCAGTTTAACATCATTCTGATGATAAGCTGATGTCTAATAAGGCGTCTGGCTTCTGTTTCTTTCCCACGCTACCGCCAAACGTCTGTTCTGGAAGTATGTAAATTTAGTGAGCGGGAACTAAATTCTGCGAAAAGGCCGGATTGCTTTACGGCAGCAAATGCACATGTACATCCATCATATGCTGTAATTACGACAGCGATATATTTACGACCGGGAAATCAACTCACCTAACTGTAGGGGTCTCTAAAGTCGCAAGGTATTACATTTGCAAATGAGCAAACAGATAGTGACAAAATCATGTGAAATAAATATATATAGAGAGAGAGATATAAAGTTTGCGAATTTATCTTTAGATCATTTTGGTTCTTTTGAATCTGTTAAACCGCAGTTCACAAAATGGTCTGAATTATGCGATTAATCTTCACTTGATCGAAGAGAAAACACTCAATGTAGCGTATAGTAGAGACATATACAAAGGTTAATTTAGGAGGTTTCTATGGAAGCCCGTTTCACAAGGTAATTGTGACTTTTTTTTCTCAGAATTGCGATTTTATGTCTTGCAATTCTGGCTTTCTTTTTTTCTCACAATTGCGAGTTCATATCTCGCAATTATGCATTTTTTTTCAGAACTGCGTTTTGTAAAGTCAGAATTGTGAGATATAAACTTGCAATTCCGAGAAAAAAAGTCAGAATTGCGAGTTTATATCTCGCAATTCTGACTTTATAACTTGCAGTTTTGACTTTATAACCCACAATTGCGAGTTTATATCACACAATTCTGATTTTATAACTCGCAGTTTTGACTTTATAACCCATAATTGCGAGTTTATATCACACAATTCTGTGAAAAGAAGTCAGATTTGTGAGATAAAAAGTCGCAATCACCTTGTTTTATTTTTTATTTAGTGGCGGAAATAGGCTTCCATAGGTTTCGCATAAGGGACCTCCAGAGGACCTTGTGAAGCTGGAAGTAAGTCGCCACCTGCAGGTGGGTTTGTGGGTAGCAGAGGGGATCGCATGTGTCAAACTCAGCTCCCGGAGGGCCACTCTGCGTACCATAGGAAATCAAATACTTTCCTATACAGTATGTGGAAAAACAGTATGCTGGAAGAGTAGTATGTCCGAAATCACTGTTTTCAAAAAACCATAGGCGAAAAGTACCCAGATGACTTACTACTTCCGCCCAGATTCTAAAGTGTGCAGTCGATGACACTACAATCCCATGAGGCCTCGGGAGAGGATTTATGAATGGCAGTGAAGCACCATAACTGAAGCTGGTAGATCACGTGATAGTAACAACATGGTGGATGTAGTATGTCCAAATTTAGTTCAAACTATCCATATTCATACTATATAGAACATCATTTTGTAATGGTCATGAAGTAAGTTTGAGTTCAAATGTGGTACCTACTCGGACAGTAAGTGATTTTGGATGTCCTGCAGAGTTTAGCTCTAACCAGCTCCAACACACCTGCCTGGAAGATTCCGGCACTCCTTGGGACTTTCATTAGCTGGTTCAGGTGTGTTTAATTAGGATTTGCGCTAAACTCTGCAGGACAATGGCTCTCCAGGTGGTGCGTTTGACACCCCTGCCCTTGTAAATGATCATTTATGAAATTTCAACATCATTTATGTTTATAATGTCAGTATTGCTGAATTAGGAGTTTATGACTGTATGAATACATAGACTCCAGCACTCAGCTAGGCTGCCATTGTTACAATAGGTCGTGGCATTATTTAAAAAAAAGTAGGCCTACCTGTACTTAAGTAGTTATATCAGTAGATTTTAGAACATATTTTTATGTTGAGCTATTTTAACTTGAGTCAGTTTTGCTTATGAAGATTCTATACGTTTTACAACACTGTAATGATTTGTGTGACCGGCTGACTATACATTATACTTTGCTTAATTGTACAGTAAAGCATTCAATACTTCTATTCCAGTTTATAACCAAGCCTTCACATTATGATTTTATTATGGTTTTATTAGTCATCTGGCTCTGAACACCAAACTATTCCTGAGCAAAGGTTAAATATAATGTGAAACATAATGGCTGCTAGGCTAACTGCTATTGTTTTGAGGCCAGCCTTAAGTGAAATGCCCTCATTGAACTGTTCTCAGTCTTAAATGAAAGCCGAGAGATGCGGTTGGGGGTGGGTTTTGCGCTCTCATCCATTCCCAAGAATCATCTAAACCTTTGGGTCAGGGAGGAACTGAATAACGTGACAATCCAGTCCAATTTCATTGAAAATGAATAGGCAATCTTGGGCAGCTGTATGAAGGCTAGTTCATTAAGAGTTATCGCTATATAAATAAATCCTTCGCTTTTATACACTCGCACACACATACCGGTTGCCTCTTGTTAAACCATTTCACCATCAGCTCCAGATGTCCCAAACCCTGCCTGCTTTGGCTGCTTTAGAGGCCTGGATCTCACTAACAATGGAAAAACAGTGAGAGGGAGAGGAAGACAGGCATAGGAAGAGAGGAGGACTGAGGTCGTGCCTAAACAATCCAGATACGTTTGCCACATTATCTCACATCATCTCATTACAATTAATAATTCTAAACGTTAACGTCTAAACTCAGCTAGTGGCCCCAAAGGGTATTTGGACACTCTTGTGTTTCTTCAACTACAAGAATTTTTATGTCCCAGTGGGCGGCTTTTATTCAAACTAACAGATTTTTATTTTTATTTTGTTCTTGTTATAGAAAAGTGTCTTGTAAAACTTTTTTACTGACTGTCCCATCATCACTTATTTTTGTTACTTTACAAATGCCTTTTTTTGTATTATTTTTTCCTTGTCTCAAAACCGTATTTTCAGATTTCCATAGGATTCTCTCACTAGTTGCTTATTAGCATACATATTGCTAGCATATTGGTTGTTTATTAGTACTTATAAAGCACATATTAATGCCTTATACTGCATGACCATATTTTAGATCCCTTAATCTCTACCCCAAACTTAACAACTACCTTACTAACTATTAATAAGCAGAAAATTAGAAGTTTACTGAGACAGAATGTGTACATAATAGATAGTTAATAGAGAGAACTGGTCCCCACACTAAAGTGTGACCAGAGTTTTCTATTGGCTTTTGGATTATTGCAGAAGATAAGCTCTGTGACCTACAAAAAACACCTTGTTCATTATAATAATCTTGATAACCACAGTGAAGCTTAAATAGTCACTAGAAGTAAATAGTTAAACGTAGGTTTTAAACTGCACCACAGTCAATGACTTGACAACAAACTTTCAACAACTCTTTCAGTCTTTCCTTTAAAGTTTGAGTTGAATAGTTTACAAGAATGTGATTGTAAACACAATGACGCTGTGAAAGCGAACTAGTTAGTATGAGTTTACCTGTTCATTGTGTTGAAGTTTAGAGTCCCTGACAACCTCTGTAGCCCATTTAGCCACTTGTTAGAAACCACCTGAAGTAAAAGCTTTAAAAATCACTACTGATGTTTTTTTTTTTTTTTTTTTTTTTGCTTGTGTTAAACCCAGACCTTATTTCAGGCATTTAACCAAAAACCCATTGATTGAAATGTGAACTTTGAGATAGGTTTGATGGCATTCACAGGACCTGGATTTTAAAACTGCATTACCATGCAAAAACAAGATCATCTGGATGCAATTTGGTCCTAGGCATAGTTACATTATAACACGTACATCATTTTGAATGAATCAATGGTCGTAGCTCTGCACTAGACATGGCATCATAGAAATAACATCTGGCACAGTGACAAATAATGGTAGTTATTACTGGAAGTAAGAAAACATTAACTGTACAGCTGGGGATTGACAGAGATTTTGTTTCACAAGTTATTAATTCGATTTGATTTCAATTTTGATTCAATACTGATTTATTGGGATATATTGAAGGTACAGTACAAAAAAAACCAACAACAACAAATTCCAAATTTGTTGAGTCCAAATTCAGTTGCTATTCATTTTTAGATAATCAATAACCATAATCAACACTCAAACAAAACTGATTTGTATAATAACATTTAAATTGCACATAATGCAGTTTATATCAGCTTTTCAAATGATATTGTTATTTTCCAAATCGTTGTTGAAACATAAATATAATTCAATAGGTGGCTATAACAATAGCCACCTATTGAATTATAAATTCCAAGTCAGTCACTCATATGTGACTAAAGTCATAAAATGGTGACTAAATATTGTCTATTGTTAGCCATTGACTAATAAACTGGTATATTTAATTGGCCAGTGATTGAGTTAGAGGCTAAGAATAAGTTTAGCACAGACTTCACGTTTGAGAGTTTCATTCTCTGTGTTTTTGCAGCGCAGTTAGTGCACTACTCCTGTCAGTGAATGCGCAGGGTAGTCCAGAGTTTTGGATCTAAGTGTCAAACTCATTTCCTGGAGAGTGATTTCAGCAAATCAGTATGTAGACACTGTAATAAATATTCATTAATCTCAGTAACTCATCAGACGCTTAGCACATTTATATAGTTATTAAACTCTCAGAGAGTTTATCATGGTAATATACAGTGCATGGCAGCGAAATAGATCTGCTACTCTGCTGCTGTGGCAGAGCAAGAACCAAGACTTGCTAGTGCCAATACATCCACAGATGTGCTGTTATTAGCATGTAGGAAATACTGCTGCTGAACATATACCATATATGAAATAACCCTCATATAACATACATGACCTCACCCTGTAGCAGATCTATACAGGTGGAGCTGGGGAGGTGGAGGGTTTTTGAAACACTGCAACTGCTACAGCAAGCACTAGCCAAGTATTTGAATGTTGAGCAGCAAGCTCATTGGCTGCTGATGCAAATAAAACAAATCCAATGTGCCATACAGATAGCGATGTGATTACTATTAGATTGATTTAAGGACCTATCAGTCTGCACCATCTAAAGTTTCATGACAGAACTTTGCATTAAGATTAGTATTATCCTATCAGTATTATTGTTGAACACTGAATGACCAATAATGTCTCAACACCAGCAGCCTATAATTCTGTTTATGAATATAGAATATAGAATTATAATTCTATTTAACATGAAAAATATGCATACATTTTCATTCATACATGGTTGTCACATTTCAGTTTGAATTTCTAAAGTTCTACCATTAAGCAATGCTTGATTGATTTTTTTCATGTAGTTGTTGCTTTCAAATCATATTACATATGAATGTATCTATGAAAGTGTCACTGTGCCATTTTGTGAAGATAATCTGGTGTGATTTAGAGTGTGCCAAATCATGCAAATTCAATACAGCACACCTTGAGTACCTTATTGCTTTTATAAATGGCTTACCACACAATACAAATATTGCAACACTCAACCTAAACTGCTCTCTCTTAAATGTAGCTTTGGAAAGTGCACAAGTTCTTTCACAGGCAGATTTCCCAGATATGACTGGCACTTCACTTTCTGTGAATGTAATAAATTGCATTTGTTTTAGAGGAGTTTTCCTGCACAGAATCCTGCATAAAGGTCAAACTAGTCAAATGTAAATTGAAATACAGATAGAAGGCAAAAACAAACAAGAAAATAGTTTACATTTAATTTAAATTTCAAAGTAAAGTTTCACATGCATTACTACTGAAATAAGTATCACGATTGTTGATCTTTGTCTTAATTCAAAGTCAGTGGAATATTGACAGCTGGCATCACACTCATTCAGACAGACAGCTGTTCTGGGAAGATGCTGGATACTCGAATGATTTCCTTCAAAGGAGCATAAAAATGTGTCAATGTAGTTCTTGAAATGCTGCTTTAAAAAAATATATTTTTCGCACAGCTGTAAATCTCAAACTCGGCTATTCCTCTAAGCTTGTGAATCTTTATTGCTCCCTTGATGTTCAACTATAAGTGTCCAATATGTCTGTTTCTTCCTGCAGATCAGGAAGTGTGCAGCATCACTGGAATGAAATATATAACTTTGTGGAACATCTGGCCCATAAGTTCATAAGGTAGGCAAAGTCAGAGTCTCACAAAAATCTGTGAGTCTGCATAACTTTTTCTATATTATGTGGATGAAAAATAATGAAAAAAACATGTTTAACTAAAATATTGAGTGACTAGTTGCATCTCTAATTTTTATTTGGCTTAATAAATGTTCCGTAAATTATTTTAGTGAAGTACAAATAGGAATATGTGGGATCACATTAAATTAAAATATGCCTTTAAAATGATAATTTCAGTCTAACATACATGTTTGGTATTGTATCTAGCCCTCAGCTGCGGATGTCCTTCATTGTGTTCTCCGATCAGGGCAAGATTTTAATGCGGCTTACAGAAGACAGGTGAGTGAATTGTTATTTTTATTATTTTGTGATTTAACTCAAGTAGTTTGCACAAATGCATTGCAGACCTATCAACTTTTGCAGTCTGGAAGTGTTTTGACTGTAGTATGGGTTTGTGCCAACAAATGACTGTAGTTTTGCACTTCTGTTACCAAAAATGAAGGCCAAATCTGTCAGAATCAGTTATGTGACAATTAATGACCCATAAAGAATATGGCACATCTGCTGTAAGCATTCCCTGGTCTTGACGATCGTCTCCTTAAAGGGATAGTTCACTTAAAAATTAATATTCTCTCATAATTTATTCAATTTCAAGTTGTTCCAAACCTGTATGAGATTGCTTCTTCTGTTAAACACAAAAGAAGATATTTTAAAGAATTTTGGTAACCAAATAGTAGCCGGTAGTTTTGACTTCCATAGTAGAGAAAAAAATACTATGGAAGTCAATGGCTACCAGCAACTGTTTGGTTATCAACAAACAGGAACACTTTGTGGATGAGTACATGATGACAGAGTTTTCATTTTTGAGTGAACTATTCCTTTAAAACATGTCATGTTTGTATGCCAAATTCTTTGTGACAAGGGCTTTTCCATGTTTCCAGAAAAGTGCTGGTTGTCAATGGTTGTCAGTGCCAATGAATATTATTCATGGTATAATTTGTCTGTAGTTGTTGAAAATCTACTCCATCCAGAATAAACTTACACTCCTGGTCTCCTGAATCCTTGTGTGTGTTACCAGTGTTTGGTGGTTACAGCAAAACATTGCACAGAAGTAGCAAGGATAGAGCATGATTGTGGCCATGAGGTATTTTTCATGACCTTTTCGCTCTCTTTCATTGTGTGCATTTGTCAGGGAACAAATACGGAAAGGTTTGGAGGAACTCGAGAAAGTGCAGCCAGGTGGAGATACTTTTATGCATGAAGGCATTCAGCGGGTGAGTGAGCCAATAGGAACCATCTTGGCATCAGTACCGCCCACCCAGCTATGACAAATAGCTTGAAATATCCTTCACGAAGGTTATGTTTGGCCACTTCTCAGACAAATGGACCTAAAAACATAAAACTGTTGAGTTTTTAAATGATCTTTCACAGCTGGGTAGATTTATTCCTCATCTGTCTGTGAAATAACCAGTTACTGTGAATGTTGTTTGATCTGCATGAGATTACAATATTTCTGATGTTTTTCTTTTCTCTTTTTTTTGTGCTACTAGGCCAGCGAACAGATTTACTATGGTAACACTGAGGGTAGGCCCATTTCAAACACATCTTGCTGAAAGAAGAAACAGTTTAGACTAGTTTAAGTAATCTTCAATTTGGTCTTAACTGGTTTTAGATTACTGGCAAGAAATGGTTAAATTTGTTATAGTTGCAGGTAGACCATCTTAAAGAGATGGTTCACCCAAAAATGAAAATTGTCGTCATTTACTCACCCTCATGTTCTTACTCATAATTTCTTACTTCTGTAAAACACAAAAGAAGATATTTTGAAGACTGTTGGCAGCCAAACTGTTGATGGTAGCCATTGATTCCCATTGTAGGCTGTGCTATGCAGGTAAACCTCACTCCCCTAATCTCAAGAAGTGCACTAGCGACTGATGCTAGAGACTGTGGTCTTTAGCATCCTTGCTAGCATACCCGCCTCCCATCCCGAAAATGCCAAATCCCGCGCAGAGCAAGAATGAAGGGAGCAGATCTGGAGGGGTTACACATAAAATGTAAAAATAATTACTATAGAAGTCAATGGCTATTGTCAACTCTTTGTTCTGCTTTTGTGTTTAACTGAAGAAAGAAATTCATACAGGTTTGCAACAATTTGAGTGTAACCTGATCTCATGACAAAAATGTACCCGTGGAAGCGTCTTGCTAAAAAGTTCCCACAGGTACGTTTTCGTTATGAGATCAGGCTCGAATAAATGATGACAGAAATTTCATTTTTGGGTCCTAAAACCAGTCTCTGATAGCACGCGTACATCACGGAGATGTCTATTTGACGACTGCATTTACATCTGCAAGATGTATTTTTTAGAGCAGGGGTGCCCTGGTCCTGGAGATCTACCTTCCTGCAGAGTTTAGCTCCAACCCTGATCAAACACACCTGAACCAACTAATTAGGGTCTGAAGGCACACTTGATAATTACAGACAGGTGTGTTTGATCAGGGTTGGAACTGAACTCTGCAGGAAGGTAGATCTCCAGGAAAAGGGTTGGGCACCCCTGTTTTAGAGTGTTTGCTCATCTGCAATACATCTATAGGACGTTTCCTATTAGATGTCATATAGATGTTTATTAGATGTCTTCAAGATGTTTATGATTTAGAATGTACCTAAAGCTGACATCTTGCAGAAGTCTGTCAGATGTTTGTACACAGCAGATGATTTCCAGATCAAGCGATCTTCAACAGACATCCTGCAGTCGTACGTGTGTTATCTGGGGTATGAAATTGATGCTTATACTGTGGTAACCTGCAAGGCGGTCTTAACTGGTTATTTAAGCTGGTGACCAGCTGAGCCAATTTAGCTGGTTTAGGCTGTTTCAATTGAACATATTTACTGTTTATTCAACCCTGATCAAACACACCTGAACCAACTAATTAGGGTCTGAAGGCACACTTGATAATTACAGACAGGTGTGTTTGATCAGGGTTGGAACTGAACTCTGCAGGAAGGTAGATCTCCAGGAAAAGGGTTGGGCACCCCTGTTTTAGAGTGTTTGCTCATCTGCAATACATCTATAGGACGTTTCCTATTAGATGTCATATAGATGTTTATTAGATGTCTTCAAGATGTTTATGATTTAGAATGTACCTAAAGCTGACATCTTGCAGAAGTCTGTCAGATGTTTGTACACAGCAGATGCTTTCCAGATCAAGCGATCTTCAACAGACATCCTGCAGTCGTACGTGTGTTATCTGGGGTATGAAATTGATGCTTATACTGTGGTAACCTGCAAGGCGGTCTTAACTGGTTATTTAAGCTGGTGACCAGCTGAGCCAATTTAGCTGGTTTAGGCTGTTTCAATTGAACATATTTACTGTTTATCCCTCTCATATTGTTCATTTAGAAATCAAAATTACTAGCTAGTTTCACTATGTTGCATGTTCCTCATGTTGTAAAACGGATACAAAAATGTGTCAATCAAAATCTGGCATTAAGTTGCAAACATGATGCAAACTTTGTTTCTGTATGAAGGATACCGCACAGCCAGTGTGATCATCGCCCTCACAGATGGAGAACTGCATGAAGATCTCTTCTATTATGCTGAGAGAGAGGTGAGAATGATGAAAGACTGAAGAAGAGAAAGAAAAATAGTGGCGGGTTTGACAGTACCTTGTAAAAAGAAGCATGCTTTATCTTAATTTAAAAAAAGAGGTTATTATGGAAATAAATAATACTTTAAAATAATATATTTAAACCCAAACTGAATGTAATGTTTTTGGACACTTGATTGCATGTTAATGCAATTTCATAAAAATGTATCGTAGATTAAATTTGTATCAATTGCGATTATTAGCTGCAACTATGACCCTCTTAAGCTGGTTTAGGCTGTTTCAATTGAACATATTTACTGTTTATCCCTCTCATATTGTTCATTTAGAAATCAAAATTACTAGCTAGTTTCACTATGTTGCATGTTCCTCATGTTGTAAAACGGATACAAAAATGTGTCAATCAAAATCTGGCATTAAGTTGCAAACATGATGCAAACTTTGTTTCTGTATGAAGGATACCGCACAGCCAGTGTGATCATCGCCCTCACAGATGGAGAACTGCATGAAGATCTCTTCTATTACGCTGAGAGAGAGGTGAGAATGATGAAAGACTGAAGAAGAGAAAGAAAAATAGTGGCGGGTTTGACAGTACCTTGTAAAAAGAAGTATGCTTTATCTTAATTTAAAAAAGAGAGGTTATTATGGAAATAAATAATACTTTAAAAGAATATATTTAAACACAAACTGAATGTAATGTTTTTGGACACTTGATTGCATGTTAATGCAATTTCATAAAAATGTATCGTAGATTAAATTTGTATCAATTGCAATTATTAGCTGCAACTATGACCCTCTTAAGTAGGACTTAAGTACATCTTTGTAATTTATAATGCAATCTATTTTCTTTGAAATATGGTTAAAGGGTTCTGCCAAATGTACTCTACTTGGTAAACTAAAATATGCTTTATTGCAATTTCTGTTGTAACTTGTATGTCATGTACTTAAATATATTTGTAATTACACATTTGTATGATGAAATGGCAATTTAGTACATTTAAAAATGTTAAGTAATACATTAAAAACACACTACAGTTATAATTATAATGAAGTACTTTACCTGTGCTTTAGTATGTTACACATCATAATCATAAGTGTACTTAAAGCATGACAAAATATTATTAAAACATAAAGATGTAAAATGTACTTTAACACTTTTAATTTGACATTATTACAAAGTGCATTTTAAGTTCACTCAAATGCTATTTTATTTCATTAATGTTATATTATCTGCAAGTTTTTTATAGACTTTTTAGGATTTGAAGTACACTACGAGTGCGCATTCAGTGCAATTAAGTGTATTTCATTTTCACAAGGGGTGTAGTCACTGAAAGCAATGTTTGCTTTGGTGTTCACTGAGGTGAAGTCAGGGTCATTTGAATTAATTTGCATGCTGGGAATTACATCACACATTTCTCTTTTCTTCATCATCCTGTAACACAGATGGTAACAATATTACAACAGTATCAACCAATAAGAACCACTGCTTAAACAAATGAATAATAAAGAACAGCAAATCTTATGAGCTATTATAAATAATATAAATAATCAACATGTATTTTTATGTACAAAATGTCAGCCACACTCACTGGGGGGGGGGGTCCGCCCTGTCAACAAGCTTGGCCCCCCCTTTGGTCCCCCCTAAATTTGGAATCACACCAAACAATTTTGGGTGAAATGCGCTGTTTGTCCTGTAAACTATATATAGGCCTATATAAGAAAAACATCACCAGCTGCTAAATTCAAATCTGCATTGACTGGCAGGCACAGAGCCAGAGACACAAGCGTTTTTAAAGCCCTGTGCATTATAACCAATCACACACGATTCTGTTGAGCTTATGAATGCAATGACCAATCAGAGGCGTTCAGATGAGTCACCGCTGAAACACCGCTGTTTCGTCACTGCGCTGGCTGACTGAATTCTCTGGCTAATTCTCTCATCAGAAACAACAAACTGAAGATTTGTGCGAATGTAAGTTAGATATTAATTCCACAGTGTAAACCGCTTTAGAGATTATTATGGGAGTTTGTGAGAGTGCTTGAACTCGCTGGACTGATGTGAAAATGTTCTTTGATAATGTAAACACTCTTTTTGTACAATGAAAGTGTTATAATTAGTAACTTGCAATGTTTTTATTAAATTCACATTAAATACAAAGTCAGTCGTATTAAAAATATTTTATGGTGTGACACCCATATCTGGTACTTAAGTAAAAAGATGGATTTTTATGCAACGTTAATAGATTACACTATTAGGCTACCTTGCCCATCGCCCATTATAGATCAACTAACATAATCTATAAAGGTGCAAAACGCATTTACTTACACATTTTTGAGTGTAAGTATCGAGATGTTTCATGATATATTTTGGGAATATTTTGAACAAAAAAAATATAAAATAAAACCCCTGCTGAAAAAAAACAATAGACACCATTAGAAAATGTGTAATGGTTGTACTGGTTATAATGGGACTTGTATTGGTTTTAAGGGAAACTGTAATGGACTCTGTTGGTCTCTACTGGTAATTGGTTGCCTTCTATTGGTGGCTTGTTAAAACCAATAAATCCTAATGGAATATGTCCCAAAACACATTACAGAAAACCATTTTTTAATGTTTTAATGGTTAAAAGTTGGTGATTTGTAATGTTTGTAATGGTTATTTGAAGTGGAAACCATTACATTTTTCTGTGATGATTTTATTGTTTTTTTTTTCAGTAGGGACATAAGCCTATATCAGTTATACAGTGGTATTGTGGCTGCTGTGTCACATGACAAGCATGAGAGCCTCCCCCCCCTTCAATGTGCCCCCTCAAAAATAATGAGTGCATGATGCCCCTGACACTACAATATACAATTATTTGTCAAATAAATGAAACATGATGAAACATGTATTTTAGTTGAAATTGCTATAGATTGCTTCTAGAGACTTCAGTGATACATGACATGGTGGAAAATGACTGAATGAATAATACTTAAAGTAGGTTAAGATGAATTTAAAAATTTTGCTCCCTAAAAGCACCATCGCATTCCGGGGAGGGTCCCCCTCGGTCCATTCGCTGTGGGGCCAGGTGCGACTGCACCACTTGCACCCCCCTAAGGACGGCCCTGGTTTTGGTGCACTTTCTCACAACACGTTCTACAATGATTACATATTAAGTCAGTAGGTAGACAGATAAGAATAATAAGAATCAGGTGAAATGTGTTTTTGACTACCTCTGGAAGTGGTTGAAAGTTAACAAGCTCTAAATGATTTAGACCCCCTTTACACTTGTGTTTACTGTCATCCACTCATGATCGGATCAACAAAGATGCATATTAATAGCAGGTGTAAACAGGGCCTGGGCCATTTAGTCCGCTTAAACCCCAACACATGCAAGCATTCACTTTTGAGTGCAATGCCCACACCTCAAAATCCAATCAACAACCGACGCATAGAGCCAAATCACCCTGCATTTTTTATTTTTCAATAATCTGTTACATCCAGATACACATCAAAATACAGAAGAAAAGATCTGTTGCTACAAAGGGATAGTTCTGTCATCATTTATTCACCCTCATGTTGTTCCAAACATGTATGACTTTTTTTCTTCTGCAGAACACAAAAGAACATATTTTGAAGAATGTTGGCAACCAAATACTCTGAGACATTTCTCAAAATAACTTCTTTTCAGTCACAATTTTCATTTTTGGGCAAAAACTGACCAGCCACTGACAGTATATGTGTTTGTGTGTGTCTTTACTCACCTCTATCAGTATCATAAAGGTAGACAAATTTCTCCCATTTGTAATGGGCTAGCAAACTGAGCAGTGCCCCCCGGAGGCTTGGCCTCATCTGCAGGACAAACTGCACATCTGTGTCCGCCCCTTCACACGTGCCCCCTCAACAATTATGCCCCTGACACTACAATACAAAATTATTTGTCAAATAAATGAAACACGATAAAACATTTTATTTGAAATAGTTATAGATTACTTCTAGAGATTGCAGTGATACATGACATGGTGAAAAATGACTGAATGAATAATACTTAAAGTAAGTTAAGATGAATTTTAAAAATGTGGCCCCTAAAAGCACAAGAGGCCCCCCCGGCACTTTTGCATTCAGCTTCAACCACCAAACATATTATATTTAGCATCAAATAATCAAAATTACCCTGAGCGTCCTCTTCATAGATGTTCAGCTTCACCAGGCAGTGCCAAAAGCACGATCTGTAGATGAAGCAGTTAACGGCCAACAAATAAAAATAGTTTGCAGGTGTCTGAAGTGTTTCTGCTCTGTGTTTCCCCCAGGCCAATCGCTCTCGCAGCCTGGGTGCCTCTGTGTACTGCGTAGGAGTGAAGGATTTCAATGAGACTCAGGTATGTTTGTGTGTGTTGTGTTTGGTGGTATGGTAAGCTTTAAAACTAGATCTTGGCACTTATGCCAAAGTGTTACCAGATTTTGATAAATTATGCTTGGGGGGGTATATGGACTAGCACTTGTTTAAGCAAGTATATACTTTTAAACAATTTTTTGTAATAGTTTTATTTATTTATTTACTTTTCACTTTTCCTAGCTGGCCAAGATCGCTGACAGCAAAGATCATGTCTTTCCAGTAAATGATGGCTTTGAAGCTTTACAAAGTGTCATTGGTTCGGTGAGTGTTTATGCAGATGATTTAATACAGTAAATTGCATTCTATGTGAAAAATTGTATTGTGGGAAAAGTCACACTTTAATCATTATATAAAACAAATACCATTATGATTGTTTCCATTCATTTACCAATTTTGTTATTTGTCCATTTTTTTTCTTTTCTTTTTTTTCCCCAGCATTAATTTAATTCAAAGTAGTTGAAAAATTACAGTGCATCACTGCAGGCTTTAATTTTGGTACCACGTTGATTTAATATTTTAAATAAAGTAATTTTGTTTAAGCAATTACAAATTTAATTAAAAGAGATTTTAATTAAAATGAGATGATTTTTTTACAGTGAAAAGTTCATCATGATCACTCATTCATGCACTCTCTATGCATTGCTTTATTTTTGCTGAATTAATTGAATACTTATTTGACCAGTTTCAGAAACATTTCAGACATCCATCAGAACCTCCACTAGTTTACAATTTGAAATATTAGTTAGTGGTTATGCAATATATCGCCAAAGGCGATATATTGCATAATGTTGGCTAATTTTTATTATGATTTAGTATTTTATTTTCCATTATTAGTAAGTAATCTACCATTACCATTCAGCAAATACACATTTATATAATATATATATATTTTTTAATTTAATTAGCATAAAATTCTGTACATGTTATGCTAAATAAAAGCACTACCTTATGTTCATTTGAAAAAATATTGTTCCTGGTTCCCAGAATTAACACATTACTAAGTGCACTATTGGTTAAAGTGTTGACTTCCTTTTTATTCACATTTTTAACAATTTTCTTTATTTGTGAAAAATATTATAATAAGATTACAAAATCAAGAATCGTAAGTATAAATCTGTTTATTTTTTATTTCAAGTTTCATTTTTTTCATATAATTGATTTCAAATTATTTATTTCTAGTAAATATTATGCAAAATAAATATACATTTAATTTCAGCAATTCTTATGCAAGTGTTATATCTTTAAATTAAATAGTGTGATATCGTATCAGCTTTATATTGGCCATCTACCACCCTGCTGTCTAAGATAGCGGCCTTCACAAAATCAGTATCCGTCAACCACTAATAAGAATGGCTGTGAGTGGAGAAAGATGCTTTTCAGATGCTTTAGCAACAACTTTTACCAGCAGGGGCAAACAGAGCCATGCCAACCAGACAAAGCTTGACCTCCTGGGTAAAAATTATCCTAAGGAACAGCCTCTTAATGAAAGAAACAACAGAAGAATTAAAGAAGACTCCGCTGGAGTCTGTCCAAACACCATCAAAGCCACGGTCACGGTGTCCTTTCTTTTTGCAATGAAAGCTAATGATTTATATTTTTTAATCTCCGAAGCTGAGGTGGAAGAAAAGAGGAGATGTTTGGGTAAAGACTCGTCTCGCCCGTGTAGAGGTTGACTGTTTCATGAGCTGAGACTGGGGTCAGTCCAGCTGGCCTCCATCTGCTGTCAGTTAGCTGCATGCTGAAAGCTCTCGGCCGAAGCTCAGGAGAAGTGTCGTAAATCAGCAGGGACCTCGGGATCTGAAAGCATACTTCCATCGATGACAGAGGAAGGCGGTAGACATGTAGATCAAAACAACCTTGCCACACATAGGTGCTGGTATGGCTGATGAAGGCTATTTCCAGGACGAGAGGAAAGAGACGGAGAAAGCAGATGTGATGTTCAAAACAAAAATGCCACATGAGGATTGTCCTGTTGAGGCTCTTGAAGGAGAGGTGTTGCTATGATTGGAGGATTCTTTAAGAGATAATAAACTTGTTCTGCAAAAAAAAAAACGGACAATGGAAAGTCTTCTCCATTTGCTATTTCCATTAACTGTTTGTTAGATGAATTTAAAGGGGCTGTTTACAACAAAATGACCATTCTGCCATGATTTACTCACCCTCAAGTTATTCCAAAACCTGTATGTTCTGTTGAAAATAAAGAAATGTATTTTGAAGAATTGTGTTTCTGGTCCCCACTGATTTCCACTGTATTATTTCCATACTATGGAAGTCAATGGCTAGCAGCAACTGTTTGCATTCTTCATACTATGCAGTGTTTCCCACAGACTTACACTATATGTGTGGCGGCACTTCCCCTGGGGGAAATGTATATATGTACTGTATATAATGTAAATATAAAACAGCAGACAGGGCTTATTGAAAGTGCAAATTTAATTCTCTGCCAGCAGGAGGCGCTTTAAGTGCAGCAGAAATAGCGGCTTGCCCGGTAACGGCTGTATACAAAACAGTTGTGCTCATGAACGCTGCTTTATCAGGCATTATAGGAAAGATTAAAGGAAAATGACATCAAAACTTTTATGAAGACAGTCGGTTTCCTTCAAAAAAGATACACCCGTGCCGCGTTTTGACTTTGAACTGTGCAGAGCTCATGTTTATTCAACGAAGTCAAAGTGGCGGGAAACCCCGATATATATATATATATATATATATATCAGTGTTTCCCAGAGACTTACACTCTGTGTGGCGGCACTTCCTATATATCATATATATACTGTATATATATATATATATATAATGAAAACAGCAGCCAGGCTGATTGAAAATGCAAATTCATTTTCTGCCAGCAGGTGGCACTTTTGGAGCGGCAGATATATATCGGTTTCCCCAGTAACGGCAGTAATCAAAGCAGCGCTGCGCTCACAAGCGCTACTTTATCAGGCATTATAGGAAAGATGAAATGAAAATGACATTGATGCACTGATCTATAATATAAAGTCATTATATAGATCAGTGCATCGATGCTTTTCTGAAGACATTCGGTTCCCTTCAGAAACACATTCATATAAAAACACCCATGCCACATTTTGATTTTGAACCGTGCAGAGCTCATGTTTATTCAACGAAGTTAAAGCCATTTGGAAAATCTATTTTTGGCGGTCAGTTTTGATATTGTGGCGAGCCGCCACAACTAAATCAATGTATGGGAAACACTGCTATATTCTTTTGTGTTCAGTAGAACAAAGGAACAAGTCAAGGGTGAGTAAATGATGACAGAATTGTCCATTTTGTGTGAACTGGCCCTTTAAAGACATTGAACTGAATGGTCATTTATCTTTACTAGCTCAGCTGACCTAGTTGTCCACCTACTGAGTTTCTCTTTGTACCCATCAGATCTTGAAGAAATCCTGCATAGAGATCCTTGCTGCAGAACCTTCCAGTATCTGTGCTGGAGGTGAGTACAGTTCTCACTAGATCAACCGCTTGAGCCACAGCATTAAGGTCTGTTCAAGCAGCGAAAAGTAGGTATAATAGGTTTGATACAGAAAGTCATCACTTGATCAAATTGATGTTGATTTTAATAACTAAAAAATATACACTTACATTACATACCTTACGCAATCACACACCTTTAACACAGTGGTTTTATAGAGACTGAAAAACCCCAAAATGTGCTGTTGGAACTTTAAAAAGGCACTTAAAATAAATTAAACATTTGATTTCATTTTATTTAGCAGTAAGTTGTTGGCTTCAACCATTCAAAATTGCAAACGGTCTTTTAAAGAATGCTGTCTGGCAAATTTTCTCGCATAAATATTGCATAAAAAAATGCTTTGAACCATGATAATAGAATATGAGTATTAGTGCATCTAAATATTATGGCATACATGGTTGGACAAAATAATACGAATACCCATTATTATATGGGTTAATATTATTTGTGTAGGCTACAGTAAAAAAAATGCTGTAATAATGTTTTATGTTTTTGTTGTCTGTATTCTCTAGTTTGTGTATCAGTGTAGTGTAAGTTGTGCTTAGTACAAGTCTTGTGTGAAATGAGTGACGGTCAGATTTCCAAACAGGACAGATCATGGGAACCCATTTAGCAGAAGTGTCTGTAACCCTAACAGCCCAATTGTTTAGTGCGTTAAGAACAACAGTCTTTACGATTATGAAGTGAAGTATGTAAAGCATGGCAAGACTTCTGAAGAATAGTGGTTGAAACTGAAATTGAATGATAGGGACTATCAAACACTAAGGATTGTGTCCAAACAACACCGAATTACTGCAGCAAAGTGACGGCAAACCGCAATAGTCCTTTTAAAGACCCTGTTTCCTCACAGAGAACTTCCCAAAGCCGACACCCATGAAAGAGCTAAAACTTTAATTACAGACACCAATGAGAAAATGTGAAAAAGATGGTGTCATAATCATAAAACCTGAACAGTTGGAGCACCAACATGAACTTCAACATCTGCCCTGACCAGACAAATCCCCTGACTTGAATATTATCAAACCACTGTGGAGTGTGGATAGTTTTGGAGAGAAGAGTGAGAAGCTGATTCCTTCCTCCAATCTGTACAACATCAAATGGTAGATTATTCAGAAGTTGTATGAATCTATTCTAAGAAGGTTGGAAGCTTTATTAACAGCAAAAACCTCAGTAAAGAAATACTGCCTATTCCCCAGGTGTTCAGTTTTGTCTGACCTTGGATTTGCTTTGATGTTATACAGTTTTATACGTGTACTAATGTGCACCTTTGCATGCTCATTGGGTCAATATTGCCCACAATCCCTTGTGCTACAGAAGAGAAGTGTGTGATGTTACACTAAAGCCCAAAGTGTATACTTTAGTTTTGACACAAATGCTAGCGCATGTGTACTGCCAAATACAAGTTGGAAAGTCAATAGACATGTTTATTTATTTTTTATTTTGCTATTGGAGCAAATGGTAATGCCAAATATGCTATTTGTTGTAGTTTCCATTTAAACTGGGACAACTTTGCTTCAGAGATTGTGAATTTGTTTTATGTACCATTTAACAAATGATAAATCTTAAATAGCTGAAATCACGTTAATAGAAAAAATGATCAGTTCCACAGAAAATAACCAAAACACAAAAATAACCAAAACACAAGGATGGCCTTTATAGGAGTTACAGGCCAGTTGACTATACCAACTTATCATTTCAGGTCAGTGCTGCTTATTCATCATATACATCCTTTTTTATGTATTTTGAACATCTCTGAACATCTGCCAGACAGTATGCATCAGACAGTCAGTGAATGGACTGGGGGCGGTTTGGGGTGTTTAGACTTGCTGGCTTTGACTTACATTTCCTTTCTTTAACCTCGAAAATCCTCAAGCAGCCAGATGATTTCATAAGAGACACAAGGGCTGTTGAATTCATCCCAGTGGCCATTTCCCTCTCGAAAGGCTCAGACTGTCAGACTGTTCCTTGTTTTGTGTGTGTTTTGCTCCCCATGTGCCTTCCTTGCCCTTATTTGGTCTTCCTGTTCCTGCCCTGATTGTGTTTATTTGATACCAGCTGTGTACGTCGATCCCTGTGTCCTACATGTGGTTTTCTATGTCGTAAATAAAGTCTGTGATAATTCTGGAATCTCCTTCGTCTCCTCGCTCCTTCACAGTAGGCACACCGTGACAGAATTCCAGACCAAAAACAGAACAGTAAGTGGCACCCCCTTTCCCCTTGTTTGTTTTCTGTTTTTTTTTAACAGTTTTTGTTTCCTGTTTGTTTCCCTCCACGATCATGGAAATCGCAGCTCGTTTCTCAGCCTTAGCCAGCAGAGATCTTCCCTTCTTCGAGTATGCCTGGGAATTCTGCAGGCTCGCCGCGGCGACGGCATTGGATGACTCCCCCATCAATTCGCTGTTCTGGCTCTGGGCCAACTACCATTGCCCCATGGACCTCCCAGACACCACGGGACTATGTTGGAGGGAAGGGATCTACCGGTGGGGAGTGTCCGGGGCCTGAGCCAGAACCAGCCCACCGTCAAGCCCACTGGCCACGGCTCTCTCCAGCCCGCCAGCCATTCCTCAGTCAAGCCCGCCGGCCACTCCAAAGTCAAGCTGAAGTCAAGCCCGCCGGCCGTGGCTCTCTCCAGCCTGCCGGGCCATTCCTCAGTCAAGCCTGCTGGCTGCGGCACTCTCCAGCCTGCCGGCCGTTCCGAAGCCAAGCCTGCCAGTCGCGGCATTCACAAGCCCGCCGGCCGTGGCCCCACTTCTTTTCCTTTTGGATACTTTAGGGCTACCAGGGGTTAAGTGCCTTGCATAAGAGTTGATTCTAGGTTCTAGCCTTGAACATTTTAATTCAGTTTGATAAAATGTAGTTGATATGTTTTGCAATGACTGAAAATGATATGCAGTGTTTCCTCAACAACTGCAGCTGTCCTCTTATGCAAGGAATCAGATAGCAATATGCAAATATGTGCATTATTTGCCTAGCTGTTTGAAATTTGATTGTGTATTTGTCTTTTTTATTAGTGGTGAAGCCATTGGTAGTGGAGGACACGTATCTGCTCTGTCCAGCTCCTGTTCTTCGAGAGGAGGGAACGTAAGTGTATCAGATAAATATTTGTACTTTCTTTCTAGTGGCAGAAATGTTAACTGTGGCACATTAAGGAATGCAATGTAGTGTTTTCAAAGGATTTAAGTACTTTTTACATTATGTGTATTGCAGGGCAGCCTCCCTTTACGTTAGCATGAATGAAGGGCTGAGTTTTATCTCTAGTTCTGTTACTATCACCACTGTAAGCTGTGTAAGTATTATTCTAAATCATATTTTGTGCTTTGTTACTTGTGTTTTTGTGTTTTACAACCAGTGTTGGGGAAGCTACTATACACTACTGTTCAACAGTTTGGTGTCAGTAAGATTTGTTTTAAAGACGAGTCTTTGAACCAAGGTTGCATTTATTTGGTCAAACCAACAATATTGTGAAATCTTATTACAGATTAAAACTAGATGAGACTGTGAACAAACTTTGAGGCTAACCTGAAAGTTTGAAGCAGTTATAAAAAAAGTGTGAATGCTTAGATAGACATGCTAGCATGATTTAGCAGATTAGAATGTTGTTAGCATGTTTTTATCATAATTATCATGTTGTTAGCAATTATTTAGCATAATTACCGTGTTGTTAGCATGGGACTAGCATGATTAACATGTGGTTATCATGATTAGCATGTTGTTAGCAAGTTTTTGTCCTATAGTATATGGTTAACATGATTAACATGTTGTTAGCATGTTTCTAGCATGATTACTGTGTTACTAGCTTGTTGTTAGCATGTTTCTAGCATGATTACCATGTTGCTAGCAAGTTTCTAACGTGATTACCATGTTTAGCATGTTGCTAATATCATTCAAGCATGATTACCATGTCGCTAGCATACTGCTAACATATTTTAGCATGATGCTAGCATGATATTGCACATTGCAAGAAGACGAAGAAGAAAGAAGAAGCAGCTTAAATAGAAGATCAGTGCAGTGGCTTTCTCAAGCTAACCTAATAACTGTTTCAGATTGTAAAGGAGTCATATGATGCGATTTCAATTTTTCCTTTCTCTTTGGAGTGTTAGAAGCTCTTGGTGCATAAAGAAGATCTGTAAAGTTGCAAAGACTAAAGTCTCAAATCCAAAGAGATATTCTTTATAAAAGTTAAGAGTCAACCACGCCTACTTAAAACGGCTCGTTCTAACACGCCCCCACATGTCTACGTCACGATGTGGGAAGATTTGCATAATGCAGCCCAAATGTTCATGCAAAGAAAGAAGGCGTAACTTTTATTCTCGCTGTAGTATTGTTGTTGCCACCGCCGCCATGTCGTGGAGACGCTGTGTGTTTCGTTGTGAAAGCGAAACTACTTTGTTTGGCCTTCCAAAAGAGGATGATAGCCGCTTCGTCATGCCTGGAGCTGATCCATGCTGTGCCGGTCGCTAATGAAATACATCAACTTCGCGCTGTGGATCGCCAGATCGGCTTTCACCGTGGACGAAGTGGAGTCCAGCCCGGGGTC
>NW_015505644.1:855790-871608 GCF_001515645.1 Sinocyclocheilus grahami | reverse complement strand
GATGAGCTTTGTAAAAATCGACGTGTTTCAGAAAGGCGGGGCATAGAGGAGAAACAATAATGTACAGTATGTGGCAAATAATGTGTTTTTTTAACCTTAAACCGCATAAACACATTTCATTACACCAAATACACAAAATAATGTTCTTTTTAGCAACATCATATGACCCCTTTAATATATTTTATAAAGTAGCTTATTCCTGGGATGTTAAAGCAGAATTTTTAGCATCATTACTCCAGTTTTCAGTTTCACGTGATCCTTCTGAAATCATTGAAACTGAATCACTGAACAACTGTCCCTAAAATGCTGATTTGCAAGGAACATTTATTATTAGTATCAATGCTGTAAACAGTTGTGCTACTTAATGGGTGGAAAGTGTGGAGGTGTTTTTTTTTTCGGGATTATTTGATGAAGAACAGCATTTATTTGAAATACAATTTTTATGTAACAGTCTAAAATCATCACTGTCACTTTTGATCTTTTAATGAGCTCTTGCTGAATAAAGGTATCAATTAATAAATAACAAATAAATAAATAAATAAAATAAATATTTACCACAAGCTTTTGATTCGTGTACCAAATTGCTTAATGTTGGAAGAAGTAGCTTGTTGCTGGAGCTCTACTATTTTAAATATAGTTTAATTGCTTTCATGCAACTGAAAAATAGAATTAAGTTATATATTAATCACAAGGCTTGAACCATGTATTACTCATAATGATTCCCTAGCTAATACTCATTGCTGTAGTGTTTTAGCTTTTTAAAATGCAGCCAAATTACTGTGAAAAATGTGTTAAAGGAACATAAACAAAAGGTTCTACAGGCTGGGAATGAAAACAAAATTTATTAAACTGATTCCTGGAATGTCTGATGCCTATAAAGTGGTGCCAGTCAAAGCTCTTTAGAAAAGCACAATGTGTTTCCCACCAAACAAATCCAAAAGCTTCTCACGAGCCAATGGGTTATGAGATCTCCCAGTGAGATCACTTGTAACTTAGTTCATCCCCTCGTTTAATAAGCCTATCCCTTTCAGCATGCATCATCTGTTATTTTCATAGCTAGCACCCTTTCATGCAACCATTGTTTGAACTAAAGAAACTGAATAGCTGACATCATCTTATTGTTCCATTACATTTTCCAAATGTTTTTCTGAATGTCATTTGAATCTGATGTCATAACAAAAAACAGTCCCACTTAGAGAAGTGTTCATATCTGTTCCTCCCTGCAGTCTGATGGTACGATCTTGGCCATAGCACTACTGATAGTGATGCTACTGCTGATTCTGGCTCTCCTCTGGTGGTTTTGGCCTCTCTGCTGCACTGTGGTGAGTCCTCTGCTCTGCATGGAAAATCTTGAGCTTACTCAAATAGAAGTCCTGCTACATATTAGGACATAAACGCAGACCTGCACAAAATCTGCATCTGCAGAATTGCACAGAAAACTCTGGATTTTCTAACCTGGGGTAGGGTGCGTTTCTAAAAAGCACCAACTATGGTCACAAGTTCCATCATTACCAACACGGTTCAACAATTCGGTGTTTCCTCAAACCATAGTTTCAACAAACATTCACGAAGAGCATTGCAAACTACAGCTCTCATTGGAAGAAAACTACAGTTTTTTGTTAGTATGACATTTTGAGTTGATGAGTGCACATGTGCTTGAGTCTGTAGGGGAAACTTGAAGGAGTATGACGTAAGAGGGACCAACGATGGAATCAAACATCTGGAAATAAAGCAAAACAATAGAGAAACCAAAATTACGAAGTAGTCCTCAGGTGCCATGTTCATTATTTACAGGAATAATCAAAACTATTACTACATCACCACCTGCATGATATCATTAACGATAGTTGTATATTGTTGAACCAGTGTGGTTAGAACAGCAGATTTGCAACAAAGTTACTAAGATTTCAGGAAACAGTTTTGACTAGATCTAGTTTATTTCTTCAATTATGACTCGTATTGTGGTAGTTAATCAGAGAGTTATGTCATTGAATAGGATGGGACTTCACACATTTTTGCTAAATCTGAGGGTTATACTTGATTTCATCTTCTTTAGACATTCTACTAACTTTAAGTAACTTTGCACGTCAGCGAACTCTCACTAGAGTATTATAGCCAGATTTACTAAACAAGGCAAATTAAATTGAGAGCATAATTCCAAAAAAGCACCGATTGGAGTGGAAATTTCTTCGGGTGATCTACTGATAATGTGCAAATAAGGTCAGCCACGAAAATACCTGCATCCAAGCCCTTTTATCACTAATTTTTCACTGCGCATTTTTAGTTAATCCTGACAATACTTTTTAACCCCAAAACATTTTTGTGCAGGTACAAGCTGCTAATAAATTTGGCCCGTAGTCTATATTAGTAGACCTTTAAGCCCAAAGTATACTTCGGCCACGTGCACAGCGTTGGCGCGAGGTCAACATTGAGACAGAATAAGTCAATAGGTGATACTGCGCATGTGTCGAACTCGTCCATCCGCGGTTGAATATACTTGAAAATTTAAGTATAGCCACGCATTTGGGTGACATGTACTGTAGTTGCGGTAGTTGTAGTTGACCATCAAAATAAAGTGTTAGATATTAAGCAGACAGTCAATTGATACTCTTATGACTGGTAGTTCTTGCAGTTGCAAAGTTACTTACTGTTAGTAGATTATGTAAAGTGGACTATTGAAATAAATTGTTAACCATCTGAGAAATGTTGCCATGGAAAAAAATTAGTCACCATTTAAAATAATTTATACTTGGCTTTGCTGCACTTGAACTTAGGGTCAGGTTTAGGGAAAAAAATGCATGGCTCTTGCTTGATTGAAATGTCGATTAAAAAAGTTGACATTTGTACAGTATATTTTTAATGTTATTAAAACCACACCTGTATTGGAAAAAAAGTTTTTCCCATTAGGTTGCATTTTCTGCCAAATTCTAACTTTAGTCTAACCACACTTAATTCTAACCAAAATTATTCACATTTCTCATCCTTTATTTGCCCAGTTACTAAATATCTTGTCTAATTTGTTAATAATTAATAACAATCAGCTACCAGTAGGGGGATATTCACACAGAACACACTTTTGTGTTTAAAAATGTGAGACACAGGTCTAGAAGTTTAACTTACTTTTTAGAATGTGCTATCGTATCTCTGTTCAAATACATCCACAAAGTGCATGTTAATATAGAAGAACAATGGGAAAGCAGTGCAGTGGAATGCAAAAACATGTTCTGTGTGAATGCTGCCTAAGTAAGTAGTACTCTCAGCTGCACATTTTACCATATTTATAATAATTTATAACCCCCACACCCCACAATCAATGCAGAAAAAGTGCAGATACTGTGTGGTCTTATTAAATGGTTATATACCAATATACAAAATATCTCATTATTTTGTTCATAAGTACACAGAATGGGCCACAGCCATGGTTCTTATGTCATGGAGTATTGGTGACTAAGAATGGACCATTAACAAATTAAGAAGATTTAATTAAAGATGATTTCATTAAATGTGGGGAAGAGTACTCATCTTTCAAAAACATGAGAGTACATTTGAAGTTTTTGCCAATATAAAATATTAATATCTCATTGGCTGTCTCTTAAACTGTATTTCAAAATGAATATCTTTTAGGGCGATGCATTACACATCAGATTTCCCAACTATACCACTTTGGAACATCTTCCCACTACATATGAGAATTACAGTTGGCAGATGATTTGCTTACACTGGGCTAAAACTACACTCCCCTCGTATAAAATATATCTGAAAAACCTGTTGGATTTCTATATTTCCAATAATTATATAAATACACCATGATGACTTGACCTAAACTTCATTACCCAAAGAGACATTTTAGATGTGACAGGCCCATAGGAACAGATGGGCGAAGATGTTTCCTTTAAAGGGTAGCTGTACCTTTGCATCTTTAATCTGGACGACCTTTGGTTGTTGCCTGATCTTTCTTCCAGGTTTGTTTGTTTTGACCATGTTTTTCTGTTGCTAGGCTGAACCCCAGTGATGTCCAGGCAGTCTGTGCAGGTTGAGTTGAGTTAGCTTTCATGCCCTATTTGTCCTGTAATGACTTGTTAAGCCCTTACTAAGTATATTAGACTCACACAGAGTCAAGGCCACCTTGGATTTGTAGACAAATTGGTTCAACCAATCTTGGATCTGACATCACCTTTGAGCTCTCAAGGTCAAACGTCAGAAGTGAGTTTCCTCATTGCTTTTCCAGAAGAACTGCAGATGTGGAACCTTCTTTTACACAAAGAAAGTTTGAGTATAAGAATTTAGAGGGGAAAAAAGCATTTAGTTTTGGACTCTGACTCATCATGGACTTGGGAGCATGTGGACTTGGTCTTAACCCTCATCTGGTCTTTGTCTTGACTGACTCAGATGAGCTGGTTCCGACTACAACACTGGGCAATGCTGCTCTTTTACTTGTGTAACTGGTCCTACTTGCAACATTCTAAGTGGCAATCGAAGCAGCGTTAACCAGCATGGGAGTTAGGTGTAGTCAGTAACTAGCATACCTCTTAAGACCAGGGGAGTGAAGGAATAATAGCTAGTGCAGTGGCTGCGATATATATATAAACCTACCAACATTCGTCACCATAACTTATCGCGAAAGGAAAACATTTTAGTCGCATAACATTGGATTAATGGTCTCTGTTACACTAGCACAAACTGGTTGGTCATCCAGGTATACTAGCTTAACCAATGTAACCTCGATGGTGACCAGCCCAAACCCCAAAACATACCTCATACTGGTCAATACGATGGTTTTGATAGATACTTTAAGATAATTAACAGCAGAACCTGATATGATCTTGGCCCAAGGTGTCAAATCCTGCTCCTGGAGGGACAACTTCTAGCAGAGTTTAGCTCCAACCCCAATTAAACACATCTGGACCAGAAAATCATGAGCAGCCATGTTGGAGCAGGTTGGAGCTAAATTCTGCATGAAGGCATCAGACACCTCTGGTCTTTTCTAGCCGTGAAAGATTTATTCTATAGATCAGAGGTGTCAAGTCCTGCTCCTGGAGGGCCACTGTCCTGTTTAGATTCAATCCTAATTCAGCTAAAGCCAGCTAATCAAGGCCTCCAGAAGTACCTGAAAACTAACTTTGTCGTTGTTGTAGTAGGTCTGAGTTCGACACCCATGCTAGCATCTGCAGAGATTAAACATTTGCCACAGGCCAATGTGTCTAGTTACACCACCTCTTGAGACCCAAGCCTGGCCTTTCTCTTGATTTCTGAGGGACATATAATAATTCAAACTGTCAGTGAGGTCCAACTTAGAAATATCAGAAAAACTGGACGTGTCTGGAATTTGTCTGGAAAGGCACAACAGGAAAAGAGAAGAAATGAGTCATTGCTATGTTAGAGGAGTGTTGAGCTGAAGTTCATGGTTGAACCAGCTAAACCGGCTGAAATCCCACTCAGCAATGATCATTTTCCATAGAGACCAGCTGTTGGCCACCATGGACTGAATTAGCATTAGCTTATTGCTATGTTTAAATAGCTTGGCTTTATTTATTAGCACAGGGTCATTTAGACTTTAAATACCATGTGTGTTGGTCAAGTTCAAACGTGCTAGGCAAAATTCCTTACGAAATGAATATTTTTACAAAACGGAAAAAGACGTGTCTGTTTATACAAGGTAATATTGTCTGTCTGCCACTTAAAATCTCTACATGAACTAAAGGGGGCATGCTCTGTTTGGGAAAGTTATTCTTTGTAACCATGGAAAATGAAATTGTGATTTGACCTTTGAAATAACAAGGAAGAATAGTGCCCATTCTCAATTTCATTAAGATCTATTGATTGCCAAGTAGTGTAATGCTAACGTTTTACTAGATGTACAGAGCCATATTTGCAGCATTGTGACATGACAAAACTGGAACGCTCCCCCTATAACAAACAAAGCTGTTTTTCCTGTAGGATACCCAGTATATGAAACACTAGCTAGGTCTGTATGCTAATTGTGTGTTCAAGACCTTTCTGGCAGTTTCTGCCCATAAATTCGGAAATCTTAATTACAACATGATGTGTGTTAAAGTGATTTTGCATGGAATAAATTCGATGCATTGGCCAATTTAGCCTTTTTTCATATCTCAACCATGACAGGGACATTTTTAGCACTAGTGTAATAAAATTAAGTTGCATTAATACTCTATCTGTATTTTATCCTTCTCAGTCACTGACAGTGATGGACAGATTTGTTGCACAAGTGTTTTAAACCAACTAAATGAGCATTATTTAAATCAGCTTTATCAACAGAACACTATCTATGTACATCATGGTACCTATATGGCTATGGTACCATCAGCATTCACAATTGCATGTTCAATAACAATTTGCTTCAACCATTAATTCTTTAATTGACAACTCGGAAAGCGAGGGCTTAAAATGTTTCTCACTGGTAATAATTCTCACTTTATGGTGTTGTTCAGATGCTTTCACTCGTAAATACAATACATACATTCCGTCATGACTAGAACACAGCAAGAGACCATTTATGAAAACACTCAATTAATCAAATAATTTCCCCTTCAGTCCAAGCAGAAAGCAAAAGAGTTGGAATTACTACTACACTCTGGCATTTTTAATGTCTCTGTCCTTGAAATGTTTTTCACATGATTCCCAGAATTCCAGATGAGTTTCAAAACAATAACAATATGTGCTCTTTCACATTTGTTTTGCATGTGGATGAATAGTGGATCTCCTTTTTAAATACTTTTGCAATTTCAACAGTGACACAAAATTTTACGTTTATTGCGTCACATCATATAACCGAAGCCATAAGTTTCAGTTTTATAATTAGCTGTTAGCAAAGCAGCTGTCATTCTACACAGAGTTTAGCAAAAATATGAAAAAAATCATATTGTAACCAGCTATTTGATAAGAATTTACAAACAGCTGCTCCTTGAGGTCAAAGGATGGAATTTGTGAAGAATTATAGTAAAATTTGTGAGATCATATGATATATCCCTTTACGAAAATTAACCATGGTTTTACTACAAATAAAATGTTAACCTATTAACCATGGTTTTGCTACACTAACCATAGTTTAACCATGGTATTTGTAGTAAAACTGTGGTTATAAAAATACATGGTTACTACACTTTTACTACAATAAAACCATGGTTCATTTTTTATAAGGGATTAGTAAATAAATCACATTGTTGAATTATAACAAGTTATGGTTTTTATATTTATATTGTTTACATTTAATAATAATTATTATTATACTAATTTATCATTCTAAATTATTATGATCAGTGACTGAAACATTAGTCTGAGCTAGAAAACAGCTTTTTTCCCCAAATGGCAAAGGTCAAGTCAATGTTGCATAATTATCATTATATGGTTGATTTTGTATTCCTGATGCCCTGTGCTGTTTTGCTAAATGCTGTAGTACTTGACTTCTGAACAAGTAAATAATCAGTTTTACTTCTCTGAAAGACACATACCTGGAAAAGCTTAACGCTCAGCCCTGCCTTTTAGCATTTACATCTGGCCTCCAGATTTTTAGGTCACTTAAACTTGCTTGTAAACACACTGAAAACGGGGAGAGGAGGGGTGCAATTCCTTAGTCATGTGTTTTTGTGTAACCTGATTTTCTGGCACACACTGAAAACATTACTTGGGGCCTTTGACATGTCAGTGGAAGGGAAAAAAACAGTTTTTTAACTTTGGAGAGCATGTGGTCTGACATGCCAGCATGAGTGGGCTCATGTGATGTTGTTTATCTTTCTTTTTATCCAGTTGATCTTCTCTCTCTCTCTCTCTCTCTCTGCAGATTATCCATGAACCTCCACCACCAGTAGTGGAAGATAGTTCGGTAAGAACTTTTTTTTTTAATTGATCTGTACATATCTGTACAGTCTAATTAAGCAGCATTGCTCTTGCATCTGTGTTGTCATACTGTGATCTGGCCATAGGCACAATACGTTTCAGACCAAAACCGGTCAATACGTTTTTTAATTTCTCACTCGCCAACAAAAATAGTGGCAAAGGAAGCTAAAGCATCAAGCTTTGCCTGCCACAAAGCAACACACAGACTGAAAGTTGGTCTGGAACAGCATATCAGTGGAGCGAATGAGATTTCCCATTTCCGTTCAAAGCTTTCAATAATCACTCCGCTGTTCACCTACTCTGGTCTGAAAAGCAAATAAAGGAATACAAGTAACTTGGATTGCAGATTACTAATAATAATACATAAATTATTACTGAGAAAATGTGCCAGTGTTCAACTGGTTTTTATAAGCCGTTTTCTACATTGCACTGGACTGTTTTTATTGGCTAAAGATTTAAGGTAATCTATAAGTAAGATCCTGGTAAGTAGCCGTGTAATATGTGGGATAACGTATAGTCAGCTGGTCATTATCGCTTAAATAAACCCAGACACGACCGTGATGTAAGACAGAGGGGTCTTGTAACACTCTAAAGGGGTTTATTTTGTGATAATGACTGTGTCTGACTGCACACAGTATATCTGAGAATGTGCTGGTATTATACTATGGAAACAAAGAGTTATCCTGGAGCGTTTATGGTGATTTTCTTCTTGAACTCTTGTTTATCTTGGATTAGGCTTAATCCTTGTTTACTGAAACCATCCCTGAGATCTCAGTGTCCAAGTCCACACATGAAAAATATCTATTAAGGGTCAGATTTGGAGGTTATTTTTGTAATGATGTTATTCAGAATTGGAACCGGTTCTGAAGGTCAGAATGTTTAATTTATTCAACAGGAACTTTGAGACTTTGGACTCCATAAAACTCCCCAGATCTTTGTAGGCTGTTGTTTAACCGCTCTGGCTTTGCTGGGCTAAAATGAATTAGTTCAGTCTGGCCTTATTAAAGACCTGTAATATGATAGCATATTTTTATAAATCTTCCATCAGTTATGTCACTTTTGTAAGACTGTAGGAATGTCATATGTGGAATGGCTGTGGGTTTGGGAAATTTCCCTGAAGGTTTCTTTAAGTTAAGCTAAAGTTTCAGGATATAAAAAATGTGACAGGGAATCAAGTGGGTGGTCAAATTGAAATATGAAGCATGGGGATGGCTTTTAACCTTTTTGATTAAGTATGGACGCATTGATTAAAAGATGTCTGTTCAAATCTCGAGGACTGATTGCTAAACAGGGTTACATTTCGTCAGAGCTGGAAAAATAAAGTCATAACTTGAGTGAGCCAATTTGGATTTATTTTATTGGATCAGGAAGAGCTAGGGAGGCCGTAAGCGTGGCTCATGCCTTTCTGAGAGGCAATAAATTAAAAAAAGTCATGTTTTAAAGGAGTGAGTCACACCTCATTTAGGAAAATGCTTGGCCATTGGAATAAGACCCGGAAAATATGTACTTGGAACAAACAAAGAATCTTTACAATAGTGTTCTTGTTTCGTTTAATAAGATGTGTATATCAGTTCTCAACATAGAGACCCAGATTTTACTTTGGACATATAGCTAGCCAACATCTGTAACCTATATTTAATGTGGTCTGGGTTACGTTTTTGTTTTACCTTCACTCTTAAAAATCCCCCCTTTCGGAACCTTTATTTTTAAGAGTGAAGGTTCTTCATGGAACCATCAATGCTAATATAATAATTTTTAAGGCTGTTGTGCAGTTTTGTTCATGGTTTTCAAGGATTGGGATCACTTTTACCAGTAAATTGCACCACAATTAACTTCTTCCCTGTTGTTTGTGACCAGAACAGATTTGTGGCCAACCGGTTTAGAACCATTGGACTTCATTTTGGTCACATTTTCATTGCCTTTGTTTGCACTGTAAGGATGATGAAGAGGATGGAACTCCAAAGAAGAAGTGGCCCACAGTCGATGCGTCTTACTATGGAGGAAGAGGAGTTGGAGGCATTAAAAGAATGGAGGTAAACAACAGTTTTATCACTCGCTGGAGGGTACCAGCCACTAAATTAGCACACGCTCAGTGCCTTTCATCCAGAGGAAGCAGGCTGTGTCTCTGGAGGAATCTGGGGTTAAGTGTCTTTCTTAAGGGTGATGGATTCTGCCAGTAAATCTCCAGTTGACAGTTTGCCCCTAGTTGGAATGAAACCACTGTTGTTTATATTACATGCCAAGAGACTTCAGCACGTCACAATTGAAATCAGCGATGCTGCCGAAAGCAAATGCCACAACTGTGAAGAAAAATAGGAAATATAGAAGGAATAAGTAAAATGTTTGTCAAAATCCATTAATTCGCAAAAGTATGCTTGAAATAAATGGATATGCTATGCAAACACAAGACCAAATCAAAAAATGGCATGACAAAAACAAGGAGGAAAAATAGTTTAAGCCAACATAACATGGTATGTTGTCTAGTTGGCTGGTTTTAAAATGGTTTAGGACACTGGAACTTGCTGACCAGCTACATGATCTGAAGATCAGCTTGACTAGGCTGGGAGACCAGCTAAGCAACCTTTGGCGTCTTAAACCAATTTTGTTTCATCAAAGGGCTGCCAGTAAAGTACCAAAGTTTACAATCACAGCAAGACAGTGTTTACAATTGAGGAAAACGTGTGTGTGTGTGTGTGCATTATACAGCTCATCTGCTGTTTGGAATCCTTCCTTCTGTCAACCATTCTGCCTCAATTACCAGCAGTGCAGAGTTTGCAGTCTCGAAAATACCTGTCTAGAAATATCTCTATTTGAGAAAACATAAAATACGCATTCTTTGTCATGATTCACAGTTTTTATAATACTGAGTTGACCCTGAAAATCTTTTGATCCCCCCCCACCCCATTTGTACCTGGAAAGGATTTTGAAATGTTGATAACAGGAAGGTTATGATGTAAAAATGAGAAAAGGTTTTGGAGTAAAATTCATGTGCACATTTTTATACAGAGGGACAGATGTGCTTGCTTCCATTTGAAGCTCTTTGGATCATTGTCAAGTCATGCTGGATAAAATGACAATAGCCGTCTCCTTCATTTCAGGTTCGCTGGGGTGAGAAAGGTTCGACCGAGGAGGGTGCTAAACTGGAGAAGGCAAAGAATGCGAGGGTGAAGATGCCTGAGCAAGAGTTTGAAGCTCCTCCTGCTCGCATCCTAAATAATGGCATGCGGAAACCTCCAGGCCCTCGTAAATGGTACTCGCCCATTAAGGTGAGAAGAACAATAGTGTATTCGGGTACAAGCTAACTAAAACTCAATAACACTTTAGTTTAAGGACCATTTCTCACTGTTAACTAATATTAAACACATATTAATGTCTTATTCTTTCTGTGGTTTTCCTGCAGAATTGAGGTACTTTTACACTGTTGCCATGGATTGTTTTTTTTAGTCTGTAGTGTAAAGTGACCCCCTGCCCCCCACCGGCTTTTTCAATGCAGGAGGACCCCCACCAGAGGGAAAAACCACAAAAATACCCGATTGGACTAGTTTTGAATAGCAATTGGGCGGGTTTTGTTTCACAGACCTGGAAACCTGTCAGTACGTCTACCCTGGGTTGTTTTGCCAAGTGTATAGTGTAAATGCAGATATCGGATATGGGTCTTCAGAAAAATCGGATATAGTCTACAAATCAGAATTGGGCTTCAAGATCTGCAGTTTAAATGCAACCTTTGTTATGGGTAACAGTTTGTAAAACACAAAAGATGATATTTTGAAGAACATTGGGGTCCACCCAACACTGTACAACATTAAAATATATATTTTTTTCTTTTTAAATCTAAAATATTTTGTTTGTGTTCCATTGGGTAGAACATTAAAGTTGTGGTTCCCAATTCAGGGGCTGCATCCTTAGAAGGAAGCAGACTTTGAAGGATGCATTTAGAGGCCACTTTTAAAAGAGCCTTCAAATTGGGACAGCCTTCGTTGCACCTCTGTGTCTAGTAATTTCACCTTTGAAGGAAGCAGCCTCTGACACAGCTTAAGACTATAGATGAGACTAATTCTGTTGACAGTTAAACATGAGCAGCCTCCCACCATGCAGTTCTCCTGCTGATTTAATGTGTAAAAACCTGACTTGAGATGTCAATGCTTATAATCAAGCATCTATGAATCAGCTCGGGGATTCATAAAACAGACCAGAAACGGTGGTGACCTCCAAGAATCTATGCCTGCAGAGTCAGCACTTTATTACACTCAAAACCAAGTTTCCCTCATTTCACCTCTCTCCGCTCACTCATTCTAATAGATCTCACCATCCAAGAGCTAAGACCATTGCCAAAGCTTTCCCCCCCTGTTGTTCATTCTTTTAGTCTGTGTATCTTTCCTTTGAATATTTATTTCCTCCTTTATTTGTTCATCTCTGTATTTAATGCGTGTCTGCGTTGTTTTATATTTGGAGAGAGGCAATGTGACCAGTATGTGCCTCTTTTTGTGACCCAACTTTACATTTAAATCTTCCAAGATGTCCTTCTGTGCTTTCCTTCCCTCATTAATTTTCTCTGTTCTTTTCTTGTGCAATGAGGGTCGGTTGTCTTTATTAGGAAGTTGGATCGAGGCTGAGGGACATCAAAATGCTGTTATATATTAATAACCGTGGGGCAGATAGCGAAGGATTGGTTCATTCTAAACTGTGGCTTTGAGATTTATCCGTCTCATTTGATAGTGAGCCAGAGAGGCCACATGTGGGGTGTTGGGTTCAGGAAATCTCTTTGTTCATATAACCCATTTCTCAGTGTTTGGTGACTGAACAATATGAAGACCAAGTTATTAAAGACCTGAGGGTCAATGAAGACGCAATAAAGACTTGAATCGTACAGAAAACACAGTTTATACAGGGGTGTCCAATCCTGCTCATGGAGGGCCAATGTTCTGCAGAGTTAAGATCCAATCCTTTCTAGTGCATCTGAAGAGCTTGATTAGCTGGTTCAGGTGTGTTTGATTAGAGTTGGAGCTAAACTCTGCAGGACAGTGGCCCTCCAGGAACCGATTTTGACCACTGGTTTGTATACACATCTGCTTGCTTTTTCAATATTAATTTTTGTGTTTTTGGGATGTGTGTTTGTGTGTGTGCTGATGCACAGGGAAAACTGGATGCATTGTGGGTACTTCTGAAGAAAGGGTATGACAGAGTGTCCATCATGCGACCACAACCTGGAGACAAGGTAAGACTCTTTATTTGTTGAAGTATAACAAATGTGTGTATATATATATATATATATATATACACAGTGCCTTGAGAAAGTATTCATACCCCTTCATTTATTTCACGTTTTATGTTGCAGCCTTATGTTAAACTGCTTTAAATTACTTTTTTTCCACATCAATCTACACTCCATACACCATACTGACAAAGCAAAAAACAGAATTGTCAGAACTTTGTAAATTTATTAAAAATAAAAAACTGAAATAAGTACATTGCATAAGTATTGTAAGTATAAGTAACTCATTACTTAGCTGAAGCACCTTAACAGCCTCAAGTATTTTTGGGTATGATGCGACAAGCTTTGCTCATCAGCATTTGGCAATTATCTGCCATTACCTCTCAAGCTCTGTCAGGTTGGATGGGGGCAGACGCACATTTTCAGGTTTCTCCAGAAATATTTTATTGGGTTCAAGGCCAGGCTGTGGCTGGGCCACTCAAGGACATTCACAGAGTTGTCTATAAGCCACTCTTGCTGTGTGCTCAGGGTCATTGTCCTGTTGGAAGGTGAAACTTCTGGCCAGTCTGAGGATCTGAATGCTCTGGACTAGGTTTTCATTAAGGCTAACTCAATATTTTGCTGCACTGAGCATTTCTTCTACTCTGACGAGTCCCCCAGTCCCTGCCGCTGAAAACAGCCCCACAGCATGAGGCTGCTACCAGCACACTTTACTTTTGGGATGGTACTCTGCAGGTGATGAGCAGAGTTGGTTTCCTTCAAACATGATGCTTGGAAATGAGGTTCATCAGACCAGAGAATATTATTTCTCACAGTCTGCGGGTCCTTTAGTTGCTTTTTTGCCAATTCAAAGTGTGTTTTCATGTGTCTTCACTGAGGAGAGGATTGAGTCTTGCCACACCGCCATAATGCACAAATCGGTGGAGTGTTGCAGTAGTGTTTGTCCTTCTGTAGGTTTCTCCCATCTGCACATATGATCATGGAGCTCAACTAGAGTGACCATCAGGTTCTTGGTCACCACACCAACCAAAGCCCTTCTCCATCAGTTGCTCAGTTTGGCCAGAAGGCCAGCTCTAGGAAGAGTCCTGGTTGTTCCAAACGTCTTCCATTAAGGGTAACAGAGACTACATGCTTCTGTGAACCTTCAATTCTGTGAAGCAGAATTTTTTTCTGAACTGTCTGAAGATGTTAAAAACCTGTTTTTTGCTCTACCATTATGGTGTATGGAGTATAGATTGATGTGGAAAAAAAATCCATTTAACCCTTGTGTTGTGTTCAGAATCCTTTCACACTAACGAGGTTACAGAGCAAAAAGGACCCAGCCTCAAAAATTACTTATAAATCACTCATTATGCTATATTATCACCAAAGATTGGATTCAATCTTTTTGTCAACTTCTTTTCTTTCATTTAGGACTGGTTTTGTATTTATATTTGCTTCTGATTAATCGTAGGTCTCATTTATCTGAACGTAAGCACCTCATTTTTTGAGTGAAAAAAGCATTATTTATGAATATTTTTCACAATATTAAATAAAAACGGAAGAAAATTTGCACTGTTTTTTTTTTGTTTTCTTTTGCGCACAAAAAGTATTCTCAAAGCTTCGTAAAATTATGGTTAAAAATTGCGTTCCCTTTTGTGTTCTCTCGCAAAGATATTTTGCGTTCCCTCGCAAAACTTTTGCGTTCTCTCGCAAAGATATTTGCGTTCCCTCGCAAAACTTTTGCATTCTCTTGCAAAGATATTTGCGTTCCCTCACAAAACTTTTGTGTTCTCTCGCAAAGATATTTGCGTTCCCTTTTGTGTTCTCTCGCAAAGATATTTTGCGTTCCCTCGCAAAACTTTTGCGTTCTCTCGCAAAGATATTTGCGTTCCCTCGCAAAACTTTTGCATTCTCTTGCAAAGATATTTGCGTTCCCTCACAAAACTTTTGTGTTCTCTCGCAAAGATATTTGCGTTCCCTTTTGTGTTCTCTCGCAAAGATATTTTGCGTTCCCTCGCAAAACTTTTGCGTTCTCTCGCAAAGATATTTGCGTTCCCTCGCAAAACTTTTGCATTCTCTTGCAAAGATATTTGCGTTCCCTCAATGCTGACTGAAATTTTTGCTGGAATGCAGTTTAAATTTAACATATATTTCATTTTATTTTGGCTAATTAATAGACCATAATTATAAATGTTTCGTTGATGAATTAATCATTCACGTGGTTTCATTTGTAAATGAAAACACAACATGCTCATTTATCATCACACATGGGCATAAATACAATCATAAAGGCAAAACTTTATTGGCATAATTGTCAGGCGTTTATTTGCTAAATATATGGTAGGCTAGACACGAGAAAAATGTCATTCCCTCAACATAGCATCTGGAGGCCACGACATAAGGATGTCGTTACCTCGACAAAATGATCTCGTGGCCACGACATATCACGTTCCCACGAGTTAATATGACATTCCCTTAAATTATTATCTCGTGGCCACGACATATTATTGTAACGTTCCCACGAGTTAATATGACGTTCCCTCAAATTAATATCTCGTGGCCACGACATATTATCACGTTCCCACGAGTTATGACATTCCCTCAAATTATTATCTCGTGGCCAAAACATATTATTATAACGTTCCCACGAGTTAATATGACGTTCCCTCAAATTAATATCTCGTGGCCACGACATATTATTATCACGTTCCCACGAGTTATTATGACGTTCCCTCAAATTAATATCTCGTGGCCACGACATATTATTATC
>NW_015505644.1:842081-855355 GCF_001515645.1 Sinocyclocheilus grahami | reverse complement strand
AATGCAAAAGTTTTGCGAGAGAACGCAAAAAATCTGACAAATATTTTTTCCTCCCACCCCAAATTTTTTCACTCAATCTGATTTTTTTCCACCACCATGTCCCTTTAGGGGCTCCATACTAAAGCATTTATTAGTAAACTTTTGTCTGCTTTGTGAGAACATGAAAGCCTCAATACCTGTTGTCATAATATTTTGTCTAGAAGGTGTGATGACAAGATGTGAGTATGCATGCATCCAAACATGAACAGGTCCTAGGCCTTTATGTTTGCAAGCACACGTACATATGTGAACGTGAACATGATCAACATGTGATCTCGTGGCCACGACATATCACGTTCCCACGAGTTAATATGACATTCCCTTAAATTATTATCTCGTGGCCACGACATATTATTGTAACGTTCCCACGAGTTAATATGACGTTCCCTCAAATTAATATCTCGTGGCCACGACATATTATCACGTTCCCACGAGTTATGACATTCCCTCAAATTATTATCTCGTGGCCAAAACATATTATTATAACGTTCCCACGAGTTAATATGACGTTCCCTCAAATTAATATCTCGTGGCCACGACGAAAGAAAATAAGTTGACAAAAAGATTGAATCTAATATTTGGTGAGAATATAGCATAATGAGTGATTTATAAGCAATTTTTTGAGGCCGGGTCATTTTTGCCTGGGAACACCACAAGTGTGACTTTGTGCCATTTTGTACAAAATAAAAGCATTTAAAAGCAAACTCCCTGATTAAACATTAAAGTACACTAGTGCAATAAACAGTGCAAATTTTCATCAGTTTTTATTTAATATTGTGAAAATTATTCATAAATAATGCTTTTTTCACTCAAAAAATGAAGTGCCTACTTTCAGATAAATGAGGCCTACGATTAATCCGAAGCAAATATAAATACAAAACCAGTCCTAAATGAAAGAAAAGAAGTTGACAAAAAGATTGAATCCAATCTTTGTTGATAATATAGCATGAGTGATTTATAAGCATTTTTTTGAGGCCGGGTCCCTTTTGCTCCAATGCGATAACATTAACTAGTATTTTCGGGAAAAAGAAAACATTTTCAGAGCAAACAAGTTATTATGACGTTCCCTCAAATTAATATCTCGTGGCCACGACATATTATCACGTTCCCACGAGTTAATATGACGTTCCCTCAAATTATTATCTTGTGGCCACGACATATTATCATCCCGTTCCCACGAGTTAATATGACATTCCCTCAAATTATCTTGTGGCCACGACATATTATCATCCCGTTCCCATGAGTTAATATGACGTTCCCTCAAATTATTATCTTGTGGCCACGACATATTATCACGTTCCCACAAGTTAATATGACATTCCCTCAAATTATCTCGTGGCCACGACATATTATTATCCCGTTCCCATGAGTTAATATGACGTTCCCTCAAATTATTATCTTGTGGCCACGACATATTATCACGTTCCCACAAGTTAATATGACATTCCCTCAAATTATCTCGTGGCCACGACATATTATTATCCCGTTCCCACGAGTTATGATAAACTAAGTGAACCGACCATGTCACCTTACAGGCACCATAGTAACGTGTAGGTTCCGTGCAAAAGTTTCAGCTTTTATTTTCCTTTTACGCCTTGAAGATATCACAGGTTCATCAAGTTTGTCGAAATTAAACATCCTCGATCACTTTTAGTCAGCTTTGACGAAACTCCTCTCAGCTAGCACGTCTTTTCAAAGTGAAAGCAGCCTTGTCTTACCTGAATACAGCATGCTGATTCGCTAAAAATTTACTTATCGGCTTCTGTTCTAAAACAACAAGGGCACTTGTCGGCTTCTGCAGTAAAACGTGAACTCGCGATGCCTTGAAAGTGGACAAAACCGGCTTTTTTGATAAAACGTGTTTAGGGCTCAGATCGCGCTATATGTGGAAAATAATACACGACACTCAGTTAATTTTTTTAAGTGGCTATAATATATATTAGTGGTATCAAACAATTAATCGCGATTAATCGCATCCAAAATTAAATTTTTGTTCACATAGTATATGTGTGTGTACTGTGTATATTTATTATGTATATATATAAATACACACCCATGCATGTATATATTAAAGAAAAATGTTACGTTTATATATTAAATAGATTTATATATAATAATAATTATAATCAATAAATTATATGAATATAAATATATACATGTAAATATTTTCAAAATATATACTCTATGTGTGTGCATTTATACAAAATAAATATAGACAGTACACACAGATGTATTACGTAAATAACTTTTATTTTGGAAGTGATTAATCATTTGACAGCACTAGTATATATATATATATATTAGTGCTGTCTAATATATATACTGTATATACACACACACACACACTCAACAGAATATATATATATAAGTCAAGATTAAAAAAAGAAAACATGACAAAAAAGTGAATGTGTTAAATGGAATAACATGTTATACAATAATTATAGATGCTAGGATATCTATAATTATTGCATAGCATGGAATTTCATTTTTAATCACACTATATATTTCTGCACAAGATTCTATGGAAATTCTTTTTTGTTTAATTGTTTTTTTCATTGTAATTGTGACTTCTCAAACAATTCAGGCTTTATTCTAAGTCTGAATCATGAGATATGCCAAGTTCTGTCATGAAATTCTAGATGGCGCAGGCTGATGGGTCGTTAATGCAAACTGATGATATTCACAGCATTAAACTTCTTGGCACAAGCTGTTTGGTTCATGTTGCATACACAGCCAGGGAGCTTACTGCTTAACATTTAAATGGATGGTTAGTGGTTAGTACGCTTTCAGAGTTACTCTGAAACCCTCCACCCTCCCCAGCTCCACCTGTATAGATCTGCTATGGGTTATTTTATATGCTATTTGTGCAGCAGCAGTATGTCTTAAATACTCACAGCACCATATCTGCATATGCATTGGCAGTAGCAAGTTCCTGTACTTGCTTTGCAGCAGCAGCAAAAATCCACAACAACAGCAATTTAGCAGCAGCAGTGTAGCAGATCAATTAAGACCAAATACATTAACATTGTCATATCCATTACCATGCTAAAATCTTCCGAGAGTTGTCATAATAAAAATAAATGTAAAACAGATTCAAGCTTGTTTTTGCCACAGAAATGAAATATAAAAATAGCAATTGTGGAAATAATCTTTTGTAAGATTCCTCATAGGTTCAGTTTGATATTGAAAATCAGTGGACTTTCAGATTAAATTCTTTCCATTCATGTAGATTAGATTTTGTTTTTGCCCAGGGAGAAACATCAGAAGAGTAGTGAAACATTTGAACAGATATGCATAGAATGATGTGTGGTTTAAGCACCATAAAGGAAAATCAGCAGAGATATGAAGATCTGGATGCACGGACATACAGAACTCTATGCACTATACGAGTTGTTGGTAATACTGTAGGAGTAGGATGAGGTTGTCTGGGAATATGTGTGAAAAGTGGATGGGATTTGGGAGGTTTAGAGCTGAAGCGGGTTTCAGTTTTGTGCAAATAGCTTGCAGTGCTATTAATTTCCACTTAATTTATTTTTAAAGATCACCATATCTTTGATATCTTCACCAGCACAAGGACTCTGACGCTTAGAAAAGATCTTAACTGACTCTTCTTGATCCATTTTTCACAGCCCAACAGAGCAATCTGATAAATCACTATTATAAATGTCAGTTAATTCAATATGACTTGGCTTTACTAAAGTGATAAAAAGCAGAAACGAAAAGCCAAATACAGCACTATTTCACAGCTCGATAAATGATGATAATATTTGAGTCAACTATCCCTCTAAGTGTGCATATTTGTGCATATGTTTACTCAAACAAGATCTTCATTGGCAAAAACAACATTAATGACAAATGTTGCAGTTAGACTTGGCTTCCTCTCTATAGCATGTATTTGCTTTCACTCGCTGCTTCGTTTAAACATTCTTTCATCCTTGCCTGAATGGAGAACAACAACAGGCCAAGATTAAAAGCCACCTGTTTCATGCTGGGTCTCCTGGACTAAGCAAATAAACTTAGGAAATGCATATCATATCCCAAATGGCAATGAGATTTGCATGAAATTAAGTATAAAGTTCTTTATAGGGTGTACTCATATGTTATTTCTTACTTATGCAAAGGATGATTTGACTATAAAGTTGATGGCAGGTCACATCCACTGAGAGAAAGAGCTCATCTAAGGACAGGACGCAGCACAGAATGCTTTTCATGTTTGTCAGGTTTGGTTGCAGGATCAGCAAGGAAGAGTTGAGGCAAGGATATATTAGCAGGAAACTAATAAAAGAGAACAAGACAACAAGAAATACACAAACCACATAATATTGCCAAGAACAGACAGAGAACTAAACCAAAAGGGGGGATAAATACAGGTTAAATGAGGAAGCATACAAGCATACCCTCAACAACATTGTACTAAAAACTGAAACGTTTTTGAAAGGTTTTGCGTACAGACGACATTGTCAAAACAATCCCGTTCACATGGATCCTGCGAAAATGACTAAAAACGCTGCATTATGCATGCCAGGCCAGTAGATGGCGATGTCACTTTGTAAATAAACATGCCTTCACATATACATATAGACTGTATTGAATGTGCATGATATTACCATTTTCACAAATGAGCTTTTTTGTAGTTTAGACAGAAACAATGACGGTGTCATTTTCAAAATCTTGCACTGTAAAACCTGTTTCAGGCCCCCAAAACACTGTAGTTGTGTAAACGAACAGCCAAGACACATACGAAATGAATTATTTAATTCAGAAGGGGTGTATTAAATTGCTCAAATGGGACTAAAGGCACACAAAAAAGTCATAAATAGTGAAAATAGTATTTTATTAGTAATATGCTATTTGCAAGTGCAAATGATAATAGATTCTATTTACACTATGTAAAAATAGCAGCATTAAGTATAAATAGATGCTGTTTATTAGTGCAAAAAATGATATTTGCACTTCAGTATTGCAGTACATTATAAAATGGTATGCAGTGTGAATTATTATATTTCTTAAAATTACTAAATGGACACCGTCGTATATTGAGACAAAAATGCCTTCCCTACACCTACCCTTAAGCCTACCCGATAAACACTTCATTATTAAATATTTCCTTCATTTTTATTGAAAATAAATGTCTTTCTGATCTAATATGTGATGGGAAAAGAGTGATGAATGAGTTTGGCAAACGGCAGATTCGAACTCGGATCAATTGCGTCAAAGCATGCCGCCAAGTGCTTTACACCCTACGCCACTGAGCCTGTTGAATGATGCTTGTCTTTCATAATGTTGTTAATGCCAACCAGACATTAGTAGGCGGAGCTAGTGTAAATAGTCTCTGCCAACAAGGTGGGCTATTTGCACTTAGTGTAAATATACACTTCGTTAAAAAGTCTTAGTAGCCTTAGTGCTTAAAAACACTCAGAACACCAGAATACCACTTAGCAACAGTCTAGTATCAACTTTCGTAAATGCAAGCATCACTCACATTTTCTTCAGAAAGTTAGAAACAACAGTTGCATCGAGTCTAGAATGTACAATGTGATGCATTTCACAAATGAGCTTTTTTGTAGTTTAGACAGAAACAATGACGGTGTCATTTTCAAAATCTTGCACTGTAAAACCTGTTTCAGGCCCCCAAAACACTGTAGTTGTGTAAACGAACAGCCAAGACACATACGAAATGAATTATTTAATTCAGCAGGGGTGTATTAAATTGCTCAAATGGGACTAAAGGCACACAAAAAAGTCATAAATAGTGAAAATAGTATTTTATTAGTAATATGCTATTTGCAAGTGCAAATGATAATAGATTCTATTTACACTATGCAAAAATAGCAGCATTAAGTATAAATAGATGCTGTTTATTAGTGCAAAAAATGATATTTGCACTTCAGTATTGCAGTACATTATAAAATGGTATGCAGTGTGAATTATTATATTTCTTAAAATTACTAAATGGACACCGTCGTATATTGAGACAAAAATGCCTTCCCTACACCTACCCTTAAGCCTACCCGATAAACACTTCATTATTAAATACTCCTGAGGCACTTTATTTCCATTTTTTAAATATTTCCTTCATTTTTATTGAAAATAAATGTCTTTCTGATCTGGCTGTATGTTTGGAGAGTCAAACTGAGAGTCACATTTGGCTTCAACTTTGGACCTACTCCTCTTAAAGAGGCATTTCACAGATTGCACAAAATCACCACCTTGCTGTTTTGTAGTATCCTGCAGCAGCTCCATGTATCTGCAGATAAGATGGAGTTGCTCAGATATTTGCTGGGTGATGACAAGAAACTGAACTTGCATCATAAAATGACATGTACATTGATACTCAACACAACTGACTACCCAACAAAGCAATCAGATTTGATTTTAAGAACCATAAAAGAGAACTGGGCCTAAAAGATCCAACAGAAAAAGCAGACCAATGGGCAGAAACAATATAGTCTAGACGTGTACATCAGGAAAATGATACAATTGCTTTACAAGAGAACTGCCAAACATAGTACAATGATTAACAGCATCGGGGAGGTGACACCCTTAACGATTAGAGAGTCTGATTACATCACACTATGAGGTTAAACCATTATCATTTCACTGCAATGCATGAAGCCACTTGGACGCATGCCGCAACTTAAAAACACATCCAGATGCTCCAAAATAAATAGGAAAAGACATTCGGTGACCTGGATGACTTAGTGTTCACAGCCCTTATGAACGAATAAAGTGGCAGTCAAGTCAAGCCAAATCAAGTCACCTTTATTTATATACAAATGAGTTTGTTTCAAAGCAGCAAAAAGACAATCAATGATGCAAATGTTATCAAATATGAGACAAATCCAATTTCTGCTGTAAAGCAGCTCAAAAAGACAACACTGTCTTTACAAAAAATGTAAACAAAAATTACATCTATTTTTCAAGTACATTTATTTGGACCTTGGTTTTACCTTTTGTACATAGGCCTGTCCCTGAAAACTACAATATTAATGTCCATGACACATGGTCTTCCCATGGAATCATGTCCAAAAACTCCATATTATGTAGCCTAAACCAAAGTCCAAAAAAGCCAACAAACATGTTTCAAAATAATCTGAGAGGTCCTTTGCAAACTATCTAGGTTTATGCTTTTTGGTGCAGTGGTAGTTAGCGTGATGATAAAGGCGCATATGCAGAACATTACATCGGACAAACAGCTGTGAGCCGTAAAGCAAACATTGACAGTTATGCTGCTGAGTAGGGATGTTGTTGTCTGGCAAACCCATCAGAAGATTCCAGTATCTGAAGCCAGCTTTAAAATATTTTGCTTATATAATGAGGCACAGGATGCAGAGTTAGTCCTTTGCAAACATTTTGTTGACAGCTTTTGTAATCTTTCATGTAGGAAGTATTCACTTCCCTCACCTTTCCAAAACACTCCCATGTGTGGACTGATTGCTCGGAAAACTATGTATATCCAGTGTTACAGCAACAAAATTACTGACAAAAATGTTTGTTTGACAAACATTAAGGAAGCAAAACAAAAAATATGCATCATGAAGCGAAAGACCAAAATTACACAGAATTTCAGTCTATGACTAAATTGATAATGACGTTTATTTTCATGCACTGTTTGCATTGTTTAGCACCCAGTTACCAAAACAAACATGCAAATCATGTAACACCACAAACGCACCCACAAAAACTCTACCGAACACGATTAGTGTGGTGTAATTTTCCATCTTGCAATGCTGGGTTATGAATGATTCAGCAGACTACTACAATCTGTCATGCTTTACTGGGATTAAATAGCATTTTTCTATCACTGGGTTCAAGTCTCTATAATGCCAAAATTGTAATGATATGTATGCCTAAATTTGCACAGAATTTTCTACCATGTACAAACGTAGCTGCAGTTAGTTATAGCTACTTAAAATGTGAAATTACGTTAATATCTAACTTAACTAAGCTTAACTACAAACGCACCCACAAAAACTCTACCGAACACGATTAGTGTGGTGTAATTTTCCATCTTGCAATGCTGGGTTATGAATGATTCAGCAGACTACTACAATCTGTCATGCTTTACTGGGATTAAATAGCATTTTTCTATCACTGGGTTCAAGTCTCTATAATGCCAAAATTGTAATGATATGTATGCCTAAATTTGCACAGAATTTTCTACCATGTACAAACGTAGCTGCAGTTAGTTATAGCTACTTAAAATGTGAAATTACGTTAATATCTAACTTAACTAAGCTTAACTAAGCATATAATTTTAAGTCAATTTTTTTTTAAGTTGAAACAACACATTTACTTATTCTAATGTTGATTTTTAAGTTGTGACACCTAATCGCATCAATCTTCTTTTTTTTTTTTTACAGTAAATGGTACAGTTTACAGCTCATTGCATAACATTAGATAATGCATTAACTAGCATTAACTAAGAATGAAAAATACATTCTACAGTATTTTTAAACTTTGTTGATATTTGCAGTGCCACAGGCTGATTGTCTCCGTGCCACGCCGCACTGATGCAGTAATTCATGCAAAAGGAGGCCCAACCAAGTATTGAGTACATGTACAGTAAATGAACATACTTTCCAGAAGGCCAACAATTCACTAAAAATGTTTTTTTATTGGTCTTATGAAGTATTCTAATTTGTCGAGATAGTGAATTGGTGGGTTTTTGTGAAATGTGAGCCAAAATCATCCCAATTAAAAGAACCAAAGACTTAAACTACTTCAGTCTGTGTGCATTTAATTTATTTAATACACGAGTTTCACAATTTGAGTTGAATTACTGAAATAAATGAACTTTTCCACGACATTCTAATTTATTGAGATGCACCTGTATATCTGTCGAGCTTTGAGTGTATCAAAACATCTTTCATTTTCAAAAAAGAAAACAAAAATGGACGTTAACTAGCTTTAATGCAAGTTGCTGCCAAATGCTTCTGTCCAACTAGTCAGTGTGGTCAAGTTGATGCTACATACATACAAAATCACTGAACAGCATGGATCTGTTGCTAATTACAAGCAGATGATATTTGACTGAGCTGTACAGTGATGCATAATAGCTTCCAGACTTAAACTGCCCATTTACATTTTAGACCATTGATATTTAAGATCAGTATGTCCCTCTCAGGGGTATCATACCTTTGAATTTGTGCAATATTAGTTCAAATTGTGTTGGTTAATATTTTTAAATAACTGTAATTTTAGAGTAGATGTGTATTTTTTCCCCCCAAATGTTTTTAAACTTCTGTTTTCATTTTTATTTTAGATAATGGAAATATTGTTTTTTCTCTAAAAGTTATTGATTCTGGCATAAGTATGGAATATATGCCACTTCAGAAATGACTTCTTTTCCACCTTTGCACTGCAAAGATGTATTATTATGTTGGCCGCAGTGCACATAAATCTTATCCTGCTGTCTGCACATATGTCTAACATGTGCACTGGTTAAAAACATCAATACTTCCTTTTCAACAGGAAGGCATAGTTAAGTTTTTGATTTGAAATGTGATCATTTTTCTAAGCACTCTGAAGTTGAGTAAGTGGTGACAATAAGACAGTCTGAGCAGAGCAGAAGACAAAAGTCTAGGAATGAAGACCTGGCATTTAACAGAGGAAGAGGAATTTTGATCTAAGCAGTTACAGGAAGTGTAGGCATGTTGTTATTAAAACTGTAGGGTCTGGCGACTGTAAAATTAAAAAGAAACTAGAGCTGGCTGCTGCCCCGACTACTTCTGAGAGAGACAGTGTGGAGATGGAGAGAAGGTTGCATGCGTCTGCTGTGGTAAATGGATATACTGAAATGAAGGCACAACCAAAGCAACAGTATTGGTGGACACACAGCCTAACTGTGACTATATCAACATGCAATATCGATGAAATCAAAATCTCTATATATTTTCTTAAGCAAAAAAAAAAAGAAAAAGAAAAAAAAGAGGAAAAAAATATGTAGAGTTTTGAGTTTGGGGTTGCCAGATGTCAAGAGTTAAAATCCCCTTTTTTCCCCTTAAAAGGATTTTTCTGCCCTGCCCTGTTACTTTATCTTTACAACCTGGCAAAGTGCATTTGCTCCCTCTACACTGCAGAGGAAGTGCTGATGATCCAAAAAAACATTGACAAACATCTACATTGAAATTTAGAGATTTACATTGAGATAATCTGCTCAAATTAAAGTGTAATACAGCCAAATCTCTGTTGAACTAAATCCAACCATGGATCTCAACTATATTGTTTGTAAGTGTGGTTGCTGAATCAATGCACTTATATAACTCCTGTGCATATTTTTTGGAATTATTGGAATATGAAGCTTTTGAATCATAATGTAGAAAGCGTGTTAATTGATATGGTAATTTAAAATATCAGGATGCTAGATGAGGTAAAATGAACCATGTACATGAGTTGATATTTCTATTATTTGTGCTTATAAGTGAAGATAAAGACAAAAATACAAAAGTAATCAATTATGTTCCTGAAATTAAACACTAAAATTGATTATAATCAATGAACTGAAAAGGCAAAAGAATATGCAAAATTAGTAGCATAATAAAAATATCTTAAATTTCAATTGTCTCTTTGCAGACAGTAATTGAACACACAAAACAATTTTGTACATATTTCAACATTATCAACATTAAAATATCTCAACAGAACCTGTATTTAAAATATTTGAAGCATTTTTTTTTTTTTTTTTTTTTAAGTTGACAGGTTGTCAATTTATTATAATTATGCACAATTATATTGTGTTAAAACAAGTGTACTTAAAGATGGTTTGATTAAAAGTGTCTTCTTAACTTCCAAAGTCCCTTTGAAGTTGGCATAAACCTCATCTACTTTTTGTCAAGAGTATGTATTAATATGTGAAATTACAAATAAAATCTGGCAACCCAATTATGCATAAAAAAAAAAAAGTTATTTAGCCTAAATCACAGTGAAAAACTGCATATTCCTGACAGGACCAACTATTCAAAGGCAACCAAACATGTGATTGGCTCTTTTAACTAAAACTATACTATAAAGCAGGTCTTCTGTTCCTCCACATTTGCTATTGCGATTTCTTCCATTTGTTTTTCTATGAGTAGTTGGTCGCTGTAACCTTATATTTGTCTTATAGAGCTATACATACCAAATCATTTCAGGCTTTTGTAGATCTTAATGACAGTGCATACTATAAGCTCTTAACGGCATGAACTCACACTCTGTGTGTGTGTGTGTGTGTGTGTGTGTGTTTCCTGGGGCCAACCTGGAGTTCTTTATTAGTTGACAGGAAATTGGGACAGAGTTCTCTAATTTTCCACAAGTGTTTCTAGTAAACAACCAACAACTAGCCTTTACTCTGTGTATCATTAAAATGTGTCTGGCATTTATAGCTTCCTACAGCTACAGCAGACAGAAAGACCAGCACGCCTCTCAGCATGGCAGTCTGCCTCGGTGTGTGCGTTTGTCACGCTATTTATTGACGGTAAAGTCCATCATGATTGCTGCCCATTGCCCAACCACATGCATTCAGAGATTTAAGACTAATACTCCTGGCTTATTCACTGCATCTGAACTGGAGTCAAATAACATAACACACGTTTCTCATCTGCCACGTTGTCCTACATGATGGCAACAAAACAACAAACAAGTTTTTTTAGAGTTTGACTGCCGAGGTTGAATTCCTCTCAATCTCTGAGTTAGTTTTCTAATGCAAAATGAATGATTCCATGAAAGCTGTTTTGCCGGTAAATGTTACGGGTATTTTGCGAGCTCTGAGAGTTTCCGTTTACCATAAAGCTGTAGTGGTTTCATCGAAACATGCTAAACATCACTCAGAACATGTTATAAACCACATAGCAATGCCTTAGTGCAGAACACCCTAGCAACTGCAACATGTTAGCCACTGCATAAGTAGCAACACCCTGACAACTATCCATGACATCTTAGCAAATGCATAGCAACATGCTAAAACCCCAAAGAATACAATAACGCTGCAAAGCAACAACCTGACAGTCACCTAGAACACTGTAGCAACTGCATTGCCAAAAGCCACTCAGAACATTTTAGTCACCTTAGCAACTTCGCAGCAACATGCTAAAAACTTATTAGAATATGTTAGCAATGCAGAGCAATGTCCTGACAACCACCTTAGCAAATACATGGCAACACGGTAAAAAAAAAAAAACTCACAAAACATGTTACTCCGGCAATATGCTAAAAACTACTCAAAACTTTTTAGCTACAACATAGCAAGACCCTGGCAACCACCCACAGCAGCCTAACAACAGCCACTACATAGCAACATCCTGGCAACAACGCCAAAAACTGTAGCAACTCAATTCAATTCAAGTTTATTTTGTATAGCGCTTTTCACGATACAAATCGTTGCAAAGCAACTTTACAGAAAATTAAGTTTCTACAATATTTAGTGGTAGCTTATCAGTGGTGACTGTCAGTTAATGTACATATGGCAGAAATGCACGGAAAATCAACTAAAGACGTAATCAAACAGACGATGAACACTATTAAAAGCAATTATTATATGATGCAATCAAATCGATTGCAAAATGTGGTAGTTCTGTATGTTGTTTCAGGGTTGGCATCATCTGAGGTCCTCTGAGGGGTTGGCATCATCTCTTCTCAGGTGTTCTGGATCCAGACTGAAGTTTGTGTAAATACTAGTTAACACGGGATGTCAATCACGTGTAACAGAGAAACAAATAGAGACATAATTAGCGTAGCTGCTGTTCCAACCAAGCAAAATTGATTTGTTTAATCCAAGCTAAAGTATAATAATGTGCATTTGATCAGATATAACTGCAGTACAAGATTATGAGATGCATTATTTGAATGCTTGGCCAAAGAGATGTGTCTTTAATCTAGATTTAAACAGAGAGAGTGTGTCTGAACCCCGAACGTTATCAGGAAGACTATTCCAGAGTTTGGGAGCCAAATGCGAAAAAGCTCTACCTCCTTTAGTGGACTTTGCTATCCTAGGTACCAGTGTTGGGGAAAGTTACTGTTAAAAGTAATGCATTACAATATTGCATTACTCCATAAAAAAGTAACTAAGTACGTTACTTTTTATGGAAAGTAATGCGTTACGTTACTTAAATAAGTTATAGTTATATTTTTGGCAAATATATAAGCCTTTTCACACCAAAATTGAAATGAATAAGCCTCAGGCTGAAGGAAATATAAATTTATGTCCGTACAGTAGAATGCAGAAGAAGAAATTTCAACACACTTCAGCAATAAAAAAA
>NW_015505644.1:823281-841684 GCF_001515645.1 Sinocyclocheilus grahami | reverse complement strand
TTTTTTTTTTTTTTTTTTTTAAGTTGACAGGTTGTCAATTTATTATAATTATGCACAATTATATTGTGTTAAAACAAGTGTACTTAAAGATGGTTTGATTAAAAGTGTCTTCTTAACTTCCAAAGTCCCTTTGAAGTTGGCATAAACCTCATCTACTTTTTGTCAAGAGTATGTATTAATATGTGAAATTACAAATAAAATCTGGCAACCCAATTATGCATAAAAAAAAAAAAGTTATTTAGCCTAAATCACAGTGAAAAACTGCATATTCCTGACAGGACCAACTATTCAAAGGCAACCAAACATGTGATTGGCTCTTTTAACTAAAACTATACTATAAAGCAGGTCTTCTGTTCCTCCACATTTGCTATTGCGATTTCTTCCATTTGTTTTTCTATGAGTAGTTGGTCGCTGTAACCTTATATTTGTCTTATAGAGCTATACATACCAAATCATTTCAGGCTTTTGTTGATCTTAATGACAGTGCATACTATAAGCTCTTAACGGCATGAACTCACACTCTGTGTGTGTGTGTGTGTGTGTGTGTGTGTTTCCTGGGGCCAACCTGGAGTTCTTTATTAGTTGACAGGAAATTGGGACAGAGTTCTCTAATTTTCCACAAGTGTTTCTAGTAAACAACCAACAACTAGCCTTTACTCTGTGTATCATTAAAATGTGTCTGGCATTTATAGCTTCCTACAGCTACAGCAGACAGAAAGACCAGCACGCCTCTCAGCATGGCAGTCTGCCTCGGTGTGTGCGTTTGTCACGCTATTTATTGACGGTAAAGTCCATCATGATTGCTGCCCATTGCCCAACCACATGCATTCAGAGATTTAAGACTAATACTCCTGGCTTATTCACTGCATCTGAACTGGAGTCAAATAACATAACACACGTTTCTCATCTGCCACGTTGTCCTACATGATGGCAACAAAACAACAAACAAGTTTTTTTAGAGTTTGACTGCCGAGGTTGAATTCCTCTCAATCTCTGAGTTAGTTTTCTAATGCAAAATGAATGATTCCATGAAAGCTGTTTTGCCGGTAAATGTTACGGGTATTTTGCGAGCTCTGAGAGTTTCCGTTTACCATAAAGCTGTAGTGGTTTCATCGAAACATGCTAAACATCACTCAGAACATGTTATAAACCACATAGCAATGCCTTAGTGCAGAACACCCTAGCAACTGCAACATGTTAGCCACTGCATAAGTAGCAACACCCTGACAACTATCCATGACATCTTAGCAAATGCATAGCAACATGCTAAAACCCCAAAGAATACAATAACGCTGCAAAGCAACAACCTGACAGTCACCTAGAACACTGTAGCAACTGCATTGCCAAAAGCCACTCAGAACATTTTAGTCACCTTAGCAACTTCGCAGCAACATGCTAAAAACTTATTAGAATATGTTAGCAATGCAGAGCAATGTCCTGACAACCACCTTAGCAAATACATGGCAACACGGTAAAAAAAAAAAAACTCACAAAACATGTTACTCCGGCAATATGCTAAAAACTACTCAAAACTTTTTAGCTACAACATAGCAAGACCCTGGCAACCACCCACAGCAGCCTAACAACAGCCACTACATAGCAACATCCTGGCAACAACGCCAAAAACTGTAGCAACTCAATTCAATTCAAGTTTATTTTGTATAGCGCTTTTCACGATACAAATCGTTGCAAAGCAACTTTACAGAAAATTAAGTTTCTACAATATTTAGTGGTAGCTTATCAGTGGTGACTGTCAGTTAATGTACATATGGCAGAAATGCACGGAAAATCAACTAAAGACGTAATCAAACAGACGATGAACACTATTAAAAGCAATTATTATATGATGCAATCAAATCGTGCGAAAAAGCTCTACCTCCTTTAGTGGACTTTGCTATCCTAGGTACCAGTGTTGGGGAAAGTTACTGTTAAAAGTAATGCATTACAATATTGCATTACTCCATAAAAAAGTAACTAAGTACGTTACTTTTTATGGAAAGTAATGCGTTACGTTACTTAAATAAGTTATAGTTATATTTTTGGCAAATATATAAGCCTTTTCACACCAAAATTGAAATGAATAAGCCTCAGGCTGAAGGAAATATAAATTTATGTCCGTACAGTAGAATGCAGAAGAAGAAATTTCAACACACTTCAGCAATAAAAAAAAGACACACAAATGTTTGTCTAGAGTAATTGTTGCTTATTAGTACGGTTGAACTGGATCATCGAAGGTCAGACGCAAATACATTGGTTAATAGAATGGGATTAAATACATAAAGGATATTTGTGTCTAACATTTGTGTCAGGATCTAACAGGCATATTGTTGGTTTAGATGCAGTGATAAGTTTATTGAGCTCTTCCTGTCCTATAGTTGTAAAGCATTGCAGTTTATCTTTGAGTGTGATGAATGAAGTTGAAGTATTAGACGCTGTAGAATCTACATTTGTTATTGTATTTCTGATGGTATCTATTTTATCAGCAAAGAAATTCATAAAGTCATTACTATTAAACTGTGAGGGAATATTTAGATCGGGTGGCGTCTGGTTATTTGTTAATCTAGCCACTGTGCTAAATAGAAACCTTGGATTGTTTTGGTTATTTTCTATAAGTTTGTGGATATGTTCGGCAACTGCATGGTAACATGCTAAAAACCACTCATAACATGCTACCCACTGTATAGCAACAACTTGACAATGACCGAGAACACCTGTCAGCTGCCACATAGCAACACCTTGACAGCGGGAAAACATTGCAGCATATTTTCTTCCAAAAAATATTATGTCTGAAATAATTTGTTGTGTCTTTCTCTCTCAGGGTCGCTGTATGAACTTCACTCGCATCAAGTCTAGTCCTCCTCCACGCTATCCATCCTACAACCACCATTCTTCACCTATCTACACCCCTCCATGCACCCTCAGCCCGCCCCCTCCTCAGGGCCAGCTGCCCCCTCCTCCACACAGTCCACCTGCCTCTCTGTCCTCCGGCTTTCCCCCGGCACCTTCTACGCCCCCACCTCATGCCATCAACCCTTCTCCACCCATTACTCCTCCTCCATCCTATTCTCCGCCCCCCATCTGGTCTTCGTCTCCTAACACTCTCTACTTTTCTCCGCCCACATCTCTTCCACCATCCCCTCCTGCCTCGCTGCCCCCACCCCCTCAAGCCCCGCCTCCAGAAAGAGCTCCTCCTCCAGATCGCCCACCTCCTCGGCCTTGTGTGTAATGCGGCACATCTGAGTGGACTACTGAGGACTGGAAGTAAACAGGAAATATAAATGTTCCATATCCTCCTCAAAATTCCGTTGCTGTGTGGCCTAACGCAATAAAACTCGATACAAAGACTCACCTGTGGCATCAAGGGCATTTGCTCCTCTGATAGAACAATGAAATGGAACACAAGCCACCATGAAACTCTGCAGAGAGCAACACTCAGAATCACACACACCAGGCATCGCAAAGAAATGGAAAATTCACCTACAGAGCTTCTCAGCAGGCGCCATTTGTGAGTTTAACCAAGCTTTGAGAATGGAAGTGGCTGGTTCCATTAATGGATTCATGGATGTTTCACAATTGTATGCACATGGGACCATCTCATGAAGGAGATTTCCATAAAAGAGGAAAGAGGAGTAACTTTTTGGGAGCTTTCTCATTCAAAGCGATTGAGAAAATATATGCACGTTTTTGACAAGCGTCACCATATACAGGTCATCTTTATTAAGTGGCAAAAACTAAACATTGGGTCTCATTTACTAAACATTGCATGGGTTTATACACACTTATACAGACAGAAAAAAAATGTAACCATGCACATGAATTGGTTTTTAACTTTCTAATGTGGAAAGACCGCATACCCTTGGTTACTAATTTGCATAAACACACCAATCTCTATATAAGGGTTTGATGTAGAATAGAGCACAACAGTTGGGTTCTGGAAGAAAAACAGCATTCATTACCAATGTTTCCATCCACCTACTTTTATGTGCATTATCGGCAAAAAACAAACAAACAAAACAAAATTCTGAATGGAAATGCCAAGATATGCCTAAATTCTAAAATGCACATAAAAAACCTATGAGCTCAACTAAATCGGATAAATTTTTTTTCTAATAAGAAAACATGCACATAAATTATGATGGAAACACATTTACAAAATTAATTCTGTAATGCACATCAAAAATGACATGCAATGACAACTGGATTGAAACTCACTTTATTCGCGAATGTTTTAGGTGATATTCCAATTTTGCACATAAGTTAAATTCACAACTTTGTATGGAAACTTGTGCTGTCGAACAATTAATCGCGATTAATCACATCCAAAATTAAAGTTTTTGTTTACATAATATATGTGTGTGTACTATGTACATTTATTATGAATATGTACATAGTACACACACACATATATTATGTAAACAAAAACTTCACACACATTCAGTATATATTTCGAAAAATGTATATATTTATATTCATAAATTATATTATATGTAAATATAAACATAACATATTTTTCTTAAATATATACATTCATGTGTGTGTATTTATATATACATAATAAACATACACAGTACACACACATATATTATGTAAATAAAAACGTTTATTTTGGATCCCTATGGAAAAAGAATGAATGGGAAAAATACTTTGGGACCCAGAGCTGCTGAATGGGCACAAATGCACTCTATGGAAGTAGACATGTGATTTTAGTTGGTTCAACATTTTATTGTAAATTTATTTATAAATTTATTGTAAAGAATATGCTGAGGATATCACGATTTCTGCATGAAAATGTCTGTTCCTGCAGTAAGTAAATGAGACTCAGTTGTGTTTGATGAAAAGGTTTTCTTTCAAAAACGAAATGTATTTGCAAAATTCAACCATTTCATGTTTTTGATAAAATGGCTTGCCATACGAAGGCTGTTGCTTGTTCAGGTAATTGACATTTATTTGTGCAACAGTGATTTCAGTGGCTTTGATAAGGATGGGGAGCATGTTGCTTTTTGGTCTTTGAATTTATTTACAAAGTACCAGACCACAATGAATTAAAGGAATAGTTCATCCAAAAATAGAAATTCTGTTATCATTCAATGATGATGAACTTTTCACTCAATATGTGTCTTTTTTGGCTGACCCGTTTCTTTAGGATGACGTACAGTATGTTGAAGAGACTAAGGTGTTTATGGGCACGGACTTGAAACATCAGAGAAAAATCTGAAATGTATGTAAACTAAGCAACGTCACCTTACTTTGCACATGTCACAGTTGTAAAGGTAATTGGGTGCATTATTAAAAAATGTAGTACAAATGATCATACATTACACATGCTGTATGTATAAATCTATGTATCCCAGTGTAGATTTTTTTATATAAGGTTTTCTTTTTTTGTTTGTGTGTTTTTTATATTATTGAGGCATGACTGAGATTTTGAATAATGCAGAAGCAAAAGAAGATCTCCCTGCAGGAGTTCTTACAGCCTCTGCTTTTTATCCACCATGAATAACCACAGCAGAAGATTACAAATAGCTTTTCACATTGGAACGGAGTTTTGCCAAAGCCTGAATCCAACACATTTGATAGATGAGTTTGTGTTTGTTCATAATTACATGTTGTATATAATATTGGCATAATAGACCACAGTGTCAATTTCCACAATCCTTTGCTTCTAAAGAGCCCTTGTCATTTTCTGTCGAGTCTAAGTTATTGCAGTGCCACTATGATGCCAATGTTGTGTTTATATGACTCCCAAACCCTGTTTTGATGAAGGTTTTATGGGTAATTAACATCAGAGAAATCATATATGTCCATATTAAATCTTATATGCTTTTCAAAGGAATCATGTAAATGAATCATTCTCTAAATGACTCGGATCATGACTACATTGTTTGTTTTTTAACTGTTCTTTTGTTTTGAAATAAAATGTTGTCATAAAAGTCATATTGGTTTTCCTGTTTGCATGCGTTTAATGGGTGTTGAGAATCTTTGCCCTAAAGTCTTTTTGTTCAACCCTGTTATACTGTGACATTGCCCCCTTTAAAAATAATGGTTTGTCGAAAATTGTGACCAGATGGTTCGAAAAGAATAACATTCTCCTACAGTCTTTATTATATAATGTCGATTACACTTTATTTTAAGGTGTCCTTGTTACAGTGTAGTTACACATTTAATATTAATACATATTAACATAAATACTGAGTAATATTAATTAACTACGTGTACTTACTATATGGTTAGGATTACTTGCATGTAATTATGCATAATTTATTATAATAGTAAGTATGTGTGACATGTGTAACAAGGACACTTTAAAATTAAGTGTTACCAAATTGGCACGAGTTCAACTCTGTTACAGGTGGGAAAATCTCATTTACAAACAAATTTCATTCTTGGCATGAATCACAAGAAACTGACCGTAAATAATGTGTCATGGGATGATATTTTAAAGGACATTTACAGTGCTGATAGTCACGGATTACATGTAATCTGGATTACGAAATCATATTCCAAAAATTGAGTACTAAATACTTTTGCATATTCACAGTTCTCTGGTGTCGGTTAATGGTCACATTGACGTGCAGGTAAACAAATTATTTCTATTTTTAATGTTCATTTTATTTTGATTTTTGTTTTAAAATCATTCGTTTCTATCTTACATTTTTATGACTGAATTCTTGTCAAACCCCAGTTAGGAAAACCCTGATGAAATATAATGGTTAATGCGCTTCATGATGTTGATATCAAATAAAATGGTTTATATCAATAAAGTACATTTAATGTTACGTTTAAACCAAGTTAGGTAAAAAGTCATTTAAAAGTAATCTGAATACGTTCCCTAAAACAAGTAACTTGGATTACGTTATTAAATACAACTTTCATGATGTAATCTGTAATGGACTACAATTTGTAAGTAATCTACCCAGCCCTGGACATTTATTAGACACTCTTGTGCTGATTTTCAACCTCGTAACATTCATTTTTACTGTATAATCACAGGGTTGGCAACATTTTGACCAGTTTTGAAAAAAAGAAATGTCATAGGTTACTTGGATTTCTGCACAATTTGGTTATACCAACTTCTTCAGATCTTAAATCTGCTAAAAGAAATAACAAAAATGTTACAATTGATTTCTTCCTTGGCCTGTGTTGTTTTTATCAGCTCAGCCATCTCTGCTTAACTAATCCCCTTTAGACCAGGTGCAGCCGCTCTGTCAACATGCGTACAGAAAGCTGCCGTCTCATGAGACTGAGACTATAAACCACTCTCACCATCATAGATGTCCTCAATTTCAAAAGAAGTTTTCAAAAGGCAGTTTTATCCAGTGTCACAAGCACAAGCTCAGCAAGGTCTGGCATGAAATGTTTCAAGCGCAGCCAAAGATAAGCAAATTAAACTCTGCTGGAAAAATAAACTGGGATTAGGATGCATTTTCTCCAGCAGAGCGGAGGAACCCACACCGTAAAAAAAAAAATTCCGTAAAATTTACGGTAAAAAAACGGCAGCTGTGGTTGCCGGAATTTTGCCGTAAAAAATATGGTTGCTACGTTTTAGGTTTTAACTTAAATTTACAGTTAAATACCGTAATTTCATTAACTGATATAAATGTTAATATACCAACCTATTGAAGTACTGAAATCTGTTTTGTAGCTTTGTAATACACTGATAACCACCAAATGCAGGAGGTGATGAGAAAGTCACATGATGAACCAAAGCCCATCACAAGCAGCTTTTAAATAATAACATATATAGAAGCTGCACAGTGTCATTCACACAAACACTAAACACCATCAGGGTAACACACATGAAACTGAAATAATGCAATAAACATTCATTTAACAACATTAGGTGTAACACACAACCCTAATATACAAAACTGATAAGAAAAAACTAAGAAGAAACATTTCAACAAAAAAACATCAAATTTGAAATGTAATGCAGGGAATTCTGGGAATGTCAATTTACGGTTATTCACTGTAAATTATACGGTCTTTTTTTACTTCCAAAAACGGTATACTACCGTAAAATTTATGTCCAATACATGTAATGTCCAATACATGTAATGTCCAATACAGTTTTTCACCGTATATAGTAGGGGAATTTACCGTTAACCATTTAACAGGTTTTTACTGTAGCATTTTTATAGTCTTTTACCGTTAAATTCCCGGTCCTTTTTTACAGTGCATGAGACCTGTGTGACCCGTTTTGTGTTCGGATCGATTACGAAAATCGACTGATGATTTGTATAGTTGGTGATCGTTCAACTCAGTCTCTCTCGGCCTTTGACCCTGATATTCATGTTTTATCTCTTCTCTTCACTCTTATCCTATCATTCCTTCTCCTCTTTACCTCTTTGATTTTCCCTACAGTTATTAATGTCAAATACATTGTCTAACCACACACGCACACATCTGTGAGCAGTGCTGGGTAGTAACTGATTACATGTCATCTGGATTACATAATCAGATTCCAAAAATATAAGTACTTGTAATTCGATTACTACAGTTAATGACAAACACAAATGAATGCTTTGGCTTGTTTTGGAACCTTTGGCATAGAGAGAGAAAAGAACTATACAAACTATCTGACCAAATATGGTCTGAAATGCAAGTTATTAACATCTTGATTGTAAAAACTAAATATCACAGTCGGCAGTCTTGTGATAATACACAAGTTTAATGTGGTTACCACAGAAACATTGTTGAACACAATTTCGGAAACATTTTGATAGGCCAAAATTGGTCTCACAGAAAAGGTTTTCCATTATTATAGTCTCCCTGCTGATTTTAATGAATTATTACTTAAAGGGCAACCCCCTGACCCACTTCCTGCTCTGGCCAATAAAGCAATCCAGTCATCAACAACCTCCAATCCATCCACACTGCCAAGAGTCAGAGCTTAAATGTTTTCCTGCTCTTGAAGAACAACACCGCTCAGACCATCAAAACTCTGGGTACTATTTGGCATCAAAGGAGCGGAAAATAGTGCGAGTCTATGGCTTCAGTGGCGTGGGAGATCTCCATGTTTGTGTAAATGTCATTGCAATGCACAAAAGCTTCTTTCTAGTGGAAAATGGTTCTTTAAGACACTGGTCCACCGGTGGGCCCACTTGCGATTACATGGTTATAACAGTAAGATCTTAGTCTAAACCTAAAGTAATATTGACAAGCTGTTTTCACGACTGCTTTTTGATATATTTTACAGAGAAACCATAATTTATTAGTGTGTAACAAGTAGGCCTACTCATAAGTACAGAAATCATTCCATTTAGATGAAATTTAGCATAGCATTAACTCAGATAACCCCATGATTTTGAAATATTACAGAAAATGTGACATCCCATAAAATCGTGACAGCTATGAAGTAACATCATTTGGACACTTTCTATAGCATGAGAAGAAAATTGTGTTCCTTTTCCGTTTTTTTTTTTTTAAACAAATTTTTAAAATGGTTAAAACTGACTTGGTTTCTATAAATATTGTAATTTTTTTTTCAATAAAATTCCCCATCTAGCTAGTCTAAAAGTAATAGGCTAAATTTGAAATGCATATATTTTAAAGTGTTTTTTTTGTTCTGTGAATTGCCTGCGGGGGAAAAAAAAAGAAAAAAAAAAAGGCTCACATAATATTTTGTTTAATTTTAACACGAGGACAAGCACCTCCATTCACTGGCCGTTTGCTGAGAGAAAGAAAACTTCTGAAGGAGTTTCATGCCCTATTTTGTATCCTATTCCAACAAAGCATTTCTTCACTGTACAACTTGGCCAAAGTTGAATGAAAGCAACCAGAGAGTGAGAAAGACTAAATGTTTTATTAACTCTTTTCATCACAACTGTGAATCCTACACACACACACACACACACACACACAACAGTGATTAAGGCCTTGATGCTGGACATCCTTTTGCTGGATGTGGATGGCAGAACTGATCTGTTAAAAAAATAAATAAAATAACTACCTACCACACAAACCTTCAAGATGAAATGATAAAGCTACACTTACTTAAGACGCTATTGTAAAGCAGTTCAGTGTGCCACTGACCTAAGAGCAATGTAGTAGTATAGTATATTACCGTACTAGTATATTAGCCTGTGAAATATTTAAAACCCTTTCCATGAGTTACATAACTTAATCACTTCCAAAATATAAGCACAGGACTAGAATAGTACCTTCAGAGCTATTGCCCCATACGAGCCTTCTTCAACCTTTGGTTACATGCCATTAATAGTAGATATTTTTGGTTCATCAAGCCCATCTGGTGCTTTGAACAAAAGATTCAGATCTTGATTCATGTTGATCTTATGCACAACAAAACGGAAAAAAGAAAATTTAAGAATCACAATTTTTGGGTCAAAGGAAGTGCATAAGCATTTTAATTGCAAATACAGTAGTATATAAAATATAACCCTTCCATACCAAATAAAAACAAACATAAGAGAAAGACAAAAGACAACAAAATGGTCCCATGGAAACAATCCTAACTGTCGGTGGCGCTGTATGGGGCAGGCTCTATTTGGCAGCACTACTGTAAACCAGAGACACTCACCAAAAGGCCTCTGAATTCTCTACAACAAAGGAACTGAAGAACGGAAGCCAAAAAGTTCATGCATTTGTCAAGTACACAAGTGTACCTTCAGATGAAGCTCAGTAACTGATTATTATAAATGCGGTACTCGTACAGTAACTACAGGCACAGTACTGCAGTGATTCACTACAATCACTACTCGGGTTCAAAACGTCCAGAACTGACTTTCTGTGGGAAGCAAAGGTGATGCTTCAAAATGCAATATCCAAGCATCCCGTTCTCTTCATGTAAACATTTCATTTCCAAATGGTTGACGTTTAACATACCAGTAGATCTCCTTGTGCTACATCAAACCAAACGGGACCAATTCTGTGACCCAATTTGGCAAAAGCACATAGAAACTTCATCAGATAATACATTCACTTCATATTTGACCCTTCATGTAGATGACAGGGGATTGTAGTCATTGAACCTGACTGTAACCTTGATATTTTACCTTGTTTTCTGGCAGGTTTTCATTCAGTTCTTTGCAACAAGAATGAAAATCTTAGTTTATTTATCATTAGTTATTTGCATTAATTAATGCATTTATGTGTGCGTCTAGGTTAATTTTAATTGATAAATATACTACTATTCGTCGTTTACACATGTATATTCTTGTTTTAAACATCTTAAGTATTGAACCGTATTGTAAACTATTACCCCACCAATATTATAAACCGTTCAAATTATGCATTAAAGTCTCAAAGCAATGTATTGAGAAGACATGATCAAACTCTAGTGAACATCAGCATCATTTCAATGAATACTAATTTGAATAAGTGTCATTGTATCAAAGCTCTTCCGGGCCTCAGAAGCTTAACTATGGAAATCAACATGGATATGAAATTCCAGATGATTAAAAAAAAAAAGCTCATCGGTAACAAGTACATCCCCTTAAATAGCAGCAAACTGGATAAACAAAACATTGTGCAAACTACCACAAAACACTGATTCACAGTTTTGTTTTAGTGCCACATATCACTAGAATTGTGGGGTTTTTCATAAGGAGAACAGCTAATGGAGAGTTAATGAGGCTCGTGTCACTTATCTTTGCTACACAAATGCTTGTTTGTTTTCGATGAGAAGCATCTAGAAGTCTTTCTGGGTCAAACTAATATTTCAAACAGAGCAAGCAAACAATAAAAAGCCATAAGATGAACGCATTAAAGGCCGCATCAAGTGACATTGAGTTACGAGTGCAGCTCTTATACCGCCACCCCATACTCCACCACACACACACACACACACACACACACACATACATTCCAGTTAACAGCAACGATATGAAACTTCCAAAATCATGCTCTGAGATGAGATACAGGTATATGGAGGTACACTTCAGGTTATTTAGGATCAAGAAAGCTGGCATGTATAAAACCCTCTCTTCAATTGTCTTCATGTCTTTGATAGTCTGTACTTTGTGTGTGTTTGTGTGTGTGTGTGTGTTTGAGGCATCGATCAGGAAGCAATTACTCAACAGTCACAGACTTGGCCAGGTTTCTTGGGCAATCAACCTGTATAGAGCAATAAAAAAAAAATTAAAAAAAATTAATAAAAACAACGCACTAAGTAATTTGGCATAATATGTACTGAACATGAAACAATTTTTTATTTTAGAGATATTTTTGCTGCTTTATAGGCCTTGAACGGTAAAATACACACACTTGAATGTGTCAAATTGCCCATCTTTGCAAGTATCCTCATAAACACAGTAATTTAGGTCTTAAGTGAAAGCAAACAGATGAGAAAGAAATATAAGCCAAGAGGAGACTGGCTTTCCTTTGCTAAAGTAAGGAAACTTGCTTCCTAACAAAACACTAACATCAGGTAGTACTTTTGTAAAATTTCATTACAAAACAAGAATGACACCTTTCTTACTTGTTTAGAACTCACTGCAATATATATTACATAGTCCATGTTTACATAGTCCATGTTTAAATTACCATATCTACAAAAGGAGACAAATTAGGAATACTTTGTAAAGTTATTAAATGTCTAACTGTGTAGCTGTTCAGTTAAATTAACGATTTTGATAGTATTTCATTTTTTTAGATTCAGAATATATTTCAATGTATTATTGTGGAATTGTAGCAAATTGCTGTTTTATTCACTGTTGTATTATGTTTTGAGCTTAGGTTTAACAGTATGTAAACGTGCAAATTGGCCTGTAGGTGAATAGAGTTTTGGTGGCGTTTGAGTCTGAGTGAGAAAAGAATTCATGTAATTAGAAAGATCATTGAAATCATTTTGTGCCAAAGCAATGACAAATGATCCACAGTTTCTCCGACCTCATACGTCATCCTCCCGGAACTGCTTCAGTGTACAACTGTTGGAGCAAGCTACATTAAAGTGATTACTAGGGATGTAACGAATAACTGTGAGCCGGTTGAAAATCGATTCAAATACGTGACGATTCAAATCGGTTGAGATGCTAAACAAATCGCGATTCAATTAGGGGTAGGAGTTTATATGAATGTATGTCTGAGGGGAACTTACTGTCTTTAGAAAAGTGTAGATGGTATTTTTTCTTTTCCTCTTGCCTCTGTATAATGCATATTAAAGTTCATAAGTTTAGCGCTGCTTGGTAAACACAAAAGTGCACAATAACTGCAGGGATTAAAGTTCCGTTTTAATAACTGAAATTATATGCTAAAAATGAAACTAAATCCGCCAGCAGGTGGCGGCAAGTCACTGATTTTATCACTGAATCATTCATTCAATTGATTCGTTTGAACGGCTGAATCATTCAGGAATGAAGCAAGTGACTGTCTTTGTGAACTGACGGAAATCCGTCGTAGCGACGGAACTTTAATCCCTGCAGTTATTGTGCACTCTTGTATCATCGTCTTGACTGTCATAACCAAACGTGACCCCGCAGTTTGAATGCTGAATGGAGGATGGCAGGCAGCCGCAGCGGAGAGAAAAGTTTACGTGAACTTGAATTTAACGACTTAAATATTCATCTGTACCTCACATTAAACTATGGAACGGCTTCAGAACACCTGGACTTTGACTTCATGGTGCGTTATACTGTTTTTTTGTGCTTTCGTGGGGCTTAACAATAACACAATAGTATACGCACAATATGGGATTTGGATCGGTCTCGTCTGACCGATACCCGATCCGGCAGAAAATGCCAGTATCGGAGCCGATACCGATACGGAGTATAGGATCGATGCATCCCTAGTTAGGACACACTTCTCAATACTTGGGTCCCTTTTTCAAAACTCTTCACATAGTTCTCCTAAACAGCTTTCATCTTGGCACAGCAGTTAACTGCACATTCATAATGCACTAAAACTAACAAAACACTTCATACATGTCTCAAATCAACCCATTCTTCCATAGCACTAACAAAGATTGTCAGCCAACAAAAGCAATGACCTAAAAACACTAACATCAGGTAGTACTTTTGTAAAATTTCATTACAAAACAAGAATGACACCTTTCTTACTTGTTTAGAACTCACTGCAATATATATTACATAGTCCATGTTTACATAGTCCATGTTTAAATTACCATATCTACAAAAGGAGACAAATTAGGAATAATTTGTAAAGTTATTAAATGTCTAACTGTGTAGCTGTTCAGTTAAATTAACGATTTTGATAGTATTTCATTTTTTTAGATTCAGAATATATTTCAATGTATTATTGTGGAATTGTAGCAAATTGCTGTTTTATTCACTGTTGTATTATGTTTTGAGCTTAGGTTTAACAGTATGTAAACGTGCAAATTGGCCTGTAGGTGAATAGAGTTTTGGTGGCGTTTGAGTCTGAGTGAGAAAAGAATTCATGTAATTAGAAAGATCATTGAAATCATTTTGTGCCAAAGCAATGACAAATGATCCACAGTTTCTCCCGCATAGACTGCTGTTGTGCTCACTGTGTGACAAAAGTGACCCAAGTATTGACAAATGTGTCAAAGTGATAGTAAAAAAAAAAAGTAATACTTTTTAAATTTAGAACATTTAAAATAACTTGTGTAGCAATTAAAGTCTTTCCTGTCATTTTTGATTGATTTAATGTGTCATTGCTCAATAATAGCATTTTATTTCTCAGGAGGCGAGATGAAAGTGAGTGTAGAAGAGCCTCACGTCGTATCCGCGGAGCACAGCGAGGTGGAAGGACAGCAGCTGTAGCGGGATGACGCTGAGGATTCCCTGCAGACAGTCCACACTGTGAGGCACTTTGATGGTGCGGCTGGAGTTTTTGATGGTCTCATAGTCCTCCTTATCACAGATCACGATCGGACGGCCCTACAACAGCAACATAACCACATCCTCTTAAACAGAGGAAAAATAGCATTTTTATACAGCAAGCTTTTAATTCAATCTATCCTTGTGTGTTTTTGGCATACTGAATTGTGAATGGTCTGCTACTTGATTTACAGCATCTCTAATCACTGAACCACTGATTTTTAAACTATTTTATATCTTACAAGCAGTAGCATTACCTTCAGGACATGCAAATCTAGTAATGGTAAATGCAAACATTTGAATGGCTCTTACCTGTCTCGCCACGACCTGCTGCAGTGCATTCTGGCACTTGGTGTATGTGTGGTCTCTCATGATGATCATGATGACAGGCATGAGTTTGTCCACTAGAGCCAGCGGCCCGTGCTTCAGCTCTCCAGCCAAAATCCCCTCTGAATGCATGTACGTGATCTCCTTAATTTTCTAAATGACCCACAAACACAAGTTTTAACATGGGAAGACAGACTAAATGGGAACTATTAAACAAAATACAAATAAAACAGAAAAAAGCACAGTAAAACAAAAAAGTAAAAAGAAAATAGGCAAAATAAAAAGGCATAGCAAGGCAAACAAAGCAAAGACAAAAAGTAAAAGTAAAAGCAAAGACAAAAAGTAAAAGTAAAAGCAAAGACAAAGTAAAAGTAAAAGCAAAGACAAAAAGTACAAGCAAAAGCACAGCAAAGCAAAGCAAAACCAAAACTAAAAAACAGTCACACATTATTTCAAGTTCCAATTCTCGTTATTACCAAACCAATATATGACTTTTGTCAGCTGTTAAGTTTAGGTATGGGGTATGATTAGAGATGTAGAATATTCTCATGCAGAATGTGCGCTTTATAAGCACTAATAAACAGTCAATATATTAACTGTGTAGCTGTTCAGTTAAATTAACGATTTTGATAGTATTTCATTTTTTTAGATTCAGAATATATTTCAATGTATTATTGTGGAATTGTAGCAAATTGCTGTTTTATTCACTGTTGTATTATGTTTTGAGCTTAGGTTTAACAGTATGTAAACGTGCAAATTGGCCTGTAGGTGAATAGAGTTTTGGTGGCGTTTGAGTCTGAGTGAGAAAAGAATTCATGTAATTAGAAAGATCATTGAAATCATTTTGTGCCAAAGCAATGACAAATGATCCACAGTTTCTCCCGCATAGACTGCTGTTGTGCTCACTGTGTGACAAAAGTGACCCAAGTATTGACAAATGTGTCAAAGTGATAGTAAAAAAAAATATCTAACAAAGTACATATGTTCATTTTTGTGGTCAGGGCTTGCTAATGCCTCAGTGATAGATTCATCCTCACTTCCAGTGTATGTGGGGGGGTTTTCTTAACAGTCAAACTGCTTCCTCGGTTTATTTGTGGTTAGGCTAATCGAGGCCAAACTTCTGGAAAATTCTGAAGTTCATCAGTTAAGATTCTCATTTTCTCCCTTGCTCTTACTTTCCTGGAAGACTCGGATGTACAGGTCTACTCATTCTTGAATGTGAAACAGCATGGTTTCAATTAGGGCTGGGCGATTTGGCAAAAAAATAAAATCTAGATTTTTTCAGAATGTTTGACGATTGTTTACGATTTTAACTAGTCAACTTAAAAATGTAACTACAACAGGATTCAAATAACTTTTTCTTTATTAACCTAGTTAAAGAAACTTAGTTTATTTTTCTAGTTAAAGAAAATTATATTCCAAGTGCAGCACACATGTTGTCAACATGATGTAAATGTTACAAATCAAACAAATCACTAGTTAAATATCTTTGCAAAAAGATACATGAACTACAACTACATCCTGTACAAACTTGTCTTATACATGTTATATGTTTAGAAATAGGCTACAATGAAAATGGTTTTAAAAAAAATCTCAACAATGTAATACAAATTCAAAATGACTGACTTTATACATACAATCCAAAAATTGTACCTTTGCAAACTGCACACTTGTAAATATATCTGTACATTCATTTAAACGGTTACATTTATCTATATTTCTGCTTCTGTATATAGTGCATTATTTAATTTTCAGTTTTTCTTATATTAGTGTTATACGCCATCTCTACTGTGTAATTCCTATGTCTGCTGCACTAGTTTGCACTATTTCCATACGTTCTTCTGAACTGGACGCTCCTGTCACCAAGTCAAATTCCTTGTCTGTGTAAACATAGGCCTACTTGTTAATAAAGCTCCTTCTGACTTCTGAAGGTATAACACCAGTAGACTATTAACAATAAATGTTCTGTGAAAACAACGAACAGCAGCTTTCAGCCTGTCACCATGATATAAACATGAAATATCAGACTTAAAGTAGTAGTTCTTTACAGGGTTTTTTTGTTTGTTTGACTGTTGCGCTCAAAAGTGTCTAATTCTGACGTTTGGTAATATTTCTACTCAAAATCGCAATTCATTGATTTCTAAAAAATAAAATCGTGGCAAAACATTAAATTCGAATTAATCGATAAAATAAAAAAAAAATGTAAATAATCGCCCAGCCCTAGTTTTAATCAGTGTAAATTACCCTCAAATCAGAAATAGAGGGATGCCTGAGAGACTCTGTTAAAGGGAAAGTTCATCCAAAAATCACTTCAAAAGTTTGACATATACAGTATATGAATATTTGAATTTTTAACAAAAAAAATGCAATCTTACAAAATGTAAGGTGTTAAAAAGGGATCATATTCTGCATTTTTGAAGAATATTTCCCAATCTTTTGAGAGCTATGATGAGAGCTAAAATGAGAAATTTGAGAGCTATTATGACTTAAATGTGGGTCTGTTATTTCCACAAAGTTATCACATGGTTTAAGGAGGCTTGAAACAGAGGAAGGAGGGGAGTGAGTGCTAGATGGGTGAGAGGACTAACCAAAGCTCCCTCCAGGCAGGTGGCGTAGTGGTATCCTCGGCCCATGATGAGAACACTCTTCTGCTGATACAGCTCAGCTGCCAACTTCTGAATCTCCTCATCCAGGCTCAACACCTCCTTGATTAGATCTACAGAAAGAGAGACACAGAAATGAGGATACATACTAATTACAGAAAATCAGCAGCTAAGTATCATGTTTCCTATTTATGTGAGTGAAGGACCTAAAATGTCTGGTGAACTAAATGAATAGGCAGTGTTTCACCTGTACATCTAAAAGGTCCACTTCTTTTTCCTTTCCTTTTTTTTTTTTAATGCATGGAACAGAAGCTGTCAGAAATGTTTTGTAATATGTAAAGCTAAATTTAAGTTTTTGTGTTCATAAAATCCTGACAAAACTATTTGTATGGTAATGTACATCTTTATAAAATAAAACAATATACAATAAAAAAAATTTATAATTTTTTTTTATTGTATATATATATATATATATATACAAAAAAAGTTATTTGGTAATATTATTTAATGGATTAATTATATATATATATATATATATATATATATATATATATATATATATATATATATATAGTATATATATATATAAAAGAGAAAGAACAGTATAAATGAGAACAGTACTTTTTTGGTTGTAGTGGCTTGATGGCAAATGTATAGAAACTAGTGTTGTCAAACGATAATTTGTGATTAATTGCATCCAAAATAAAGTTTTTGTTT
>NW_015505644.1:821194-823233 GCF_001515645.1 Sinocyclocheilus grahami | reverse complement strand
ATATAGTCATTTAATTAATTTTTCTAATTTATATAATAAATACTAAGTTTGTTCATAAAATTCTGACAAATCAATTTGTAATATACTTTAATGTATATGAAAACAATGTATATTACAATTTTTATTATATAAATATATACAGTAATTTATTTTATCAATACACACAACACATGGGCCACTTTATTAGGTACACCTCTTCAATTGCTTGGTAACACAAATTGCTAATCAGCCAATCAGACGAAAATGCCTTGTTGATGTCAGAGGTCAGAGGAGAATGGGCAGACTGGTTAGAGATGATAGAAAGGCAACAGTGACTCAAATAACCACTCGTTAAAACCAAGGTATGCAGAATACCATCTCTGAACGCACAACACGACGAACCCTGAAGCAGATGGGCTACAGCAGCAGAAGACCACACCGGGTGCCGCTCCTGTCAGCTAAGAACAGGAAACGGAGGCTACAATTTGCACAGGCTCACCAAAATTGGACAACAGAAGAAAAACGTTGCCTGGTCTGATGAGTCTCGATTTCTGCTGCGACATTCAGATGGTAGGGTCAGAATTTGGCGTAAAGAACATGAAAGCATGGATCCATCCTGCCTTGTCTCAACGGTTCAGGTGGTGGTGGTGTAACGGTGTGGGCAGGGTTTGAAATTAACTTTTTCACTCACCAGCCAATTTGGCTACAACATTTTTAAGTTACCGGCCATTCATAATTTCTACTAGCCAAAAAAATTAAACAAATAAATTATGAAAAAAGGCCGGAGGTAAGCCAACAGCTTGAGGCTGTCCACACTGGATGCGACAAAGTGACCATTGCAAATCATTTGTACTTTGTCAAACAGTAGGCCTACATCATAAATAGAACGAGGCATCAGTTTACTGTCGGGATTTGTCGTGCTGTGCCACATCCAGTGTAGGCTGCATCACTGATTATAATGGGTTCTATAGTATTTTGTCGCATCTGGTGTAGACACAGTGCGAGTCTTCAGGCATTTTTTTATTTTTCGTTATTGCTTCAATGCAAAGGAAACCAGTGCGCCCGCCACGCCATTATTTGTTGCGTAGTGACGGGTACAGGGCTGGACTGGGGTTAAAATTCGTCCCTGGACAAATCCAGCCTACCCGGCCCTCAAGGTCCCCTGTGAATTTTTCGCTGTGTTATAGAGCCTTCAATTGGAGTAAGTAAATAAATAAATAAACGAGGACAAAAACAAATAATGATATATTACTGAATTCACAGCAAATGCAACAAACTAATAGCCTACTGCATTTTTGTCACATAGAAATGCACTTGACAGTATAAGCATTGATTTTGTGCTAGAACATAAGAAATTTACTGCTAATAAATGCTGTCATCCTTTCCTCACCCTCATGTCTTTCCAAACCTGTATGACTTACTTTCTTCTGTAAAACACAAAAGATATTTTATAGAATGTTACCAAACCATTTTGGTTACTCTTGATTTCTACTGTATGGACAGACATTTCTTGAATTTCTCAAAATATCTTCTTTTATGTTCCACAGAAGAAAGAAATTCATACAGGTTTGTAATGACATGATGCCGAGTAGCCTAAATGATGACAGTTCTAATTTTTGGGTGAACTATACCTTTAAGAACTTTATAATATTTGTAAATGGAAAACACCTCATTTATAAGTGTCTCTAAATTACAGAGACACTGGTTTTTATCTTTAATCAGGCTCTTACTGAATTAACATTTTACTTAAATTAAAATTAATTAGAATGAAACATTTAAAGAGAAATAAGCTATTAAAGTTTGTTTACATTGCAGTTTGTTTACATGCATTTGACCTTGTCGTGGCTGTTTTCAGGCAAAACCTTTAATGTGGTCATATCACACAACTGTATAACACAATTCGGTGTCATTTCTGAATGGATCGAGCGATTTGCGCGGTTTATCTCTTATAAATCGTGGCGGAAGCGCAGCGCTGTGCGGGAGACTGATCCCACTCTGCTTTTAACGCGTGGCTGGCGGATGCACCAGGTAGCGCCGCTTCCCACTTTTGGAGTCTTTGC
>NW_015505644.1:819885-821096 GCF_001515645.1 Sinocyclocheilus grahami | reverse complement strand
GTGTCATTTCTGAATGGATCGAGCGATTTGCGCGGTTTATCTCTTATAAATCGTGGCGGAAGCGCAGCGCTGTGCGGGAGACTGATCCCACTCTGCTTTTAACGCGTGGCTGGCGGATGCACCAGGTAGCGCCGCTTCACACTTTTGGAGTACTTGCTTTTTGCAGTTTCGCGTGGGTTGTAATTTAAAAACAGCTCCTAATATGAGGTCTCCCTCACTTCGGCGATCGACCCACCGGGAATGTCCCGGTGCTCCCGATGGCTAGTAGCTACATCGCTGGGTATGTTCAAGTAAGCTAGATATGCCCAGATGCTGCACAATTAGGTTTATTTAATATATCATGATGAGTCTCGAGTTCAATATTTGCACTAAATCTGTGCAGATTTGGCTTACATGAACTTTCTCAAGAAATTAATTAGTAAGCATAATTTACGAAAAGTAACCTGCCAAATTGGCTAGTGATTTGACAGCGTTACCCGCCACAGCTGATTTTTATCTGCATTTGGCGGGTTGGCGGGTGCCAATTTCAAACCCTGATTATGACATATAGGGCTGAGTAAAATGATCCCTTTTCCGATTAATCTCAATTGTCATTCAATCCCAAGAGCGATTCTACTAGTCCTTGGATCGATCTTTCAATTTTTTTAGTGGCTCTGTGATGACACATAGGGCTTCACGAACAATTTACGAAAAGTACCCCGCCAAATTGGCTAGTGATTTGACAGCGTTACCCGCCACAGCTGATTTTTACCCGCATTCGGCGGGTTGGCGGGTGTTAATTTCAAACCCTGGGTGTGGGGGATATTTTCTTGGCACACTTTGGGCCCCTTAGTACCAATTGAGCATCGTTTAAACGCCACAGCCTACCTGAGTATTGTTGCTGATCATGTCCACCCCTTTATGACTACAGTGTACCCATCTTCTGATGGCTACATCCAGCAGGATAATGCACCATGTCACAAAGCTCAAATCATCTCAGACTGCTTTCTTGAACATGACAATGAGTTCAATTTACTCAAATGGCCTCCACAGTCACCAGATCTCAATCCAATAGAGCACCTTTGGGATGTGGTGGAACGGGAGATTCGCATCATGGATGTGCAGCCATATATACATGTCAATATGGACCAAAATCTCTGAGGAATGTTTCCAACACCTTGTTGAATCTATGCCACAAAGAATTAAGGCAGTTCTGAAGGCAAAAGGGGGTC
>NW_015505644.1:796053-819768 GCF_001515645.1 Sinocyclocheilus grahami | reverse complement strand
ATATATATATATATATATATACACACACACACACACACACACACACACACACGAATCTATCCAAACTACTGCTCCATCATGACATTAGGTGAACTTCAAAAGGAAACAACAGATATGATACCTGCTTGCAGCACCCCTTGTGGCAAGACTGAGAATACGTACATGTGTGGCAATGACACATTTAATCTACTTGCATATGTTTTGGGCCAAAGACTGCAAATACAGTACTCAAAACATGCTAGCATTAATGGCAGAATCAGCAGTTCTTCATATGAACAGTGAGCCAGAGAGCAGGGGGAACATCAGTAACCGGCTGCCAATACATTCCTGACCTCATTGGCTTGGAAGCAGAACAAAAACTCCACAGACGGAGAAAACAAGAAGTGGAGAAAGATGGGGAAGTGGGCGCCCCAGCAGACACTTGCGGTCCAATAAAGACTTCCAGCAGTGACGGAGAGAGCTGGCCGAGGCAGTCTACTCCTCTCTGCACACAAATCCCAGAGCGAATGCACTTACACACACATGGAGCTCTATGACGTCAGCATTTCACCATCGTAAATGTACACAAAAAGCATATGTGCACAAAAACACAGAATTTATCTAATTTACTATTGTAACTAATGACTAAGGATCACGTTAGCAGCAATTCTAAAACTCACACAGTTGTGTTTGTGTTTACCTGGCAGCACTTTGAGGCCTTGTATGATTTCTCGTCTGCACAGAGATTCTGTCATCACACATCAGAAGGACGAACATAATGAGAGCCACAAACTGACTTGTGTATGCCTGCAATAAATAAAAACAAACAGCACAAAACAGTTCACATAAGCTCAAAATGCAATTTATTTTACTGTTACAAATGGGGGTCAATCCTACAGTGTGGGGCCACTGTGGGCCAAAGTATGAAGTAGTTGAGACACTGAAGCCATGGTTAAAATAAGTATACATATCATGGCATTAGATAAGTAAATATAAACCAAGAGGCATCTAATGCACTTGTGCTTCGAACATCCACCAAAAAAATAAAAAATTCAGTGCCACATCAATTCAAGTCATTGCAAAAATGTCTCCAAAAAGATAGTCCATATATTTAGGGCCCTATGATTTCACCGATGCGGAAAACACGGACAGAATCGCAGAATTCAGTCATAAAAATTGAATTTACTGTATAACACGGAATGCCACGGAATCTGCCAAATTTTGGATGAATATAACAAAACTAGGTAAGTACACATAAATCAAAATGTGAGTGTGTGAACATTAAGCCGCAAACATACTATTTAAACATGAATCCTGCATGTTCTGCATGTCTCTGTGTGAACACAATCTCTAGAACTACTCTTGAGAGCCACTTCATGAACATTTTACCATTTCTTTTGAGTTAAACGATCTTCATATCATATACAAACAGAATTGTCAAGCATTTAGGAAGCATTTAGGACGTCTGACAACATGCTCTGGCTCACTTGTGGTTCTCGGAGTTCACGCAAGATACTTGCAGTGACGGTAGAGGAGCCACAGACCAGACACCCACCCTCACAAATCACTACCGCATGAGCACTGATCCATGGATACATTACTTTGTCGCTTATCATTTACAGATGCTTTTCATATGTGACAGTTCACTACCTGCAGGGATAAAGTTCCTGTACCAATCTGAGGTTAAATAGTTTGGTCAAAGGAGAGATGGTGACTGGGATTGACAGATTATGATCTTGGTGAGCCGTTAGATCACATTAAACCATCAACCCTTTTTAACCAATTTACCAATGTTTAACCAAAGTCCCAATGTACAGTAATCTAAACCCTCTCTGTGGTTTTAAAAGGCAACAATTTTCTCAATTAAATATAAACCCAAACCTGATGCAAACCTTAAGTTATACATAAAAAAAATGCAAACTCAACTCTAAAGCAGTCAATTAGTTTGGTCTCATTGGACTCAGGTCAATTTACAGACCTCTGCTGTGCAGTGGTCTACTACCCAACAGTCCATGCAACAAAGTCGCCTAAGCGCAGACCTGTGGGATGATAGCAGAGGCTGACAGCCTTAGTTTCAGTGTAAAAGTCGGTTTTCTCTTTCAGTTTTCTCTAGTGCTGTCTATTATAATAATGGCTATTATAACAATACAACTGACTCATTTATAAAGTGTATATTTATTGTCTCTTCTTGCATGTAGAAGCTGAAAGCAAAGAGGCATAAGTTGCATTTGTAAAATGACTTCTACAATGGTGTACTACCCAACAGTCCATGCAAAATTGCATCCCCAAAGCATAAACTTGGTGGATGGTTGCAAAGGTTGAAGGTGGCATTGAGCAGCCATATCACCCTGTAGCCCAAGACTGGTTGCCCACTGAAGCTGTAGCAGTACCTGGATGGGAGACCTGCTGGGAAAACTAGGTTGCTCCTGGAAGAGCAGTTAATGAGGTCAGCAGGGGGTGCTCACCCTGTGGTCTGTGTGGGTCCTAACACCCCAGTATAGTGACTGGGACACTATACTGTAAGTGGACAGCAATTTGTAGTGGTGTCTGAAACTAGTGGTCGACCGATATTGTTTTTTTTGACAGCCGATGCCGATATCTTTGAAAGCAGGGTGGCCGATGGCAGATATAATTGTATTTATTTTAATTAATATTTAAGAAATTTGAAATCATTTGAAAATAGATAAAAAAATAAATTTGTAAAATAAACATACTTATACTTTAGATGACAAAGTATTTTCCACAAATAAATAAATATTTAATAAAAATGAAATTAAAAAGGAAGTAAACTGTAACCAACAGAGCATTCAGTATTCTGGGCTAGTTTGTGTGCATTGGGAATCATATTTTTTCAAATAAAGCCAAGGTAACACTCATTTTACATACAGCACACAGTGAAAATGACATGAATATGACAGTGGGCAAATGCATAAAGTGCAGCATAATTTGAAATCACGAATTTAATGTTTAAAGCATTCAATTTGCACGGACCGACCGTCACGCAGAGAACACGCGATCATGCAGGTCACATGCACACTTCACAAGATCTCACAACTGGATTCGACAAATTTTGCAACATTTGTGAAATTTAATTTATCAGCAATTCAAAGTTTTGTTTAAATTATGTAAATGCGTATTTGCTGAATGCAAACGAGAAAGTATTATGTTTGCCTTTCTATTAATAATAATATAATAATAATAATAATAATATAAAAGCAATCGTTATAATACTTATTGTATACATTTTAAATCCTTTGTTTAACAGTTCTTCCTGATTATTAGACAGACTTATATCTGTAGCGAATCAGCTCATGGGAAATATGAATAATTAAGCATAACTAGGTTTTTCTATGAATTAACTAGAACACAGTCCATTTCTACTCTGCTTTTCCTTGGGACAAGAGTGGGCTATCCTTCTCACATTCCTGGGGGGTCATAAAACCAGTGATATCATGATTAGTTGTCATGGTGACCAGAGCGCCTGGTGTTCAGCAGACATCCTGGCATCCAGTTAATTGAGTGAGGGGACTGTGACGATTTGTTAACCTAATGAATAATTGATTTGTTAAATCAAATTAAAATTAGTGTGTCAGATTGGTCGAGACGCTACATATCCGTATTAGACAGAACTGTTAACGACGACAGCGAACAAGAGGGAGAATGTGAGCACTGTGTGCTCAGGCCCTACAGTTCTCAGCGCCGTCAAAATAAAAGTCCCGCCTCAAACGCATCGGCCAAACAGAAAAACTTATCGGCCGATGCAGATATTTGAAAAATGCCAAATATCGGTCGATATATCGGCCTTGGCGATATATCGGTCGACCACTATCCGAAACCATGGATGTTATGCCACTCATTCAATCCCATAATGTGCCCGTAATAACAAGCGTACAACCGATGTACACTCAACGGCTAGAGAATAACCACAATGTAATATTAGGGTCTTGAGCAGGGTCGTTCACACTTGCTCTAGATCAACTCAGGACCTCCAATTTCCTGCAGAGATTAGCTCCAACCTGGATTAAACACACCTACCTGCAACTTTGTAGTGTTCCTGAAGACCTTGATTAGCTGGTTCAGGTGTGTCTGATTAGGGTTGGAGCTAAACACTGCAGGAAAGTAAATCTCAAGGTCCAGAGTTGAGGACCATTGATCTAGATCACAGGTGTCAAACTCAGTTCCTGGAGGGCCACAGCCCTGCAGAGTTTAGATTCAACCCTAATTAAACACACCGGATCCAGCTAATCAAACTCTTCAGGCTTTTTTGAAAACTACATGGTTTGTGTGTTGGCTACAGCCCTCCAGGAACTGGGTTTGACACCTCTGCTCTAGATGTTTCTAAACGAGAGGTTCATACTGGCTGTGACCAAGCAAACAGACACCACTGATTTTTGGTCATTTCTGGCACCACTATGGGCAGCAAACGTTTGGTGATGCAACAGTATTATATAACTCAAGTTCGGTCCTAGAGAGTCATAGTCCTGTAGAGTTCAGCTCCAACCCTAATCAAACACACCTGAACAAGTTAATCAATGTCTTCAGAATTACTAAGGCTATAGGCAGGTGAGGATTTTTTTCAGGGTTGGATCTGAATTCTGCAGGACTGCGGCTCTCTAGGACCAAACTTGCCAACCCCTGATATAACTGGATACCATGGCAAAGTTTCAGTTCAAGAAAGTGCATGTGGAAAACAGTACATGGATCCAGTGAGGAACAAGCAGAGCCACAACAGACTTGAGTGACTTATGGCGCTTTTCCACTGCATGGTACGGCACGGCACGGTTCACTTTTTGGGGGTTTTCCACTGGGTACAGTAAATGGTACTTTTTTTAGTACCACCTCGGTTGGGGTTCCAAGTGAACCGTACCGTTACTGAAACGTGACGTGTAAACTCCGCTGATCACGGATTGGCCGGAGAGAATCGTCACTACCTGCATCACTGAACTTGCGACACAAACACAAAAGAACCATTAGATTTAAATCAGCACAGCCAGCGAAGGATCGAACGCAACCATTTTGAATGAGCGCACCTTTTTTTAACAACCAAAAACTTTTGTTGTCTGTTGCGGAAGAACAGACGTTCCTCTCACTGATAGCAGAGGAGCAGATCCAGAGAGCTTGATGAAAACAGTGACGAAAAAGAACCCTTAGCGGAGCACTGCAAGTTTTAAGCATGGAATTATGAAGGAATCAAAGCTTGCCATAGCAGGAACATTCTTGAAGAACAGAGGCCTCATGGGAGAGGGAGGACTGCAATCACAGCAAAATCAGGCAAAACAAGCAATAGGTCATATCTACATCAAATTCAGCAGCTCACAAGATGGGCTGGATATAAGCTAACTAGCTGCAAGCTGTGCTGCAATTGGTGAATTTTGGAAAATTGGAAGGAAGAGTTGGAGGGTGTCTGTTGCTTGGAAAACTGCTGACTGATGTTTGGTGCTGCCTGAAAGATGTTTGATTGGCAGATATTTGGATTTATATTTGGGTTGAAGGAAGTCAGCCTAACCCATCTAATGGCCACAATGTACAAAATATGATTGCCACCACAAATCCAGCCAGTGAAGTTACCAATCTAATGTACCCAAGTCTTGTGCTCATGTACAAAGAAAGAAGAAAAAAAAAAAAAAAAGTGGCGGCGTCTACATGACGCTTTCATTTCGCAGTCAGCAGAGGGTCATCTTCTTCCCTAGCTTAAACTTCTCCATTTTGCAGTTGCAATCCAAATTATTACAATCTGGAAACCCAGGAGCATAATACTCCAAGTAGTTGTGGGTTTAAAGTTTCCCCTGAGGGACTGCTCTGGTGCTGTGCAGACATGGGCGGATAGAGAAAGAGCCTGCATCTGTGGAGCAATCCAACAATTCTCAAAAGTTCTGACATTTTAAAAGTGTGGATAATTTAGACGGCAAGCAAGTAGGCCAGATAACCTAGACTTGAGGGTGCATGATTGTACATGTTTATTCTTTGTAAAAACACCCAACAAAAAGTCCTTTGCGGACACTTAATGCCCCGATCTGGAAAAACATGAGTTGGGAAATAATAAGAGGGAGGATAAAAGAATGAATGGATGGATTTCTACTTTTATTGATGGATTGATGAGAAAGTCAGAGTGCCATTCTCTTTGTGATGAGAGTTCCAGTTGGGGAAACAGCTTCCAGAATGGCCATCCCTCCAAAGGGTATTCAACTGAGACTCTTGAGAAATTATTACGACCACAATGCACCACAGGAATCAGACCACCATTTTACAGAGCAACAAAGTGTCAATTTCATGTTCATGAAATGTAATAAAGCTAATACAGTAACAACAGAATCTTAATTCATCACCCCACAACCAGGGTTCCAGATTCCTGGAATCGATTTCCAGTCATTTTACTTCCTGTCATAGAATGGCATCATAAACGTTTTAACAGGACAGGCACCCCCAGGAATATCCTGAGGTGCCTTACTCAAGGACACAAAGGTGAAAGCTCATGGATCACTTCTTGGAGGTCCTGAACCAACAACCATCTGATTACCAGGTTTTCACCATAATCACATGACGACTAGGTTTATCATTAACGTCAACATCAATTCAACCTCTAATGTGATGTACAGCATGTGAAACATTGGGAATTGCTTGGACTGGTCATCTGTCCAGGGTTTTCACTGCCTTGACATGATGTGCTGTGATTGGCTCCAGCATCCTCCTAACCCTATATAGGACAAGCGGTTTTAAGCACGAAAAAAATGGATTGATAGAATTGTTCTAATCTTTAAAAGTGGGCAATCATGCCAGACCTTAATGACAATTTGCAGTCGATTGTGGAGAACTAAGAAATACTAACTAAAATTTATTTGCAGTAATATCAAAAGTAGAAAGGGTCAATTTTTATTTCATACTGACTTGAATATGACCTAATGAGCAATCCGCTATATGATCTCAGCATAAATTCACTGATTTGGGACTATAACTCCAAATTTTTATAGCCCCAACCGTCGCAGTAATGACTATGGTAGGGAGTTTTCTTTTACAACTATGTAACGTGGTCATTAACAACTTTGGGTGTTTGTTCAATCACAACTGCATCATAATTATTCTTAAATACAGAAACAAATAAACCACCGATCTAATGAGAGTTTGATCCTCAACTGTAAAGTCCTGCATCTCATTTGAAACCTGGATGACATCCGAGGGAGTCTGTAACTTATCGCTTAAACTCATTGAAAATGGCCTGCCCAATTGTTCCAAGAGCTAAAGAAAGTGGGACAAAAATACCAATGCAGGATTTTGGCAGACATCCTGGCACCTCACCCTCATTGTTTCACTGTAATCTGATACTTATATAGGCAATTAGATCACCTCACTCAGCCTGCAGGCATCCATATGTCTATCCTAATGAAGCCTTGTCATAAATTAACTGGATCTCTCTTGTTTTTCCTTGCATGACACGTTAACAGTTAGAAATGCCATTTCTCCTCTTAAGAAGGATGAAAAAGTAGGGGTAGAGAAAGGCCGGAGCAGCAAGAGTATGAAAAAGTGCAGTCTCCTTTGTGGTCATATTTCTTCTCTCAGCATTAACATCTCTCATCCAGCTGCTCCTTAGACACTCGATTCCAAGAACAGTTTTTTCTTTTCACATATTTGTTGTGACTAGGGATGGAACGATTACCGGTTTCACAATAGATCACGATAAAATGCCCTGACGGTTAGTATTATCGTTTAAAATTTAATTATCATCAAAACCGTGTTTGATTATCGTGATTTTGAAAACTCGCGGTAAATCCTGTCCAGCCAGCATCAGTCTGACGCAGAAGCAGCATGCAGTGTTGTTGTTGTTGTTTTTTTGCACGAGACGAAATGGCGGAAGGCAGTGACAGCGCTCGGGAGATTTTTCAGCCATCTAAGAGGACCAAATCGGTGGTCTGGTCGTATTTTGGCTTTTACAAGGGTCCTGAAGGCAATTTAAATCGAGGATGGTCACCCTGTCTGCCGATCTTGCAAGAAGAAAGTTGCTGCAAAAGGGGGAACGCATCAAACACCATCATCTTCGTGACCACCACCCACTGTTATATAGCGAATGCAAGGTAACTTTTACCTCGATACCAAATCTAACTGGGCAAATAATTGGACAAAAAAATATTGATTAGAGATTAAATATTTCGTTCTCGCTTGTTTAATGCAAAGCTTCCGTGAAGAAAAGTTCTCAGCAAGTGGCTTTGAGCCAATACGAACTAACATTCAAACTATCAGGTTGACATTTAAGGGATAATGTATTGTATATTCATAGTTAACTTATTACGCAGACTTTTTTTGTTTAATACCTAAAATAATATATAAATACGGGGATATGAAATATTGAATTGAGATTAATGTTTTGAAATCTTACCGGTTTATAAATCCATTATGAACAGTGTACAAAACAATCGTCAGGACAATGTGATCACTACAGCAAAATTATAGTAGCATTAATACTAAATTCCTGATTTCATTTTCAATACAATCAAAAACTGAGACGCAAGACGGCAAGCTGCATTTGAATGAAACGAGAGAGCACGTCCGCGCCTCTGTGGTGATACAAGAGACATGGGGCGAATTCCAAACAGAAGTGAGCATCCCTATGCCCTACTCCCTTCGAAGAGCCCTTGAAGTGTGTTCTTTGAAGGTTGCAGGGCATTACTGTCTCGTATAAGCGTTTGGAACTCCCTTGGCGAAGGGAATGACTGACCAAATGTTACCTTGACAACGCTGCACGTGTGTGCAGAATTCAGTACTCCATCAGTTGTTGCAAATAAATATTTATTATTAGGACCCGAGCACTGCGGTGCGAGGACCCTCTTGGAATTATTATTTTATTCAAATATTGTCTAATTGTGTCTTATTTACTATTAAACGTTTTCAAACTAAACTTGCTTACACTACCGTCTTAACATATTTTTCGTCAGTGATAGAAATATGATTTGTCTTACATTAAAATAGACAAATTTATATATATATATATATATATATATATATATATATATATGCTTTATTATTATTAGGGCTTCATGTTAATGTTAATTTAATATTTATGCTAAAAAAAAGTGCATATACCGGCTAATTGTATTTGTTTGTTGATTTTCAAATATAAAACTTACTGAAATGTTTTTACTGAAATGTTTTCTGTGTGTATCAGTTATTTTTGAACGTTTTCATCTAATTTGAACAAAACTGTGATAATATTGACAATCGTGATATGAAATTTTCATACCGTTACATCCCTAGTGACTTCATTAGACTTGTATGTGGTGATTGAAAGATGTAGAATAGCGGTTAAGACACATGCTCTAGACCTTCTGAGCTGTGGTGCTTATGTGGGAGACTCAGGTTTGATTCTGGCATATGGCTCAACGTGGTTTAGAATGGTATGGGACACTTCTCGATACTTTGAGTTGTAGTTCTCAATTCTTACCCATTTTCTCACATTCAAATCAGCACTGTTCAACTCAACTATCTGTTAAAAGTACATCAAGAAGTTTTTTAGCAAGCATGTACTTATAGATACCACAATGGTTCACTCTTCAGAGAGCAGTCCTTACCTATCCAACAAAAAAAGCAGCAACTTGAACATCACTACTCAGGATTTTCTCTGTACTTAAATCTTTTTCACCTTGTGTTCCAGTATGTATCACAGATCAATATTTACACTCGTTTTTTGTCTCTGTTGGTCTTTTTGTCGTCAGACCTATTTTGCTTCTTCGGCACACCATACATAATTGAAACACTTTTTAAATATAAAACTTAGTACTTCATGCTATCTTCATCTTCTGTGAATTTACACCATTCAGATGACTTGCCTTGAGTAACCATAGCCACTGTGGGCTGCTTGAGCATTACCATCAGTATCAGATGATACACTGACCAAAAATAAAATTATCATTAAGTATAACGTTAATTTAAATTTACTAAGGCTGTAAATTGGCTAAAACTGTAATCAAATCAATTGCATAATATCCTTTTTTTGTGATTATACTAAATCCAACAGTCCTAAACATTATTTTAAGTTAAAATGTTCAAAGGTGGTTGCCATTTTTGTCCCCCTCCCTCAGCAATAAAATTACTTGATAAATTAAGAAACAACCAAAAAAACCAAACCCACCTTGGTGCTAGCCACACCAATCTCTGGGCCAGCATTGATGTGAACACCACAGTCTGTTTCTCTTGAGATAGAGCTGCCCACAGTGTTGGTGATGCCCACCGTCAGGGCCCCTCTCTCCTTACAGTAGCGCAGAGCCAACAGGCTGTCTGCCGTCTCTCCTGAACACACACATCAGAGTTCAGATGACTGTCCTACCTCAAAAACATAACTCATAACACACACAGGCACGCTAGCCAACCTGACTGGCTGATGAAAAAGCACACATCATCTCGGAAGACAGGCGTGTTGCGATCCAGGAAATCACTCGCCAGCTCCACCATGACAGGAAGTTCAGTCAGTTCTTCCAGTACCTGACGAGTCTAAGCCAGAAACAGAACCAGCATGAACCAATTATTATTTCGTAATCAGACATGATGCAATAAAATATGATAAAGTGATAAAAGGCATTTATTTTACCCTAGTCAACTTATAGTTAGTCAAGGCTTTTTTTTTGCAGTGTCTTTGTTTTTTCATGATAATGATCCATTCATACAATCTCAGCAAAAACGGTCCATTTTTTATTGCCAACAGTGTAGCGCTTTATGAAGCCCATTTTAAGCCAAGCAGCTTTCTATTGATCAAAATGGCAGATCTGTGGAATCAACTTAAACCCTAACAAAATCTGCATTGGTTAGTCACAAAATTCCAGACTGTGTGGATTCATATTAAAAACACTGGATTTCACCCACAAATATTCACCAAACAAATGTGACTATACCTTCAGAAAAAAAAATAGGACATTTTGGTCACACTTTATTTTAAAGTCCATTTCTCGCCATTAACAAAATGCTAATAAGCAATTTGCTTATAGGGAGAATTTGTCCCAATACTAAAGTAACACTTTAGTTTAGGGACCAATTCTCACTATTAACTAGTTGCTTATTAGCATGCCTATTATTAACATATTGGCTGTTTATTAGTGCTTATAAAGCACATATTCTGCATGAGAATATTCTACATCCCTAATCCTACCCAATACTGAAACTTAACAACTACCTTACTAACTATTAATAAGCAGCAAATTAGGAGTTTGAGGCAAAAGTCGTAGTTGATAGTCCTTAAAATAAAGTGTGACCCTAAAGTGTTGCCAACATTTTTTTATACAGCTGTAGCTTTAACACTATGTAAATTCCCACTTTATAAAATTAGTAAAAGCAGGCCCAACAGATACTGTGCTTCATCATTCAATAGCTGACCATTTACATAACATTATTAGTTTGGTTTAATTTTTTTTAAGATTCAAGTTCTGAAATTTTTTCTTTATATGACCCCTTTAAATGCTGGATTTAAACTTGTACAAGTCTCTGTGACCCCCTTCACACCGGACAATAACATGCGTTTCATATCCGAACAATCTTCAGCTGGATTGCATTTACATCTTGGATTCCAGGTCTCCAATGTAATCGGATTTCAAAATGTTTTCTGTCATATGACAGATAATAAATAAGACATCTAGTCTATTGCATTTCTCCATTCAGAAATTATTTTAAGTGAGAAGTGAGTGAAGATTCAACACAGACAGACTGCGACACACTGAGAATAATTGTTTTTACGCAGGCTAAAAGTGCGCACACTTCAGAAGATCCAACTGATGGAGTTTGCATGGTTCGCAGAATTAAATATTTATTTGATATTTAGACTTTGCCTTTCTATTACTAATAACAGAAAGGCAAACACTATTAATATGTTTCCATTTACCGTTAAACAAATTATTTATTAGCCAAAACTGTTCAAGAAATCTGATGAAGATGGAGAATGGGAACTCCGATGAATCTGTGCTTAGATGCTGATGCGGTCATAAATAAAAGTATTCGCTGGAAAACCCATACTAATGCCAGGTGTGAAGTGGACCTCTGTGTGTTTGTTTAATGATGTACATACTGCAACTCCAGCATGGTAACTGGTCCCACAGGCGATCATGATGAGCCTCCGACATCTCTGGATCTCTTTAATGGGGTCTTTCAACCCTCCCAAGATCACTGCAAACACACACAATTTACGAACAGCTGGTATAAAAATGAAAAAAAAAATCCAGGAAAAATCAGCTATTCCCAGTAACTTCTTTGCCTTCTGTTTCACTATAAACTTTTAAAGGAAGTGGATTAGGCAGAAACTTGCTACTTGGCATTCCCCTGAAATCTGACTCATTGTTCATGAGTCCAGTTTTATTGACAATGATGCAGTTGGCTGACCATTCAGTTCTACCAAAGTCAGCACATACAGTAAGTGTGTAAAGAGTCAGCTGGTAAATGTTTGCAAAGACATCGACACGCCTGGTTCCCGTTAAATCAATTTCTTCTGAACAGTGTAGAGATGCGTCTAAATTCACAAAAACTATGAATTCCCTAGAAGCTTTACTTGTGTCTGGTCTGGAAAGGACTCGCTGATCTGAGCACAGCTGGCCTCACCTGTGTTGTTCTCAAAGTTAACTCTTCCTCGCATGGTGTTGACCACAGACTCTGGCTGCTCGAAGATCTCCTTCTGCATGAAGGAACTGAAGTTTCCTTTTTATAAAGAAGAAATAGAGTCAAGTTAGTCTTTTAGGTGATAAGCATCACAAAATCACTGCATTCGGTTGTACAGAGTGAATTATCGTGTCATATTTTTGCATCTGGAACTGCTCTAGTCTTAAAGGGCATCTGGGAGGCGTCATAAGCCATGACTGAACAATCATCATCATAAACAGCCGATTACAAACAGTCTGATGGGATTAAGAGATTTCAGCCACTGACGCCAAGCAAAACCAAAGCCCTTAATTTTCAGCTCGATTAGAAATTCTTCATTAATTCTTTTCTCATAAGATCATTGAGATACACAGCAGGAATGCGAGAATAACTGAGGGAATGCCATACCCAGAAATTAGGTCATGAGAATCGTTTCTTTTTTTTCCACAATAGGTCAGATGAAATGTGGGGAGGCGAGGAGAAATGAGGGAAGGAGTGGATGGAGAGATGGAGGAGGAGCAAAAAAGGAGGAGAAATATAAAGCAGTGCACATCTGAAGTGATGTACTGCTCTCTGGTGGCTGGAAAGCAAGCACACATTCACCCTCTGATACATGTCAGCTCAAGCGCAACAGTAGTAGTGAGTGCTATGGTGGTCTCAGTCTCCGATGCATAACCGTAGTTCGTTTACAGAGTGAATGATACATAAGCCATGACTGAACAATCATCATCATAAACAGCCGATTACAAACAGTCTGATGGGATTAAGAGATTTCAGCCACTGACGCCAAGCAAAACCAAAGCCCTTAATTTTCAGCTCGATTAGAAATTCTTCATTAATTCTTTTCTCACAAGATCATTGAGATACACAGCAGGAATGCGAGAATAACTGAGGGAATGCCATACCCAGAAATTAGGTCATGAGAATCGGTTCTTTTTTTTCCACAATAGGTCAGATGAAATGTGGGGAGGCGAGGAGAAATGAGGGAAGGAGTGGATGGAGAGATGGAGGAGGAGCAAAACAGGAGGAGAAATATAAAGCAGTGCACATCTGAAGTGATGTACTGCTCTCTGGTGGCTGGAAAGCAAGCACACATTCACCCTCTGATACATGTCAGCTCCTCAAGCGCAACAGTAGTAGTGAGTGCTATGGTGGTCTCAGTCTCCGATGCATAACCGTAGTTCGTTTACAGAGTGAATGATATGTATTACACAGAACTGGAAAGCTCCAATCAGAACGCTCGAATGCAATGCAAAAGATAGAAAAGCAAAGAGATGAATGTGCAACATTTCCTTTAAAAATGATGCAGGATGAAATAAATCACCTCCTACAGTTCCTCTATCACAGAAAAGTTATCATCTTTGAGAAGGAGCTAAAACGGTCCCTCAAAACAGCAAAGAGTAACTAAAATTCCCGGTCACACTTTAGTTTGGGGAGGAATTTTCACTTTTAAAATGTGCAACATTTCCTTTAAAAATGATGCAGGATGAAATAAATCACCTCCTACAGTTCCTCTATCACAGAAAAGTTATCATCTTTGAGAAGGAGCTAAAACAGTCCCTCAAAACAGCAAAGAGTAACTAAAATTCCTGGTCACACTTTAGTTTGGGGAGGAATTTTCACTATTAACTAACTAGTAACTACGAATTTTGTCTCAAACTCACAATTTGCTGCTTATTAATAGTTAGCAAGGTAGTTGTTAAGTTTAGGATTAAGGGATCTAGAATATAGTCTTGCAAAATAAGGCATTAAAGGTGGGGTATGTCTTTTTTCAAAAACGCTTTAGAAAACCCGAGTCGGGCCGAGTACCAAAACAAACTTGCAGCCAATCAGCAGTCAGGGGCGTGATGCAGGATGAAATAAATCACCTCCTACAGTTCCTCTATCACAGAAAAGTTATCATCTTTGAGAAGGAGCTAAAACGGTCCCTCAAAACAGCAAAGAGTAACTAAAATTCCCGGTCACACTTTAGTTTGGGGAGGAATTTTCACTTTTAACTAACTAGTAACTACGAATTTTGTCTCAAACTCACAATTTGCTGCTTATTAATAGTTAGCAAGGTAGTTGTTAAGTTTAGGATTAAGGGATCTAGAATATAGTCTTGCAAAATAAGGCATTAAAGGTGGGGTATGTCTTTTTTCAAAGTCGGGCCGAGTCGGGCCGAGTACCAAAACAAACTTGTAGCCAATCAGCAGTAAGGGGCGTGTCTACTCATGATGGGGAGGAGAGAGAGAGAGCGCTCAGTGCACAGGACGGACATTAGCCGAGACGAGCAACGACAGAAAGATAGAGATGGCGGATAAAAAAAAATAAACAAAAGAGGGAGGAAAATGTCTGCGGAACAAAAGAAAGCTTAAGGCAAGAAGTAGGACCCATGTAAATATCGGATCAGCTTTCCAGCGCTGGAGAGAACTCAAGGAGCGGAAGGCCTGCGATCTGATGCCGAGGTTGCTTTGTTTCTTCTTGATAGGCGAGTAACATTGGTTTTGCTTTGTTTCACAGAACGAATATATGCTGGCTTTTGCTTGAATATGCTCGTGTGTCATAATCGTTGCGTACATATGTGTGGGGCGGAGCTATCAAAATAGGGGCATGTTTGTTTTGGGGATTTGCAATATCAACATAGGCTACCAGAAATCACTTTAATATGTGCTTTAAAAGTATTAATCGTGTCGGGTGTCTGTTAGAGGTTCACTACACTGGAGTACAGAGCACTAGGAATTGCTCTTCAAGCACACAGTAAACTGAAATTTAAAACTGCTAAAAGAAAAGGCTCAAGAAACTAATCACACAGATATAATACACTATCTCTTCCCTTTATGCGTTGAACTTTTCTATGCAGAGCGCTGTACGCTGTGACTCTGTGTTGCTTCAAGTGCATCATTCTGTGCACGGGATGCGCATAAGCACTTCGTGCCGCTCTGTATTGGAGCCTTTCGTGTTATAATACTTTTGCGCAATGAAAGATTGTTAATAGCCTTTCTTGTTCGGTCTTATCTATCGTATGTTGCTGCTTCATTACTGTGCTATAAATGTAAAAGAAATGCATTTAATTTATTGCATATATTTACTTGTTTTTCATTAATGTATATTACAATACAAAGAGCAATGTGTAACATTTTACCAGATTACACCTATTTACTTTCAGTTTTCCCCCACTAAATGTTTTTTCTCTAAATGTTTAGATTTTTATAAAATTATGGTGAACTCCAAATCATTTTTGTAGAGTAACTTTTGCAGCTGAATTATCCACAAACCTAGTTATTAATAGTATTTTCTCATAGATTATGATTATATATTTTTTAATTTGTTATTTTTCTTTATAATGAGGTTGTCTATATTTAGTAGATTGTGTGTAATACACAAAAGAGTGATGATCAGGTCAACACACACTGAGGTATAGAGAAAAAATAAATAAAAATTGTGCTGGTATCGGATCGGTATCAGTATTGTCCGATACTCAGAACTTTTGGTATCGGATCGGGATCGGTTCTGAAAAAATGGTATCGTGCCACCCCTAGTATTAATAAACTAGTAATATGCATGCTAATAAGCAACTTGTTAGTAGTAAGAATTAGTGCTTAAAACAAAGTGTTACCAAATTCCTTATGTGCAAAAATTACAAAATATTCCCGAATTGGGAATTAGTTCATAAACTGGGAAATGGCTGATTCTGGCATTGGGAAGTCATTTTAGCTATTCGGTTTGTCTGGATTGTTAGTGATAGAAACGTGATCGGGGTCCTACAAGTCAAGTTGTTATATGAAACTGGTGTTTTTCCTGAATCCACGGCACAAATCAGCATTTAACCGCACACTGTTGGTGTGCTATTGCTACAGCTGACCTCTTGGATTCGCTCTTTGGTTTATGCCAGTCATTTCTCTATTTATACGGCAGAGCTGCATTGATAAGTTTGTCCATAAACATCTTGAGAACTTGTTTTAACCTCGCAATCTTAATGTGGGTCATACTGGGTGTGGTTGGTTTATATCCAATCATCTGTGTATTTCCCCAATGACCGTTTCGTAAAATGAATGTAATCATGTCTAACAGGCTCTTCGATTTCCAAGCAAACATCTCTCAATGCCAAGTAACCCTCAGACTTCACAGTGAAATTATGATCACCAAAATACGCAACACTTTAGACAGCAAATAGTTAGCATGAAGCATAAATTGATTGTGTGTGCAGGTTTTTTTTTTTGCTCTGTTTTACGTCAGTTTCTGGTTATTCTCATATAACCACATTGTTGACTTTCATAAAAGGTCATTCATACGCCATAAATTATTAAATAGATGCATTTAATTTGTTGTTAAAAACCATATTAAAAGGCTACGCACACTTGCTATTTGTAGTTTAGCATGTGTGTGTTGTATTAATGCCAATTAAATGACTATATCATTTAAAACAATCAACCTTGCTAACAATGTTTACTCTAAGAACTAGTGCTTCCTCTGAAAGTTTTTTCCTTGAAACTTTGCGTCCAGCACACTGATAAAAACCTGTGACTGTGCAGAAGCCAGCCAATCAGGTTGCAACTGGTGCTTTCAATCAGCTCTTACTATTTTTGTGTATGATAGGCATCTGTCCTTACCCTTCATGATCTGCTGCAGCTCCATCTGCAGGGTCTGGATGGCACGGGCCGGGTGGTCTCCTGCTGTGCGCTTGATCCGATGGATGGAGAGACGCCCGTCACGCACTGCTGCAATATCATCGTCCTCGAGGAAGATGATTCGATTGGTGTGCTCGATGACAGCACTGCAGTGACATCAAATAAAGCCATTTCAACATCTGTTTAAATCCACTCTATTCTAGTGATGCACGATATTGGATTTTTGCCGATATCCGATATGCCGATAATATTCAACTCATTTTGGCCGATAGTCGATGCATAATTATTTTAAATTTTGGTTAGTTTTTAACAAGAACTTATTTGTTAGAATTAAATAATCAATAATAAAAGTTATTTTATAATGACAGTACATTGAAGATTTGAAAATAATTATAAATAAACTATATATTAATCACTGCATTTTTTTTCCCCAGAAAGATGCAGTGGTAACCTTTTTTATTTTATGATTTAATATTTGGAAATGGTCTAAAGCAAAGGAGTTGTAAAAATTCTGAAAATCTTTTAGAGCTCATAATTTAAAAAAATATAACATTCCACATTAATGGAGCTTAAAGGTGTAAGCTCTCTTACCTCTGTAATGCAAAGGTAAAGGTAATGTAAAGGTGTAATGCCTCTGCTGCCACTACACGTGCTATTACTGTTTCCTCTATCATACACCAAACGCGTCATTCTGTAGTGCTTTCTCAGTTTAAATGCAGCGATCCAAAAGAGTGACCCTAATCATCATTCAGGCAAAACTTTGCTTCAAGAATGAGCCACAATGCTGACGTGATCTAATCGCTAGCACACCTGAGCACATGCGAGTTAATGCATTCCTCTTATCAGCAAGACATATTGGCATAGTTTTGGATGAGGCAAAATGGAAATGCATGTACCTGGCATCAGATGCAAAGTAGTACTCCACGGCTTTCTCATCCACAGGAAACAGACACGTGTCCTCGTCCACCCTGGGCAGAGTATTGCAGCTCTTTTTATCTTTACCAGCCATAATCAAAGACACATTATTAATCATTACTTTATTATTGGTAACTCTAAAGAGAATATATGCTAGAATTACATTTATGATGTTAGTAAAAGTTGTTGCATTGCAATATGAGGATCATTTGATAACAGCAAGTAAATTACATGTATTTTGCATGACAACTGGATATTGTGCATGTCTTGTTTTTGTCACTATATAAATGCTTATCAATTGGCTATCGATTTCTACTTTATTTCTGGACTTCTGCCTACTTATTTGACAGATATAGTTGAAAGTAAATTAGTTCCAATGGGCAGAGATGGGCCGGTGGAATCTGAGAATGTTGCAGGACAGGCTTGAACCTGTCTGAGCATTAAACTCAGTGATTTTAAAGGATATGTGCCAGTTCAGTTCTTCATGCAGTGGGAGGTCAGTGTGTGTGTGTGTGTGTGTGTGTGTGTGTGTGTGTGTGTACTCACAGAAGCGATACAGGATGGGGATGTGATCTGTGGAAAGCTTGTGGTCACTTCTAACTCCAATCAGTAATGGACCTCCTCTCCTGGATGGATGCAAAGAAATACCCATTTGAGATGTTAATGCTTTTAGTTGTACTGTAATATAGTACTGTTAATAGCGCTGTCAAATGCTTCAAATACAGTGTACTGAAAACCAATTATTTTCTTAGTTAACATACGTTCAGGGCATATGTAAAAGATACAGCTGGCTATAGACAATAAGCACCTGTAAAGTCTGTTTACAAGCTGCTAAATGTGTTTTTTTTTTCTTGCTGCGCGTTCTCTCAGGCCAGAGGGCAATAAGTGTGTTGTATGTTTGCCGAGAGTGAAGAAAGGCTGTGCGGAAACTTTTAAATGGAAATAGTTTGGGTATGATATGCAAATTACTAACCTTGGGCATTCGGTCGCTTGTTTAGAATATTCTAAATTCATTAATATTACAATAGGATTCAGAAAACATTTATGCGCGTATAGGTTTCATGAAAAAAATGAAATTGGTGTGTATAAATACAAAAAAGCCAATTATTAGTTAATGTGACCTTATTTGTGCAAAAAACATGGGGGAAAAAACGATTAACCCTCAACAGGTGTTTACATCACATTTACATGAAAAGCATATCACTTGCTTTGTTTTGATAATTCAATTTTGGTAAAATTCATTAATATTACAATAGGATTCAGAAAACATTTATGCGCGTATAGGTTTCATGAAAAAAATTAAATTGGTGTGTATAAATACAAAAAAGCCAATTATTAGTTAATGTGACCTTATTTGTGCAAAAAACATGGGGGAAAAAACGATTAACCCTCAACAGGTGTTTACATCACATTTACATGAAAAGCATATCACTTGCTTTGTTTTGATAATTCAATTTTGGTAACACTTTGCAATATTAGTTGCCATTAGTAATTGCATGAACAACAAGTAACTAACAATGAGCTGTATTTTTTGTTATCTTTTAAATTTACAGTATTTATTCATTATTGTTAACAGCTTTAGAATTATTTTCCATTGTTAGTTTCACCTAAATTTGACCATACAATGACCTAAAATTATTTAGTTTTTGTTAAACTCCCCATCTGGTTTCATTAATAACTGTCCATAGAGAGTGACTTAAACGTTTTCTTTTCTCCTGATAATGGGAGCTCCATTAGGGACTTTTGTGTTTGTGTATGTGATTGCTCAGAATTAGGGCGGTGCAAAAAATCGAATGCGATTTTCATGCGAATCTCGTCAGTAAAGCCGCTCCTGTGATTAGTAGTAAATCTCCAGCACGTGCTTTCAGATGGAGCGGCATTTACTACACAGAGCCGTAGGTCAAAATCGACAATGAATCGCCTGCGACTTTGAACGCGATTTTGCGTAGCTTGTCAGTGAACTACGGCTCTGTGTAGTAAATGCCGCTCCATCTGAAAGCACGTGCTGGAGATTTACTACTAATCACCAGAAGCGCCTTTACTGACGAGATTCGCATGAAAAATCGCATTCGATTTTTTGCACAGCCCTACTCAGAATGCTACAATCAGTTTTTAGAAATCACGTCGAGCAGACTCAGGCTACGTCCACACGAAGCCAGAGCTTTCCCTATCCAATCTTTTTTTTCACCTCGTCTCAAGAAACATCTGCGTCCACACGAAACCGACACAACACGATGTAGTATACATGCCAGACCAGCATGTGGCGCTGTAATTCTGCCACAGAGATGCACTAAAAATGGAGAAGACTTGGACTATGCGCATAAACCTTGCGCGCGGTATACAAACGAACATGGAACAATGCATTTATTAATCTGTGTTAATGTTAGTTAATAAAAAGACAATCGTTCAGTGTTAGTTCATGATTTTGTTGCCGTTACGTGACGCAGTGGGCTGATGACGTCATCGTTTCAGAAAATATACGGATTCGCTGTCCACACGAAAATGCAAGGGTGGCGTTTTCAGATTTATCCACTCTGGGATCCGGTTTCACTCTCCCAAAACGCCGGATCTGTCTGGACGAAACGCCTATACGATACAGCTAAACGCGTCTCCGTGTGGATGGGGCCTCAAACAGCTGAACTGAATGAACGCATTTAATTGAGCACATGTTAATGTTGACTACTTAAGGTTAAATGACCTGCTGCCCACTGCCTCTCCCGGATAGTGCACACTTTTGAAGACCAGGGCAAAAGCTCCTTCCTAAAGTAGAGATTATGTTTAGTACCACATCATTTACATTCATTATTCATGACCATTAGAGTGTCTATTGTCAGGGTGACAGAAAAGGTGTTTACTAGTTGCTGGGTGACTTGCTCCACGAGGGTGGTGAAGGTGATGGCATCGCTCTCCCGGTTATCATACATGTACTTCACCAGCTTAGCGATGGTCTCCGTGTCTGTCTCGGACTCAAACTCATAGCCTTTACTCTCCTGTACACATACAAACAGAAATGGTCAACATATAGACACGTACTGGTTGGATAAATGTATGGAGAGATGATGTTTTACTTGCCAGAAACTTCTTCAGGTCTTTGTAGTTGGTGATGATTCCATTATGGATGACAATAAACTCTGCAAGGAAATAAAATAAATCACTACAAAATCAGAACACTTCTATCCAAAACATTTTTTACAGATAGGAACGTTTGTGAAAGTAAATATGCGTTATGAAAAGCAGGTTGTTGGTAACGGACCGTTGTTCTTGTCAGATCTCTGCGGGTGGCTGTTGACCGGGCTGGGGACGCCATGAGTGGCCCATCGAGTGTGAGCGATTCCCAGGTGCACATCAAACTCCACATCAAGATCAACATCCTGCTGCCCTGTGGAACAGATGTAACGCTTTAGAATAGGGATCAATTCTCACTATTAACTGGTTGCTTATTAGCATGCCTATTATTAATATATTGGCTGTTTATATGTGCTAACAAAAGCACATATTCTGCATGAGAACATTCTACATCCCTAATCATATCCACTACCTAAACTTAACAACTACCTTACTATTAATAAACAAAACCTTTACGGAGGAAAAAGTCATAGTTAATGTTTTGTTAATAGTGAGAATTAAAATAAAGTGTGATCAGATGTTCAAATACAAACGGTTAATACCATATTTAGGCTAGAAAAAAAAATAAATAATAATAATACACTTTACACAAGTAAGCAAATGCATTTGGTCAATACATTTCAAGTGTGCAGTGTGTCAAAGATAAAGAAAAGGAAAAAATTGTTTAGAACAGATGTTGAAAGTTCTTTGAATCGTACTTTTTTTTTTATTGTTTCCACAACCTTTATAGCGTTTTAATAAATATAACCTTTAATAAAAAATATAAAAAGGTAATTGCGACTTTTGATCTCACAATTCGGACTTTTTTTTCATAATTGCGAGTTTATATCTCGCAATTCGGACTTTATAACACGCAATTTTGAGTTATAAAGTAATAATTGTGAGATATAAACTCACAATTCTGAGAACATATAGGTCCCCCCCCCTACCCCCCCAAATTGGACTTTAACTCACAATCACAGTTTATATCAAGCAAATCGGACTTTATAATTCGCAATTGCGTGTTATAAAGTCAGAATTGCAAGATTATATCACGCAATGATGAGAAAAAAGTCAGAATTGTGAGAAAGTGAATAACATTTTTTAAAAAAAGGTTATTGCGACAGTGGCGGAAATGGCCTTCCATAGTTTTGTGCCTAACCCTGACCTGTAAAATGACCACCATTACTTACTATGGATTTCTTCATCCAGCGATTTGACTTTTCCTGTTTGCTTGATCAGGTGGATGTTCTTGGAGTTGGTTTCCCATTCCTTACTGTTTCCTCCATCAATGCCCACACCAGCGGAGTCATAGCCACGGTACTCCAGGCGGTGCAGACCTTTGATAAGGACCTCAAGGATATCATGGCGAGTGCGGGGCACGTGATAATTCAGATACGCAAAGATGCCTTCAGAGAGAGAAAGAAAGTGTTTTTTTTTAGACTTTGCAAATAAACAGATTTTCACTGCACTTTCAGCAGTTCAATCAATAACTATGGCTGCATTCCAATTCACACACTATCAATACTATACAAAATACAACATCAGATATAGAGGCTATTATGTGCAACAAATGTGATTGTACATCCAAATACAAACGCCCACCTGGAGGGCATAATGAAGCTTTGCTCCACTGACCGCCAGTTATTTTTACACAGATTGCATTTAGTAGTAATATAGTAAAACGCAGATATTAAAAGGCGAAATTCAGTAAACACCTTATTGATTATGTATACTTTGTACAGGCAAGCAGATGAAGCCAGAATATAAACACAATGTGCAAAGTTTCACATTAAATGGTTTCCCATAGAAAACCATTACATGGAAAACACTGAACCATTAAGTGGATTGCGTTCATATTCCGGCCTCATCTGCTTGCCTATGTAAACTATGCATCATTAATATGGTGATTACTGAATTTGATCTTTGAATATTACTGTTTTAAACATATTAAGGCACTTTAAGTGTGTTTACAACATTTTGTCACACGGTTTAATAACTGAAATATTGCCGCGGGTGCTTAATATGGATTGCAAATGGTCAAAACTTGCATTTTGTTCACATACATTTGTTTTATTCTTTTGAGAGGTTATCTAAATATTTGCGGCTGGGAAACAGAAGGATAACTGAGAGGCTTGTGCTGCAGTTCTATGAATGTTTTTGACTGAAAGCTATGGATTGTCTAAATGCTTGTTAGTTATTTTATTGTGAATGCTTCAATGCAGATATTTTATTTTATTTTTTTACTTGAAATAGAACTCAAAACGACAGACTCCTCTCTTACAATCCACTGCAAAATTGCATTCAGATCTTCCTCCATCTGATCAAAAACCAATTAAAAAGAAGCTGTTACACTTGGATGTACAGTGCACATCATAAATGAGCACACCCCCTCTGAATAAATATAAAATATGTATTTTCTTAATGATCACTAATGTAATTAATACAATTCATGGAAAGATGGCAAAATTGAAACATTAAACATATACTTAATAAAAACAACAAA
>NW_015505644.1:749322-795313 GCF_001515645.1 Sinocyclocheilus grahami | reverse complement strand
CTCTCTCTCACACACACACACACACACATATATAGATAGATAGATAATTAGTGCTGTCAAAATTATTATTAGCAATTATTATTTTCAGTATAATGTGCCAAAAATATTTAACGCAACGGGCTAGTTATAGTGCACAGCATAAAAGAGTACACCCCCTCTGAATAAATATAAAAGATGTATTTTCTTAACGATCACTAATATAATCCATGGAAAGATGGCAAAATGTAAACATATTAAACATATACTTAATAAAAACAACAAAATATATGCCAATATTTTCTGTAAGAGAAGTAAATTAGCCAATTGTGTTTAAATGAAGGATTGCAGAAATGAGCACACCCTAGATTTAATTCAGAAAATGTATAATATTCTAGTACTTAGTATGTCCTCCAGAACTTGAAGTATACTGCTCGGACCCTTCTTGGCACGGAGTGTACAAGTTCATGACACATTTTCACATCTGTGCTGTTTTACTCCTGGAGGACGAGCTCCTTAAATGCCCTGGTCTTTAATGAGTACTTCTGCTATATTTTCACACTTAAAACAATAATTTGGTATGCCTCTTGTAGCATTGTCCTCTTTTATGCTAAGAAATAAGTCACCTGGCAGTTCTCTCCCGAGTGGTTCCACTGCTGCCAGCATTAAGTTCGAGTATGATTCAGTGGGCTATATAACACTTTTAATTGTCAGGAAATTACTTGTCTTTAAATGTTTTGGTTCAATATACTTACCTGTTGATCAAAAATAGCCTTAAACCTTAGCCTTTTTTTAGTTTTGTTTTATTTAGTAACTTTCAGGAGGGTGTACTTATTTTTGCAACAATTTGATCACTTTGATAAGAAAATCTTATTTTGCTGAATAATTTTGGCATTCTTCAAGTAGGCTTGTTGGAACATTGCATCTCCAAAGAACCCTAACATGTCTTCCAAGTAAAGAGTAATTGCTGAATTTGTTACGTTTTAGAGGGGGTGTACTCATTTATGCTGTGCACTGTACATCACAACACGAAAGAAAAGATCTGAAGCTACTTTTGTTTCAATGAGACTTTAAAGAAAAACAAATGGATTCAAGTGACAGAAACGGAAACAAAATTTCCATTCAATTTGCATTGCAATTAAAAATACCCAATATATTTTGGGGTGTGCGGTTTGAATACAAATACAAAACATCAGCATGTAATCCTTTGCTATACTTTGGAAAACTGCAGTATCCCTAAACACAGAGCAGCAAACAATCAGTAAAGAAAGCGAAAGACACCCTGATGAAGGAGATGCTAGAAAAATACAGTCACCACTGATAAGCTACCACTAAATATTGCAGAAACTTGATTGGCTGTAAAGTTGCTTTGCAACTATTTGTATCGTGAAAAGCACTACAAATAAACTTGAATTGAATAAATGGCCAAAAAAGCAAAGCATGATTGTTGATAAAGAAGTGGTCTGATAAAGCAGACACAACTGGTTTGGCATCTTCAAGTAAACACTGAGGGAGGATACGCACTAGAAAGATGCCACTCTACACACACATTGCCAAGGAAGCGATACTATGGATGCCATTAAGAAAATTAAGAAGCCACATGGAAAGAAACACCCATCTGTGTTGATATACACAGTCAGAACAAAATCAGTGATAGGGAGGAAATCAGCTCAGCAAAAACTGTGTGAACAGTGAAATAAGGAAAGTGAAAATAAAGAAAAGTGACTGCTTTAAATGTCTGTATCTTCACAGGGGATAAATGCACTCCAAGTACAGTACTATGAAAGGACAGAAACGTCACAGAAGTGCCATTCACTGGGTCTGGCCGTGGGCACTGAATATACTAATATGTGTGTGTGTGTGTGATTTAATCAAACAAGGCTCTGCTTTATTAGACAGATGACTTGTTCAAATTAATAAAGGATGGATTGTGAATATAGTTTCATCACACCACCTCCTCAAAAAATAAACCCGAGCCTAAACTAGGGCTGCACGATTAATCAAATGCGATTGTCATGCGCATTTTGTTAAAAAAGCCGGTTCTGTAATGAGCAGGAAACCATCATCACGTGCTTTCAAATGGAGCAGCATTTACTACACATAGCCGTAGTTCACTGACAAGTTACGCCCCCGGTTTTGTGAAGTAAATGCTGCTCCATGTGAAAGCATGTGAAAATACCACATTTAATAACATATTTTTACTCCAAACTCACTTCATAATGTCAGTCGAGTGTTTGAAATAAATCCTTCTGTGAGATGATGTGGCTTCTTACACAGAATAAGGCACGCAACATATTTCATAGTATTTAAGCAGTGATGAAGGCATTGCATTATAAATATACTTTATTTTAATGAAAATTATAATAAGAACTCCGATAAACCGTATATTGCCGTAGTCGTGTGTTTATTAGTCACATTGAATCAATGAAAGCAGTTGAATCTTGTTTATTCAGCTGCAGCGATAGGCATTTTCTGGGTTTCTTCTGCGAGGTGTATTTGGAGTTTCAGCGCGAGAGCGTCCTCTGGCCTTTGGATGGAGATTTACTGCTGATCACAGAACCGTGCTTCACTGAAAGATACTCATGACAATCGCAGCTTCTGTCGAATCGCGATCTCGATTCCATTTCGATTTATCGTGCAGCCCTAGCCTAAACCCATCAAAAAAGATCTTCTTTAAACACAGATGTACATTACTGTTCAGCAAGGTTGGCATTGGATTTATTTATTTTACTTATTGACTGACCGACTTGCTTATTGACTGACTTGTCTTATGCTCACCAAGAATGCATTTGAACAGTAATATTGTGAAATCTTTTTACAACTTAAAATAGCAGTTTTAATTTTTTATATGTTTTAAACTGTAATTTATTCCTGTGATCAAAGCTGAATTTTCAGCATCATTACTCCAGTCTTCAGTGTCACATGATCCTTCAGAAATCATAACAATTTGCAGATTTGGTGCTCAACTTTTTTTTTTATCATCAATATAAAAAAACGGTGCTGCGATTTTTCTTTTTCAGGTTTCTTTGATGAATAGAAAGTTCTAAAGAACAGAATTTATTTCCAATAGAAACCTTCTGTTACATTATGAATGTAATTACCGTCATTTTTGATTAATTTAATGCATCCTTGCTGAATAAAAGTATTCATTTGTTTCGAAATAAAAAAAATCATACGGATCCCAAAGTAGTGTGAAGACTAATACTTTCACTTTTCCGAATAATGTAAACTATATATTTTATTAAAAGAGACATGTTTGTGTAACATTACATTTCCTTTTAGTTACTAAACAAGTTAATGGATCAAAGATGTAGAATTTAGTTTTTCATGACCATTTTTCCTCCCTCTGCCTAACAGAATTAAACAGGATTTGCCACTGCATCTTTAATATTTGAGTGAGCAAGCCATCTGTAAATTATACGTACATGACCTTTAGAGTACGTCTACATGATGCATTGAACTCTTCTTTCCCCAAAAAGAACAGAACAGAGCATTTTTCTTATTTCTGACCCTGTTAGAACAAATCTAATCTAAAACGTTAGTCTATAGATCACTTTGTCACAGACAAACAGAACAATCCCTGCTTTTCACCAAGGCTGTCTGCAAACTCCAGAATGTCTTTATCGTAATAAGAGGTCATACAGATTTAGCTTATCAGAAAAAACCTTTGGGAAAAGAACTTCCAGCTGGTCATTCTGTCACTCTCGATCACTTCTTTACCTCTACCAAGGACAGCGGATATCAGAGCCCTTCTCCAGAGTTTTTAAAAGCACAAAGTAGTGCTGGGCGGTATACCGGTTCATACCGAATACCGGTGTTTATTTTTGTGATGGTATGAATTTTTAAAATACCGCAATGCATGTCGTTAAAACAACGTTGGGAACGCGACACTGTTTGGAAGGGGTCCCTTTTCACTGTTGCACTGTGGTGAGGGAACAGCTGTATGTGTTACTAAGCATGAAAGTTCCCAAAACTGAAGCTGTAGAACTAACAGAACGTGATCACACAGAAGACTTCATCCACAATATCCACATTGACCACCACAAATATCCACTGCCCCCTGCCATCAGCTCCCGCGTCTCTCACACACACACGAGCGTGACTTTAGCACTAGATTTAGCAACTTTCAGACCCTTTTAGCAACTTTTTTCCATAGAATATTCAAACTGACAAACCTAGCGACTTTTTTGGATAAACCTTAGCTATGGTTCAGTTGGAGGATTTCTCCAGTGCTGTCCCGCGAACGCGAGGTCTGACTTTCCCGCCGCTCTTTAGTGTAGATGCATGTTGATTTTATCAGACGATGCAGCGATTATAAATGAGAGTGACTCCTGGTTAACATGTATTAAAAGGGGTCGTGTTTAGTCACTATTTAGTGTGTTATTTGATAATATTCACTCATCATGACAGTAAAATAGGGCATTCCAAGTCAATATACTGTAGCATTTCCTTTCTCAATCAGTAGAAAATATGGTTAGCACCCGGTCATGCATGAAAAAAAAATACCGTCATGTACCGTGAAACCGGTATAATTTTGAAAAATACCGTGATATTAATTTTTGGTCATACTGCCCAGCGCTAGCACAACGTATTTATGTCATTCTTTGGTGTTGTCATAAGCAGTCAGTGTGTGACATTTACCACCAAACCAAACTTGAATTAGAGGTGTGGTCACTTTTAAATGAAGTTTTGTGACATGTTCCACTGGAAAAAAGTGGTCTGATCATCTTCAAATAATGGCATTATTTAATAATTCAAATAATGGAAATGTTTAATGATTAAACACCATGATAAACCAATATTTATCTTACCTAAACAAGACTGCACAGTGTGCTATAATTAAAGCACACAGATTTCGAGCGATGCATAATGTGGATGGTTTGAACACAGAATAGAAGTAACAGGAAGCGTACAACAACCTCAATACATCGAACTTCAATTATAAATACATTAAGGTCATATCTATCTAGAAAACATCTTTAGCATCATTACCGCGGTCCTAGCTTCGGTTTGATGTCCAAACTGCTGTCTAGGTAACTTAGGCGGCTCACTAGTGGCAGCCGGGGGGGGGGTCCAAGATGGCGCTGAGGAAAGTCGTGTTGTGAGTGTCTACGTTTTCTTTTGTGTAAAATTTTAGCACTCAATTTAATTCGTAGGTGCTGAAAGACTTTCTAATAAATGTTTTGCTAAAAAGGATAAAAAAAAAATAAAAAAAAGATAAGTATCTACTTCCCAAGTGATTTTGTGACTATATTGGTGAGAACTGGAAGTTTAGTCGAACTGAACGTGATCGTGGATGAGCTAATTTCTTGGAAAGAAAGATGAAGGCAAGTGTTGGAAATTCGAGGGAGAAGCTACAGAAACCCACGCCAATGGAAACTGAGGGGGAAAGGATTAAACGGATCCACGACTATGTGAAACATCCCACCGTCGAGCTGGAAAATAGTCAGGAGAGACACCGGTGAACAGTCCAGCAAAAAAAGCAATACGAGTGGAAATACCTGAAACAGTCTCTAACAACACCCTTCTAGATGCAATCAACAAAATTGGAGAAACACAACAGTCATTTCTAGAGAAATTGGTGTCTGTTGTGAGCGCTGTGAAAGAAATCAAAGATCAAGTGAGTGGGATAAACGGCAGATTGGACATGGCAGAGGAGAATATATCAGCGATAACTGCGGAGAATAAGATGCTGCGAAACAGGGTGAACGAACTTGAATCCTATCAAAGACGCTGGGATTTGAAAATTTCAGGAATCCCGGAACAGGACCAAGAGAATGTCAAGATGACGGTAATTGATCTTCTATCACGCATCTCTCCTACTATTGGCGATACTCTGCAAAACTCGGTGGATGTTGCTCACCGCTTGGGTCCCAGACCAAAAAATGGTTTCGGTTCCTCACAACGTGCAATTCTTGGCGCGCATGACACGAGACCGCATTTGGATCGACGCCAAAAATTCCGAGGTTCTCAAACAAAAGAACATTAAAATCACTGAGGATCTTACACAATATGTCAAAGATGCAAGAGCCAAGCTATGGCCTCTGGTGGAGAATGCCAGACGGCAAAAGAAGATCGCTGGATTCAAAGGGCCCTTTGCCATCATAGAGGGTAAAACAATTTCAGTAGATGAATATTCACTCATCATGACAGTAAAATAGGGCATTCCAAGTCAATATACTGTAGTATTTCCTCTCTCAATCAGTAGAAAATATGGTTAGCACCCGGTCATGCATGAAAAAAAAATACCGTCATGTACCGTGAAACCGGTATAATTTTGAAAAATACCGTGATATTAATTTTTGGTCATACTGCCCAGCGCTAGCACAACGTATTTATGTCATTCTTTGGTGTTGTCATAAGCAGTCAGTGTGTGACATTTACCACCAAACCAAACTTGAATTAGAGGTGTGGTCACTTTTAAATGAAGTTTTGTGACATGTTCCACTGGAAAAAAGTGGTCTGATCATCTTCAAATAATGGCATTATTTAATAATTCAAATAATGGAAATGTTTAATGATTAAACACCATGATAAACCAATATTTATCTTACCTAAACAAGACTGCACAGTGTGCTATAATTAAAGCACACAGATTTCGAGCGATGCATAATGTGGATGGTTTGAACACAGAATAGAAGTAACAGGAAGCGTACAACAACCTCAATACATCGAACTTCAATTATAAATACATTAAGGTCATATCTATCTAGAAAACAACTTTAGCATCATTACCGCGGTCCTAGCTTCGGTTTGATGCCCAAACTGCTGTCTAGGTAACTTAGGCGGCTCACTAGTGGCAGCCGGGGGGGGGGTCCAAGATGGCGCTGAGGAAAGTCGTGTTGTACGTTTTCTCGTTTTCTTTTGTGTAAAATTTTAGCACTCAATTTAATTCGTAGGTGCTGAAAGACTTTCTAATAAATGTAAAGGATAAAATCGTGGATGAGCCCATTTCTTGGAAAGAAAGATGAAGGCAAGTGTTGGAAATTCGAGGGAGAAGCTACAGAAACCCACGCCAATGGAAACTGAGGGGGAAAGGATTAAACGGATCCACGACTATGTGAAACATCCCACCGTCGAGCTGGGAAATAGCCAGGAGAGACACCGGTGAACAGTCCAGCAAAAAAAGCAATAAGAGTGGAAATACCTGAAACAGTCTCTAACAACACCCTTCTAGATGCAATCAACAAAATTGGAGAAACACAACAGTCATTTCTAGAGAAATTGGTGTCTGTTGTGAGCGCTGTGAAAGAAATCAAAGATCAAGTGAGTGGGATAAACGGCAGATTGGACATGGCGGAGGAGAATATATCAGCGAAAACTGCGGAGAATAAGATGCTGCGAAACAGGGTGAACGAACTTGAATCCTATCAAAGACGCTGGAATTTGAAAATTTCAGGAATCCCGGAACAGGACCAAGAGAATGTCAAGATGACGGTAATTGATCTTCGATCACGCATCTCTCCTACTATTGCCGATACTCTGCAAAACTCGGTGGATGTTGCTCACCGCTTGGGTCCCAGACCAAAAAAATGGTTTCGGTTCCTCACAACCTCGCCGTATCATCGTGCAATTCTTGGCGCGCACGACACGAGACCGCATTTGGATCGACGCCAAAGATTCCGAGGTTCTCAAACAAAAGAACATTAAAATCACTGAGGATCTTACACTAAATGTCAAAGATGCAAGAGCCAAGCTATGGCCTCTGGTGGAGAATGCCAGACGGCAAAAGAAGATCGCTGGATTCAAAGGGCCCTTTGCCATCATAGAGGGTAAAAGAATTTCAGTAGATGACTTGAACGAAGGTGATAACTAACTTCTTCTTGTGAAATCGCTCTTCTGTATAGTCTACTAAAAGACATATGATTTTTGTTTTGTGAATGTTGAAGCAGAGTTATTCATTTTTCATTTTGTTCACTTTAGTTGTAATTAGTGGGTTGTCCACCTAAATTAAGGGGTTAAAAAATAAAAGAGAAGGGGGGAAAGTTAATAGGCTATTGGTAGACTATATTTAAGCACCATAGACCCCACCATCGAAGAGTACCGTTTTTGTTAAGAGTTTGCACTTGTTTAACAAACTATTCTGTTCTTTTGATAAGCAGTTATAATGTTTTCATTGTCATTTTTTTCAATTAATGTTCGAGGGATTCGAGATATTACTAAGAGAAAAGTTTTATTTTTATTTTGTCATTCTTTAAAAAAGAACATTTACTTTCTTCAAGAAACATACTCAAGTAACACAGATGAAAGATTTTGGCAAAATCAGTGGGGAGGCAAAGTCCATTTCAATCATTGTACTAATCACTCTGGTGGTGTAGCCATTCTTTTTGAAAGAAATTTTAAAGGGAATATCCTGGAATCTCACCTTTCTGTTGAGGGTAGATGGATTGTTACTGTCAGAGTTTGATGAGTTTTTGTTTATTATAGGAAATGTGTATGGTTACAATAATTCTGCTGCAAATAATGCCCTTTTGCAAGAACTATCATATAAGATCTCACAATTAAAAGGTAAATTCCCATCAGCTTTTTTGATTACGGGTGGTGATTTCAATAAGGCTCCTAATAATAATAATAATAATATGGACAGGTTTCCCTCAAGGAACACTGGTCATATTATTAACCCTGTCATTACTGATTTTTGCAATAATTTATCACTCATGGATTCCTTTAGGTTTCTTCACCCTTCTTCAATTGATTCATTCACCTGGTTCAAACCTGATATGTCTAAAAAGTCTCGAATAGATCTTTGGTTGATTTCAGAATTTTTATCTCCATTCATCTACTCTTGTGAAATCTCTCCGGCTCCTTTAACAGACCATGCTGGAATTTCTTTGCTCCTTTCAAATGCTAAGAAAACAAATAATAGAAATTCAGGATATTGGAAACGGAATTGTTCATTTTTGGATCAAGACCCGTATATTGTGGCAATACAAGATATTATTAAAAAATACAAAAATATGACAGATATATCTACATCCTTAAAATGGGAACTATTAAAAAACGAGTGCAGAAGCTATTCAATTAAATATGGAAAAGAACAGGCTAAAAAGAAAGTACAAATTCATAATAATACATTAAGCAAAATTAATGACTTTCTCAAAAAAAACACTGCTTAACGAAGAGGACTTAATAAATCTTCATGCTTTACAAGAGAATCTTGATAAACTCTACATAGAAAGAGCAAGAGCCAAATGGCTTGAATATGGTGAAAAAAATTCCAATTATTTTTTTAATTTAGAGAAAAATCGTGGTCTCTCAAAAAAAAAATACAAAATCTTTTTGTAAACAACACTTTTACTTCTGACAGCCAAATTATACATACATACATTTATAACTTTTATAAAAACCTTTACCCCTCATCATTTAATGATAGTGAATGTGAATTATTTTTCGATAGAGTTGATCAGCTTAGACCTAAAATATCTTCCCAGAGTTTTAATAGTTGTGAAAATCCCATAACTTTTGAAGAGTTAAGATTGTGTTTTATCCAAAACTCCTTTCAATAAAAGTCCTGGCCCTGATGGCTTGCCATTTGAGTTTTATAGAACTTTTTGGAAAGATTGAAGAGATTTGATTTTCACTGTATTTAAAGATTGTTTCATTTCTGGTGAATTAACGGAAACTATGAAACAAGGTCTTATTACACTTTTGCCAAAACCAAATAAAGATAATCGTCACATTGAAAATTGGCGGCCTATCACTCTCCTAAATTCTGATTATAAATTGTTAACCTCGTTGTTTGCAAAAAGATTAAAACCTTGTCTAGAAGATATTACAATAACACAATCAGGCTTTATCAAAGGTAGACATATTTCTAATAATATACATCTTATATTGGATATGATGGACTACTCTGATCTTATTGAAGAAGGTGCCATTATTCTGTTCCTAAACTTCTATAAGGCATTTGACTCTATTGAACATGAATTTATATATACACCCTTAGATAAATTTGGATTTAAATTTAAGAATATGGTCAGAATTATATATAAAGGTATAAACAGTAGTGTTTCCCTCGCAGAAGGTACATCTAAGCACTTCGTACTTGGTAGAGGTATTCAACAGGGTTGCCCGAATTCCCCCTTTTTGATCTTAATTGCAGCAGAATTATTGAATCTTTATACTGTAAATTGTATTAATGTTGAGGGTATAAGAATAGGTGAAGATGTTATTTTAACATCTCAGTTAGCAGATGACATGTATTTTTCTTAAAGATGAAAACCAGGTCCTGAAAGGAATGGATCTTTTTTCAAAAGCTTCAGGCCTCCTAATCAACACAGACAAGAGTGAAATACCTGCCGTTCATGATTCTAACAAAACTGTTATCAATGGAATTAAGGTCAAGCAGTCAGTGAAATATCTCGGAATAACAATTAAAAAAAGCAGTGAAGGAAAGACTGGATGACAACTTACCCCTAAGCTACAGATAACAAGATAACAAAAACCAAAGGGACTTAACTATACAAGGAAGGACATTGCTTTCAAAAGCGGAAGGATTCTCAAGAACGGTTTACCCGGCTTTATCGTTATATGTGGACAAAAAAACCAGCAACGTCAATTGACTCTCTCTCGTTCAAATTTATTTGGAAAAACAAGACTGAATATATCAAAAGGAAAACAATGATTAGGGACCGTGCTGAAGGAGGCTTTAATGCTGTTGATTTCACAACTCTCAACCAGGTGTTTGAAATGAACTGGGTCAAACAATGTATGCTTGGAGGAAATGCTCCCTGGTTTTTCATTCCAAACTTTTTATTTAACCGTTGTGGTGGCTTAACGTTTTTGCCAAGTTGTCATTTTAACTGTAATTAATTACCGATCCAATTATCAGATTTTCACAAGCAAGCACTGGATTCTTGGAAACTGGCTTTTAAACACAATTTTTCACCTCACAAATGCACCGTATGGAATAATCAATATATCCTGTATAAAAACTGGATGATATTTAATAAAGAATGTGTAGAAAAGAATATAATCTTTATTTCAAAATGTATAAATACGGATGGGACTCTGATTAGTTATGACAAATTCAGTAAGGAAAATAGTATTAATATTACTCGTAGAGAATTTTTGAGGATAATCAATGGCATTTCGCCTAAACTTCTACAGCTTATTAAATCATCCGTACAACACTCTTCTTTAAAGGAAGACATTCCTCGATTAATGATAGGTGGTACTGACTTGTTAGATAAAAAAATGCAATAATATTCATATCAGAAGAACATTAATCTCTATAAGCAGTATTGCTCCTATAGCAATGAATTCACGGATTTATCCTTCGTTATCTTTGTGTAACATATGGTCTGTTCGTAATAATCTTGTGATACCAAACAAAGTTAAAGAAATCCATCTTAAAATCCTTCGCAATTTTTACCCCTGCAAGTTATCTTTATCTAAATGTATGGCTATTCATCCAGAATGCTCTCTTTGTGGATCTGAAAATGAATCAGTGCTTCATTTGTTCTTTATAGTACCACTCTGGGTTGAGATTTCAACTTTGTTCTTGTGAGAAAACACTCTCTGTCTTTTTATTGGTTCCAGATGTTTTCACCCCTCCTTTTCTTCTCTCCTTCTCTCACTCGCCCTCCCTGTACAGCGCACTGTTGTTTTCTCTCTGAATCCCCCTCCTCCATCCGTTCTCTCTCTCTCTTGTATTATGTTTTAATATCTCTTACTCATATTCGAGGTACTTTTCTGGGTTCAAATGTTCAAATGAGAACATGATAGCTAGGACTCTAAGGTAATGGGGTTCGTGATGAACTATGAAGATAGTTCAGCATCCTTCGCCAAGTTTATTCCTAATATGTCCATATCTTCCTGTACATGTGGCCATTTTATATAAACACATATTCTTGGCCAAGATCCTATATGTATGTCATCTATATCCTCATTGGTTAAAGGGTTGAGACTCCCCTCGACATATGCCTATATAATATCTTTGTATCTATGAATAAAGTTGAAGTATTGAGAATACCACTGAATGTGTGTTTTCTTGCTTCCCGGCCGTTATACACTTTGAGGGACTGAGAATTTTCCAGGTGGCAAAGAGAATCTAAAAAGGGACCGATTGTTAATTTACTAACAGTTCTTTACTTCCTTTAATAACCTTATTGCTATCACAGAAGAAATGGTGCTGTTTTTGTTGTGTAACACTGGATCTGCTCTTTTAAATAATGCTATTAAAATCCTGTGCTTGCTTGGAAAAGGCCATATTCATAAGTGTAAAAGTTACAGCTTCTAAACCAGATTGTATTGCATTTTGCTCCGAATTAACAAGTTTCGCTGAATCCCAAAAAGAAACAAAAAAGCAGTTAAAACAACTTTAAATAAGGTTTTGAATCATCTGTGAACTGAGATGGAATCTTTAGAAGAGCTTTCTTAACTCCTACTTGAGTCAAAGAGAAAAGTAAAGAAAATGACTCGCTGATTGGCTGAGACGGCTGTCAGTCATTTAGTTACCTGCCAACTAGTGGAGGAAATTTTGATTCTTTCAAGAGACTCGTTCATTTTCAGTTCGTTCAGCAAAATGATTCGTTCAGTGACCATTTCTTCATATTATATAAATACGCCAGCAGGTGCCGAAAAAAGAGTGTTTTATGTGGTATGTCTTAAATCAACGAACGGATTTACTTATTACATAAAACTGATTTGGCTTTATTAAAATGTGTGCATAATATACTCTTATAATTAAATAAATAAAGTCTAAATAAGTCGTTCAGATGACCAAAGCACGAGGTTTTCTTGCATAATTAACATTTTAATTGTTTGGTCAGACATTTACACATTCATAAATCCGAGATTAAAGGTTGAGTTATGTTCTGTATATATAACAAGCGTATGTGCACAGTACCTATAACTGCGCTTTGCATCCGCTTTATTATTATTTTTTTTTCCACTCTCATTCCTTTCATTCCCGAACGAGATATGTACCAGTTCAGTTCAGTGTTGCCAACTCCGTTTCAGAGAAAGTTGCTAAAGGAAGGTCGACTTGTTGCTTCGAGTTGCTAAATGACGTTGTGAAAAAATATATTTTATATATGTTAATTTAGATTTGTTTGTAAAATAATATGCATGATATAATATTAAAATATAAATAACTGTATTTTTAAATACATTGAATTATTGAAAACGTGCACATTTTTGAATGATTTCAATTTAAGTTTTCTTTAGTAGCTAGTAAACTAGTAATTCTACACATTCTCAACTGTTGTGCTTTAAGCAGTGTATTAGTAGTTACTTAGTATGCTACACTCTAAGAAACGTCTGTAAAAAATAAGGCACAATCTACTGTTAATATGAAAGAATTTTCCGTAATGGTTTTTTACCTGTATTTTAAATTACGCATTGTGTTTTCGGGTTACAATGGATGATGTCCTGAAAGATTTTCCATTTTTCTTACAGTATACTAACTGATCAAAGATCGCAGGTACAAGCTACTAACAAAGTGTATCATAAATGAACAATTATTCAATTATTATTATTAAATTGAACAATTGCAAATAGCAGCTAACTCAATTCTCGTGATGTGTGTACTGCTAGGCATCTGTGGTTTCCTCTTTTTGTGTCATGTGGATGGAAAATGTGTGCCTCTTTATTGTCTGAGTCGCTTATCAAAAGTTGCTAAAGGTTGCCAAATCAATTTTTTTAAATTGCTAAATTTGTTGCTAGGTGCTTTTGGAAGAAAAAGTTGCTAGGGTAGTCTGAAAAGTTGGAAAATGTTGCAACAAAACTGCTAAGTTGGCAACACTGGTTCAGTCATTTCATTCACGAAGGAGAAGATCTCTCTCGTTCAGACTCGAAAGAAACTCGTTCAGTGAAGGGCGTATTCGTTCACTACATTCAACCAATCACATGCTCCGTCCCATCTCATACTCAAAGGCTATTGGCTCGAGGTTGAGTCATTCTTAGACAGGATGAAACCATTCACAGAGCTACCCGGTTCACTGATCTGTGCATGCACTGCTATATGGCAAGCCGTTTTAGCTTAAAATAATCCCAGTGTTACTCGTCGTAACTGCATTTTTACTAGTAACAATTCAATTAGAGAGCTCTTCAATTAAATTCTTACGAGTAACAATAGGCGCGTCTCCATTACAGATTTGCGCAAAACTTTGCCGATATTTTATGTCGATAAAAAAGTATTGCGAAATGACGGCGTTTCCATTAACCAATGTTATGCGACTAAAACGTAACCTTTTGCCTCTCGCGATAAGTCGTGGCATCGGATTTTAGTGGGATTTTGACGGATTTTGGCTATATTTATTCAAAGGAGGCGTGTGTGTGTATCTTTACAGAAGCAGCAAAGAGAGCCGCTTCAGAAACGTGCGTGGCGCAGCTGGAATAAATCATAGCCCGTATAAAAACATAAACATAAGCATTGAGTGACCGCAATCAGCTTCAGTGACCGTATCAGGGCCACACTGCACCGCAGACGTGTGCAGTGTAAATTGTCTAAGCATTAATGGTAGGGAAAGCCACTTATACTGGAGCGCGGCCACTTATGAAGTGTTTCTTGGAGGTTATAATAAGTTGAAGAATGATCATATGACTTTTTACATACGTCATGTGACCTGTAAATGCGAAAAAGCCGTTTCCATTGCAGTTTTGCGAATTGATCCTTTTTCGCATTGCCTGAAAAACCACCTCATGCGAGCGTAAACTTTTTTGCGATATATGGGAGTTTTTGCGAAATTGCTGCTTTTCCATTAGGCGTATTTTCAATTCACAATTTCAATTTGCGCAATTTGAAGGGTAATGGAAACGCGCCTAGTGCCAGTTAGAGAGCTCTCTAATTCAGTTCTTACTAGTAATCATTTCGATTAGAGAGCTCTACAAATGAATTTTTACTAGTCATATATTTCCATTGACTTCCATTCATTTTTAATTACAGAGCTCTACAATTGATATTTTACTAGTATTACAATTAGAGAGCTCTACAATTGCATTCTTACTAGTAACAATTACAATTAGAGAGCTCTCTAATTAAAACAAAAACTAAAGATATGCTTAACTGCAGAGCTCTGTAATTGAATTAGAGAGCTCTCTAATTCAACTGTTACTAGTAAAAATTGTATTAAAGAGCTCTATAATCATAATTGTTAGAGACCTCTCTAATTCAGTCCTGACTAGTAAGAACACAATTGCAGAGCTCTCTAATTAAATTAGAGCTCTCTTATTGTATTTATAACTAGTTAAAATAGATTTAGAGAGCTCTCTAATTGGCATTGTTACTCGTAAGAATTTAATTGTTGAGCTCTCTAATTGAAATGTTACTAGTAAAAATGTAATTACGACGAGTAACGCTTGGAATATTTTAAGCTAAAACGGCTTGCCATACTGCTACGGAGGGAGGAATATCAGTGAACGAGAAAGATGAGTCAATGGATTATGTGAACGAGAACGATTAGTTCAAAAAGAACGATTAGTTCACGAACCTAACAAAAAATGTAATTACGACGAGTAACGCTTGGAATATTTTAAGCTAAAACGGCTTGCCATACTGCTACGGAGGGAGGAATATCAGTGAACGAGAAATATGAGTCAATGGATTATGTGAACGAGAACGATTAGTTCAAAAAGAACGATTAGTTCACGAACCTAACATCACTACTGCCAACAGCGTCAGTTCAGACGTGGCAGCAGGATGCGTGTCCTCTGTGTCGCGCCGAGTGATGTCAATGGCATCTTTTTTAGTGAATTGCTTGCAACAAAACTTTTATTTTTTTTATGAAACATCTTCTGCTCTGGCAATTATGGTTCCACGTTGTGTATCTTACCATACGAATGTGTAAATATATACAGTTTCTATTCTCTAAAGGAGAATAATAGTTGTTCAGTGAGGGACAATCCATGGCTAACAATTTCCATGTTTGATAGGCTACATTTCTAAGGCCTCTAAAGTACCAACATGATTAAAAACAGATATAAAAGCTGTTATGCGCAACAAAGGTGGCTGTGTATCTATCCAACTGCAAAGTTTTGTACATGTTGACTGGTATAATGGCTGATAGGATAAGTTCTGTGCACAATGAAGAATAGTAGCATATATATATATATATATATATATATATATATATATATATATATATATATATATATACACAGTAGTTCTGATGCTTGGATAGGTTTCGTTAGCTGTTCTATAGCATTAAATGACAGAAGTTAAGATACTATGATACAAAATATTATGAGATGCTATGGCGGATGGTTGAATAATTCCAGATTGCTTTTTGATTTCTTTTTGTACCACGAGGAAGTGTCTGACACTTTGTTCCTTGCCAGTCTGGCCTCTGTATTAAATACATACATGAAATTGTGTGTTATTTTCTACGAATGTGCTGAAATAAGCAGATCGTGCAGCTTTCAGGTCTCGTCTGTAGCTAGAAACACTATCCTTTCCTGCCCCTTGAAACGCCTCTAAATTTGCACTCTTCCACTTGCGCTCTTTTTTTGGAGAAGACTGTATTCATATTTTCTATCCTAACAACATTCTTACAGAGAACACAGAGGATTTGTGATTGCTGTAATATCTTTAGCTATCTTTAGGAACCTCTGTAAATCCCTCAGGCTGACAGAAGACTTTTACTTCTGGATATCAGACAAAACTCGATCCCACACAAAATGAATGCCTCCTGATGGGATCAGGTAAGGGACTGGATCCAGTATTCCTGGTGTGGAGATTCAATGTAACATTTTTGCACAGCAGGATATTGGCTGTGGATATCATCCTGTCAAACCTGGAGGGTTTGAGGGTTCATTTTGAAGTCACTGAAAAACAAATTATACCGAATGGGCTTTTTTAAATTTAATACAATATTATTAACCAAACAAAAGAACATGATTTATGAACTGTTCAAATCAAACCACTGTGAGTGTATCCGTGCGTATATTAACTGTACAGTTACACTTATGGCTGTTAACTTGTTCAGCGACTGTGATGACAGTTCATGTCACTGAGACAAGTTCATCCTGGAAACATGGTCGGTCTCAAATGATCTTGACAATGGGGAAGTATTTGTGTGCAGAGAAGTCAAATTCAGGAAGGGCCTACAAAGAAAAAAGGCAGGGATTCAATGAATTTCACAATATCACATAACATCTATATGCAAAATGTTGTTTTTTTTATACGTAACTGAAGTTAAGCTCTATATAAACAGCATCTGTGACTAGTTGTTTGTTACCACTGGACATCATTTTGACAGTTTGTAATAAGTCTATTTCTGCTCTGGTGAGCAGGTAACAGAGAGAGTCCACAATGCTCAAGCTGTACTCAAATCAGAACATTCCTATACATATATTGTACCTTGGTCTCCTTCTTATGTCCTCCAGCAAGCAGCTTCATTACAACAATATTGGGTTTGGCCACTTTAAGGATGCGGTTCACCTACAACAACAATCAGCATCTCAGTCCCTTCCTTTCACAATATATAATTAACAATGCGTGCGCTTGTCGGAAGGAGGGACTTTGTAGAAAATGAAGCGTTTGAGAGAGGTGGGGCATAGAGGACCTACAATAATGTACAGTATTTGAAAAATAATGTGTTTTTTGAACATTAAAGCATGTCAACATATTCTGTTACACACAAATACACAATAATGATCTTTAAAAAAGCATCATATGACCCCTTTAAAGAGCAGGTCATATGGGTTTTTGAAAAATATCTCTTTTGCAGTTTATAACGTAGCTATCCTTAAAAACAATCTGCAGTTGATTAAGTTGTTAATCAAAAAAGTGCATGATAAATAAAGATATTGTCTCTCAAAAGAGAGAATCGATTCTGAATCGCCTTAACGAGTCGTCATATTTTCGAATCTTTTGCCTGTTACTGGTATACGTCACTGGGTAACACATTTGCATAATCCCCGCCTGCCCGCGAAATATGAACAGAGTCTGACCTGCCCACAAACACTTCCACTAGTTAGTGTGTTTACATCATGTTGAGAAGACACAGTGTTCAAGGATAACACAGAAATACAATTCGAACCTTTTGTTGTGTGCTCGTCATTTTACTGAGGACTGCTTCTCTAAACTTGGCTTTTATCTTCGTTGGCTTTTAATATTCTTAATTAGGACTAACAAGCTCTCTAAAGCACAACCTGTAAGTACGATTTATACGTTATGTGTACATTTTCAATTGAGTGCTCAAAATATGAAGTTTTTGTGCTAATATGCGATGTACACCTACAGCTTTAGGTTTCCAGGTAAAACACGATATTACTGTCTTACTGAAGTAGTTCTGATAATTCGCTGTGAACCCACTATTTCCTAAGAATGTGTCGATTAATGTAGACTGACGTTGTTCTAATTACTTAGTTTAATAATAAAGAATGTAGTGTAGCACACAAAGTTTATAATCATTGTGAAATTGTTGTTTATTTTGCTGCACCGGCAGTTATATAGTTAATGCGGAAGAGACAAGCGAGTTAGTTTGTGATACAGCTGTTCTGCGTTCGGATTAAAAGTTAAGAGAGTCTTTTGTCTGTCGTTCTTCAAACATTACAGTAAACATATTTTGGTTTACAAACTGCATTGTTTCATCAGTTACACTGTAAAAAAATGACCATGAATTTAACGGTAAAAGACTGTAAAAATGCTACATGTAAAAACCTGTTAAATGGTTAACGGTAAATTCCCCTACTATATACGGTGAAAAACTGTATTGGACATTACGTGTAGTGGACAAAGTTTACGGTAGTATACCGTTTTTGGAAGTAAAAAAGACCGTATAATTTACAGTGAATAACCGTAAATTGACATTCCCAGAATTCCCTGCGTTACATTTCAAATTTGATGTTTTTTTTGTTGAAATAACTATGCTTCTTCTTATTTTTTTCTTATCAGTTTTGTATATTAGGGTTGTGTGTTACACCTAATGTTGTTAAATGAATGTTTATTGCATTATTTCAGTTTCATGTGTGTTACCCTGATGGTGTTTAGTGTTTGTGTGAATGACACTGTGCACCTTCTATATATGTTATTATTTAAAAGCTGCTTGTGATGGGCTTTGGTTCATCATGTGACTCTCTCATCACCACCTGCATTTGGTGGTTATCAGTGTATTACAAAGGTACAAAACAGATTTCAGTACTTCAATAGGTTGGTATATTAACATTATATCAGTTAATGAAATTACAGTATTTAACTGTAAATTTAAGTTAAAACCGTAAAACCTAAAACGTTGCTACCATATTTTTTACGGTAAAATTCCAACAACCACAGCTGCCGTTTTTGAACCATAAATTTTACGGATTTTTTTTTTTTACAGTGTAGTCATGTTAGCACTCGGCTAACGTATCCACCATTATTGTTTTAAGTGTTCACAGTTTAGCAGCTAAACTTTAGCTGTGGGCACGATTCGCTTCCATAAGTGTTTTTGTATTTTATGTCATTATTTTAAGAACGGATTGGAGCACTATATTATTGTTTTATGTAAAGGTGCTTTGCCAACGGTAGCGCTCGCTAACTTGCTCAAGGACTCCTCTCTGTGCCAACCACAGCAGGCTTGGCCAGCTGACCAATCAGAGCAGAGTAGGCTTATGGAAGCGAGGGGTTTGCTCCGAACTTGCTTGGAACTAATCGTTTCGAAATCATTGGCAAATGACTCTAATATTAAATGTATATTCTGAGAAAATGACAATGTTTTCTGACCTTAGATGCATTTAAACCCGTTGTAGAGAACTCCGACACAATATTAGGACACTTTAAAATACCATATGACCTGCTCTTTAACATTCATTTGATAGGAATAATCTGATGTATTTGTTTGCGCGCTTCAAATCCCAAATACCAAAAAATAAAAAATTATTATTTTTTTAAATAATTAAGTCACTATCTTGTTTAAAAATAGGCTATACCAAAGGTTTACGTAATATCTAGATTTTAAGGCAAAATTAGCTCTCTCTCTCTATATATATATATATCATATCATATCATATCAGCATATTAGAATGATTTCTGAAGGATCATGTGACACTGAAGACTGGAGTAATGATGCTGAAAATTCTGCTTTGATCATAGCAAAAAAAAAAAAAACGTTTACAATATATTCACATAGAAAACTATAATACTAATAATATTGCTATTTTTACTCTATTTTTGACCAAAACAATGCAGAGACTTAAAATAAATCAATAAATAAATTACAGACCAAAACTTTTTAACAGTAGTTTACCATTCTGAAATATAAATCTATGGTAATATCCAATGAAACCACTTCGCAAAGAGAAACAATGTAGGGCTTACTTAAGTCAAGGGTAATCATATCTATCCCTACTGGCTATATTTCTGTTATAAGATTGGAAAGTTTAACATTGCAGTATAAGGAGAGTTCGTACCTCTGCATCGGGGCTGGTGACGTTTTCAAGTATGAGTTTGGCCTGCTGGAAATGTTTACTGGCTGCCATATAGAGATCCGCTGAGCGAGGAGGAGGATTGTACTTCTTCAGATCTGACATTTCCTGCATCCCCACATACAAACACACTCTGTTTACTGTAATCTCGGGATAGAATGGTTGCAGTAAACATCATCTCAAAGCAGTAGTACCTTAAACTGGATGTAGTGCACTGGCGGCGGTGTGACGACGCTGTTGAAAGGGGCGAATCGATGCTCATAGCGAACCTGCTCACTGTCCAGCTCAAACTGAGGTTTGCGCACCTTTCTGTCCATATCCAATGCTATCATAGTCTGCCAAAAGAAAGACAGAAGAGTCAGTACCAGGGTCCTTCTTTGTTATGAACACTCTTATCACTGACCTACCAGTCAAATCCTGATGATTATGATTGATTTCTGTTATTTACAGCTTAATATTCTGTCACTCGGAAACATGTCACATTACAAAAGTTGCAAACACCATTTTGACAGATTTGTATGTGAGGTGTTACCTTGTACATGCCGGCACACATGTTCTGGTAAGCTTGGCTCATGGTGATCTCTTTATTCAGAGGACGAGCTGGCGAGACAATGAAAACACAGTGAGTCAGACTGAAAAATCACAATCCTACAGAGAAAACTGAAACTGCTGAATGACTGGCGGGCTGTGAAAACCTTTCTTCTTCTTCTTGCTCTTCTTGCTGCTTCGTGCTTTCAGCTGCTCCTCCAGGATTCTCTCCTCTGCCATCTGAGAGCTGTCCGCTCGACTCAGCGTGGACATGAGCCACGCATACAGAAACTCTGACAGATACCTGTACATGCACGGAGAGAAAGACTTATCAACCTTCCTCTGACTCTCAGAATTAAACAGGCTGTTTTGCTACTGTCCCTTTAAGACCATTTGCAAATGACCTCTGTTGTAATTTACTAACTTATTTATATGTGTAATGCTAATTCCCACATTAATGTGCACTTTGGACTTAATTTAGGGTCTGCACCAATCAGAGATGCACCAATATCGAAACTGTGTGTATTGCAAATATACTGAGCATTCTTAGTATGTGTTATTTTGTGTACTGTTTCAAGCAGTAAAACCATGCGTGTCATACCAGTAGATGTAATAATACTCATGCATGCTGTAGAGCTCCAGCTCAAAGCCGCTGAGCAGGTACTGGATCATGATGCGCAGGTTGTGATAGAGGATCCAGGTGCCCAGACAGGCTAAATGCTGCCTCTGAGGCTCCAGCTTCATCAGCAGACCGTGAAGAGCAGCGTCCACCTTCTCAGCCTAAACAACAACCAACACGCTCAATGATGCCTTACTGCTCACATCATGACAACAGACTGAACGTTTACATACCCAGAGATTAAAGGAGTTTAATCCAGTGTATTCTAAAGTGATCACTTCTTATGATGTACACAGTGGGGGGAAAAAAACACTTTTCTATCAGAGGTGTCTTACCTGGGCTAAGGAGAAGAAGAACTGGACTGTTGCCCTGTGGTCCAAAGTCCTCTTTTCAGATGAGAGCAAGTTTTGTATTTCATTTGGAAACCAAGGTCCTAGAGTCTGGAGGAAGGGTGGAGAAGCTCATAGCCCAAGTTGCTTGAAGTCCAGTGTTAAGTTTCCACAGTCTGTGATGATTTGGGGTGCAATGCAATCTGCTGGTGTTGGTCCATTGTGTTTTTTGAAAACCAACGTCACTGCACCCGTTTACCAAGAAATTTTGGAGCACTTCGTGCTTCCTTCTGGTGACCAGCTTTTTGAAGATGGTTTTTTAATTTTCCAGCAGGATTTGGCACCTGCCCACACTGCCAAAAGCACCAAAAGTTGGTTAAATGACCATGGTGTTGGTGTGCTTGACTGGCCAGCAAACTCACCAGACCTGAACCCCATAGACTATCCCTACTTTATTAGAAGTAGGCCAACAGCGCCCCCTACAGAATTAAAACTCTTTACTGAGCGGGCGTTAGGACCCTGGGGAGGCTGCCGCTGCACCTGCTATTACTGTTTCCTCTATCATACACCAAATGTGTCATTCTGTAGTGCTTTCTCAGTTTAAATGCAGCGATCCAAAACAGTGAATCTAATCATCGTTCAGGCAAAACTTTGCTTCAAGAATGAGCCACAATTCTGATATGATCTAATTGCTAGCACACCCTGAGCACATGTGAGTTAATGTATTCCTCTTATCGGCAAGACATATCGGCATAGTTTTTCATATTGGATCAATGCCGATATTTACATTTAAAGCCATTATCGGCCGATTCTGATACTGGTCCGATAATATCGTGCATCCCTAGTTCCAACAAAGTGGTTGCCGAGCAAGACACAGAAGTAAACAAAGGTGTATGATTGTAGTGTAATTTACAACAGCTTCGAACGCGGCTCAACCAATCAGAATCAAGGACCGGAACCATCCGTTTTATAAGACCGAATTTTCATTTTTTTGGTGAACTATCCCATTAAGGTCTTTGTAATAACAAACACTGATGAATTGAGAGCAATTAGACCAGAGAAACTTGTCAAGAAAGTAAACAGGGCCATTTTGTTGACTTCACATGTTGGTTTTAGCCAAATAAAAACCATCTACGTCGCACCTCATCCTGAAGGGTGGCGAACTCCTCCAGTATGTGACCCAGTTTGTCTCTCTGGCGTGCTCGGTTGTGTCCGTGGATCTGGATCAGGCTGCAGAATGGCTGTGACACATGGTAACACTCTTATTTCATCACATCACAAAAACGATTTCTCCTGTCTTAACATGTTCAACAAAATGAATCACAAACCCGTGTGCAGTGTGTGACAAACGAGTCAATGTAGTCTTTAGCCTGGTGGTTATTGTTCAAACTGCATCTGTGAACAAATAAAACAGTGTTAAAACAAGACGGGAATATTATGTGATCTTAAAGGCGTCATGAGTTGAGAATTTAGTAAGTCGATAAGGACAGGCAGGAGAAAAAATAAAACTGGTCCACTGGACTAAAACTAACATTACTTAATCTCAGCAGCTGTGATACGCGTAAATGTTTATTTAATATGCAACGATGTTACCCAATCATAGCAGTGGCCGTTTCCGTTGAAGTTTTAACGAAAACACGGACCTTTAAGTGGAGTGTTTAAATCAGAATGCTAAAATTCGGTTAGAAAATGTTCTTTTATTTCTAAATAATAGTTTTTTAAACACAAAAATACTACTAATATTTTAAGTACACTTTACGAAACATTATAAAATAAAATAAAAATACAATTACACAACCTCTTTAATAAGATTTGTCATTTATTATAAAAAAACTCTTAATTAATAAGCAAATAATACAATGTATCCAAATAATCACTCACTTTGGGGAAAGGACAGGTGGACTGACAAAATACCGTAGTGCATCTTTAATCATATCCTGCATCAGATGAGTCCCAAACACCTTCTTATTGTCAATAAGAAACGTGGTCTGCATCACACAAACAGACAGCAGTCAAGTGAGCATTATGACTATCTACATGCCAAGACCAACCATCACGTCCTACATTTCCTGATCAATGTGTAACATAATATAAGTGATACAGTTGTGTTGAATGTGTTATTTGTTGATAATAAAGCATTAAAAATACATTTCCTGACCACAGAAGAGATTTATAATGTAATATGAAGACGGTCTCACCTGCAGCAGAGACCTGGACAGCACACACGGAGACTGTTCACTGAACTCACAGAAGAAATCCTGAAACACATTCAGCAGCATTAGTTACATCTATCTTTATAACAACCCTAGAAAGCATGTATTTATACTGAGAGGTATTTACCAAGATGCTGTGCAGGTTGGTTATGTTGATGACCTCACAGACAGTTTTAATGCGCTCAATGAGTTTGCTGAAGTAGTTGACCATCTCTTCTCTCTTGATGATCTTGGCATATCGTGGGAAAGTGGGCGGGAGCAGGCGCTGGTTAACCAGCGGCTCGAAACCCATCATGATTGGGTGATCTGCAAAAACCATGGCGTTTAGCTTTGTGGAAGTCCAAGAAGCAATTTCTCTGACAAAATAAATACAAATTTAAATTAAACATTAAGGGACAGTTTTACTAACAGCTTGCGCCAGCGCAAACCGTTTTTTGGCGTTAAAATAGTACCGTCAGGAATTACTAAAGACGCGCAGTGATGAAATTATCGCTGAAGAGGCGTGGCCACAGTAATTTTTGCACCTGACCTTATTGAATATGCATTTGTAGGAGTTTCCCTTTCAGACGCAAAAGTTATGAGAGGAGAGTATTCAAATGAGTCACGCAACGTTTCCGCTCGTCAAATTACTGGCATTTGTGCCATTATTTAACGCCCAAAAAAAGCACGTTTTAAACTATTTTGCGCTTGAAATGGCTGCAATTATTGTTGCTATAGGAGGCACCGCAGAGAACAGAGAGCGCATGGTAGAAGGAGAGGATTTTTTCCACACGTAATAATTTTTTGGGAATGCCAGAACACCACATTATCCGAACATATCGTTTGCAAAGCCATGTTATTTTTAACTTGCTTCAGGAAATAAAAGACGACTTGGAATACCAGGTCTATCAAAACTTCATTTTCAACGTACCGTGGCTTCTTTATTTCTTTATTCTTTATTTGTGACTACGCTAATTTGCGCTGCGCTTGGTATATTGCGTCGGTCGATATGTAAATGAGATGTTGCGTCTGTGTTCTTTAATTTGTGCATTGTTAGTAAATCACCCGCAGAAATTTCCACGCCCATCTGCACTGTTTTGGAGTTGCGCTCTTGCGCTAATTTGCCGTTTAGTAAAACTGGTCCTAAAGTAAGTAAATTTAATTCAAAATAAAATGAAGAATATTAAAAATAATTAGAAATACAATAAAAAAAAATATGAGGTTAAATTAAAACAAACAATTAATTAAAATAAGAAATATTATGTTCAATTAAATTTTTTATGTAATTAAGCATAAAATGGAAGCTATTAAATAAAAAATAGAATTTGAAATATTAAGTTACATTTAAAAATAATATTACAATTTTAATTGTATTATTACATTTAAAGAAGAAAATCTTGAAATAAATTCTAGCTGACAACAAGTTTAAAAGTATCAAGAGTGTTATATTGATTAACAATGTTTCAGACTGTTACTGTACCTCCTTTGGTTGTGTCATTCTGTGACTGTATGCCGTACTGTACGGTGGAGTCAATCGCTGGCAGTAAGTCAGCAGCCTGAGTCATCAGCTTCTGTGCTTCACTGACAGCACTCGTCTGAAATGTCAAATCAACCAATCAAAGACCAGGAAATGAACTGATGAATCATTTTCTGAAGCAATATGCTTGAGTGAATTTAATAATGTCATACCTCTTTTTTAGTGAAGGAGATGAGAGCACTGAGCAGCAGGCGAGTGAATTTAACACGACTGAACAGAGCCAGGCACTGCTGATGCTGAGGAGGACAAAAGAGAAAGAAAAAAAATCGCAGAATTCTCTGTACGCTGCTACTGTCTAGCTGACAATATACATCAACTTCAGCCAAACCATCCACCTATGTCTGTATCTGAGGGTCGAGTATTTTGGGGAAATGTTTATATGTTAAGCTTACATCCAGTTCAACCTCAGGATCTCGTTGTTCACCCTGTCGACTGCGTGTACTCTGTAAGAAAACGGAAGAGACGCATACTTCAGAAGAGAAAAAGCAGAAAATATGGGAAGACTCGTGAAAAGTCTAGAGATACCTTCACTTTCCTCTGAAGTTCATCCTCAACATCTTTTAGCATTCCTACAGAAATTTCATTTGAAATGGTGAAATGAAAAGAAACTGAATGAACACATAAAAACAGGTTCGAGCCATAACGTCGCTAATTTACATATTGCAGGAAAACGTAGCCAATGTTTTTTGCATCAGTAAATTATTTCCATGACAATTAATAATATTTTCCCTCAATATTCTCTTGAATTCCTCTTTTAAATGTTCTGTAATTAGTCGAGATGTTTCACTTTTTCAAAAGTAACATTCAAAAGTTTATTTTTTAAACGTAATTTATTAAAGCTGAATTTCCAGCATCATTACTCCAGTCTTCGGCGTCACATGATCCTTCAGAGATCATCCTAATATGCTGATTTGCTGCTCAAGAAACATTTATACTAATTTCAACTAATAAAACGTTCACAATAAAAGCATTTATTTGAAATTGAAATCTTTTGTGACATTATAAACGTCTTTACTGATCAATTTAATGCATCCTTGTTGAGTAATGATTGTTTTCATTACAGTATTGAGAACTAGTGAGAAAAGACACTTAACTCATGATAATAAACAATAAATATAAAAGTAAATGCAAAACCTTTAGCCTTAATTTTAAGCAAAATATAAATCACAATCTTTAAATCATAGTCTTTACACTCACCTGTCACTCTCAGATCTGTTACGTTGTTTGCCATTTTAAAACCATACGTCATGGCCTGAAAATCTTCCTGGGATTGCAAAACATAAATCCATATTCACTGAATAAACAAACAGCTAAATTTAACACTGAAGGAAATGCATTAAACTGAGTCTATGAGATTAAATGGATTTTTTTCTGGGTCTTTGTTCATTTAAATATACATTATGTCATCGGTAATCATAACGTCATAAAACTTCATTAAAAATGTGTCTTGCCTCCTCAAACACAGCAGCTTTGTTGACTTTCTCGCGGGCGATGTCGCAGATCTTGAGGATGCCCAGAGCGAAGGCTTTGAGTGCAGGGTCTTGAATCAGATCCGGATTATGAACATAGAGACACGTAAACACAGTCTGAGCCAGAGAATGCCCCTCCAGCCATGTGATCTGAGACAATAGTGAGACAATATTCAATACAGCATACACACTGATATGCATAACACTCAACCAGACACTGCTTTGTTAATATACTACTTTACTAAGAAAACCTTTGGTGTCTGTAAGATTTTTTAAATGGGTGTCAGTGAAGATTTTTTTAGTCTCTTACACTCACCAATGCTGCATTTATTAAATCAAAAAATATATATTTTTTTACAATTTAAAATAAATGTTTTCTATTTGAATATTTTTTCAACTATAATTTATTCCTGTGGTGCAAAGCTGAATTTTCAGCATCATTACTCCAGTCTTCAGTGTCACATGATCCTTCAGAAATCACTGTAATATGATGTTTTGCTGCTTAAGAAACATTTCTTATTATTATTACCAATGTTGAAAACAGTCGTGCTGCTTGATATTTTTGTGGATTTTTCCCCCCACAAAAGGATGACTAGAAAGTTCAAAAGAACAGCATTTCTAATATTTTATTATTATAAATGTCTTTACTGTTACTTATAATAAATTTAATGCACCCTTCTGGATTAAAAGTATTCATTTAAAAAAAAAAATAAAAAAAAAACCTACAGTAAAAGTAAAATTCAAGCACTTTTTAAGCACTTTCAAGGTGCATTTTAAAAATTTTCCTATTAAATTTAGGGTTGCAAAGTTTCCGGAAACTTACCGGAATATTAATTTTTATTATTATTAATTTTTAAAATAAATATAAAAAAAAAAAAATCCCTGGAATATTCCCCAAAAATCCTAGAAAGTTCCCAAAATTTCTGGAATGTTTCCGAAATTTTCCACCTTTTTGCAACCCTAGGTAAATTACATGTTTGCATACATACTTGATCAGTCAGATGTTATTGTGCTATGAAAAAAAACACCCGTCTGGATTGCATATAACATTGCCTAATATAAATATCCAACATACAGTATATAAGGCTTTTTAAGCCCTGCACAAATAAAATGAATACTGTATGAATGGGATAGGGCAATGCCTATGGTAACATATTTGACAGGTACCATAAAATGACAGTAAAAAACATGATTTGCAGTTCAAAAACAGGTTTTTCACAAATAAATACAGTTTTATATAGTGATAAACCTCACATTTCAGCCTTTACACTATTTTGAAGAAAAAAGGGATTAGTCAAAAGTAGCTATTATTATCTTAATTTAAAACACATCCACACACAAAAGTATAAATTACACAGGTACGTCTGCAAGACGTCTGTTAAAGATCGCTTGATCTGGAAAGCATCTGCTGTTTACAAACATCTGAAAGATGTCAGTTTTACTTACATTCTAAATCGTAAACAGACGTCTAATAAACATCTATATGACATCTAATAGGAAACGTCCTTTAGATGTATTGCAGATGAGCAAACACTCTAAAAAATACGTCTTCCAGATGTAAACTCGAGCGGAGCTGTAAGGCTTATTTTATGTACTATTATGAACTATTCAGTAAGAAAGCGAATTATTCTGAAACCAATTCACCTGCATTTTCAAGCACTTTATCCAATATTTCAAACCTTGAAAACACTACATTAAAATTCAAGCACTCTTACGAACCCTGAACCTACCACAAATTCCCCCAAAATATTACACAGCACAGTATGATTGCTTGTAATTATTGAATACTTATTGCATATTGTTATTACTATTATTTATTACCATTACAGGCACTTTTATTATCTTTTTTTTTTTTTACTTTCATGAGACCCAATAGAGTGTTGGCAATATCATTCTGACCAGACAGCAGAAACATGTGTCCATGATCCCGATGAGCTCAGGGATACTCAGATCCTTCACTCGTATGGCCTCATCCTTCAGAAAGCATCCGAATAAATAAGCATCAGGACAGAAAAAACGAAATGGATGCAGACAAAGAGAGACACAAAGACACTTTCAGTACAGTTTATATTCATACTTAAACTTGCTATGTTCAGGTTAATTATTACCTCACTTTATTAGACAAAATATTATAAGGTAACCAGCTCTTACCTTAACGGCCTGTTCAAAGTTGAGGACTTTGCGGTTGACTTGGTTTCCAATCATCCCGGCATCCATCTTCGGATCCATCATCTCAATGGCTGACATCGCCTCGAACAGACCGAACCTACAGGAACACGAGCATTACGTCTGCTGAATTCACACACCAAACGCTGAATGTGTAACTCAAATAAGTCAAATGCGCTTACAATTTGTCATGTAGCAGCTCGCCAAGTTTAAGTTCTGCAAAAAGAAACATTTATTCAGCAAATTCAATTTCTGTGCATTATTCTCTACAAGACTCTACAGGACAGTGGCCTTGATAAAACATCACCGATGACAACAACGGTCCAAAAAACATGTTCACAATAAGATAAATGTGTTCGGTGCTGGAGTCGATTCATGATGCGGTCAAGCTCGCATGGGAAAGGAAGCTCATTTTAGATCTCTTAGTGACCATAAATGGCAAAACTGACAACGTCAGGAGAAGATATTCCTGCAGCCATGCCTCACTGCACTTTTAGAGAACATTTCTCCAGAGCAATGAAAATGCAAGAGCACTGGCTGTGATGTGATACAAAGCTTGCATCCTGTTTAGAAATCACTTTACACCTCTATAAATAACTGCCAGTTATACAATACATGGACTTTTTTGCTTGTTTTGGAAAAATCTGGTTTGAATATTAATGTAAATGTCACATAAACTTGGCATGTGGAAAATGGCTATTCTGAGATCATGTGCTCTCTGATGACCGTGGCATCTGCTGCAGAGTTCAGCCAATAATAATGCTCTCATAATAAGCCATAAACATGAAATACACACACACACACACAGACAGACACACACACACACAGACAGACACACACACACAGACAGACAGACACAGACACAGACACAGACACACACAGAGACGCACAGAGACACACACAGACACACACACACACACAGACAGACAGACACAGACACAGACACACACAGAGACGCACAGAGACACACACAGACAGACACACACACACACACAGACGCACACACACACACACAGACACACACACACAGACGCACACACACACACAGACGCACACACACAGACGCACACAGACACAGACGCACACAGACACAGACGCACACAGACAGACACGCACAGACGCACACACACACACAGACGCACACGCACAGACGCACACACACACAGACAGACACACACACACACAGACGCACAGACGCACACAGACAGACGCACACACACACACACCTTTACATGCTCCTTTGAATTCCTTGGTGACATCCACCCAGTTGGCGTTGTTTCTCATCTTCTCTGGGATCCCGAGACCCCAACCTCCCTCCTCCTCCTCTACCGAAGACTTCATCACCATTGAGACAACTGCGAACACAAAATATACATGGGTCAAAGACGGGACGTCCCATTTTGGAGTCTGCATAAGATTAAATTTTTATATACATATAGGCATATTAAATGCAACAAGTAAAGGGTCTACTTTAAGGTTTCAAATAACTTCTGTGAAAAAATCTCAAAATATAAGTGAAATAATCATCATTCAGCATAACAAATATATTTACGTCAAAATGAAAAAAATTTTTTTTTTTTTTTAATTCTGACCTGTATTTATTAAAATATATAAAAGATAAAGCAATCATACTAAAAATGTTTATACAGTAGTCAACATTTGAAGTGGATCAAAAAAGTTAATCAAGGTTGTGTCCTAAGACAAGAACGCATTTTGGTTTTAGGTTTTAGGACAAATTTGATGAAAGGTTTTGATCCACTTCAAATGTTGACTAGCCTATTTTAAATTATTCAAAAGACAAAGACTGGTGAAGATTGTAATTAGTACTTTGGGAGCTGCACTGTGATCCTCAAATAGAGCACCACTTCACCAGTTTGCTTTACTAAACCATATTTGATTTAATAATTAATGGTATCTATGTCTCAAAATCTAGCGAGTTACCAACGTAGACAGCATTTTCCGGCATTATATGTGCCTATATGTATGGCATATATATATATATATATATATACATATGCATCTCAATAAATTAGAATGTCGTGGAAAAGTTCATTTATTTCAGTAATTCAACACACACACACACACACACACAGACAGACACACACACACACACACACACAGACAGACACACACACACACACACACACACACACACACAGACAGACACACACACACACACACACACACACACACACACACAGTGTGAGCTTTTCAATAAAATAATGTATGCAAAATAATGAATAAAACGTGTATATAATTTATATTATTATTACTACTACTACTACTACTACTATTACTATTATTACTATTATTAAAGTACATATAAGTTAACCAACTGTGTCAGGGGAGTACAGAAAGAAGGGGAAAAAATACAAATGTCAATTTTCGTTTGTCAAATTTTTTACTTTAAGAGATATTTTTTTCCAAATACATTTTAACGTTTTAAGTTGTTTATTCAAAGATAAATAAATAAATACTAGATTTTTATCACCATCCACTTTCACATCAGCTTCTGGATATTCCCAATCCAGATATTCTAGCCCCCCCCCTGTCTGCCGACGTTACGTGACGCGACGCGACGCGACGCCGGCTCTGCGTCCCGCTGGAGGAGAGCTGATCTGTAAGCCATCTGTGCGTCAGTCTGGTGCGGTGTGTGTTGTACAGATCACGGTTTGTGCGCCAGCGCTGTTACTGGACGCGCCCTCGCTTCCGAGTGTGCTGGGCTTTAGAGTAAACAATAACACCGTCAGGGGCTTGTGTCTGTGTGTGTTGCCAAGAGAACGCGGCGAGGCGGTCAGATGGCGCAGCTCTCGCGTGCTTCAAAGGTTGGTAGACGCCTGTATTGTTATTTCTGCCCCCAGCTGTCCCGCTAGCGGATCCGTGCTAACAGTACAGCTTTCTCTGGAGGACAGGTGGATCTGACATGATCACGAGTTCACTTCTTACAGGAGGGGTTTAGCAGCTTAATATCTGATAAGGGCATTGAAATTAATTATTCATTACCTGAACCGCATCTTACTGTAATCAGTGTTATTCGCTATGACTAACTTCTTTTGACAACCTAATATAAAAGCAGTGTACTTGGTGTGTAATGTTACTTGCACACTGGCCGTGGCTCAAAACCAAACAGACTCCCTACATAGACAGCTTCTCTGGGAGCCAATAATGACCTAAAATGGCTGTCTGTGAAGGCGGCTCTGTAGGTGTTCGTGTCAGTGTGCCCAAAACTGCAGTTTATATAGACTTAAAAGGCTATAATACCCTGCAATGCTGTGTATGTAGGAAGCTTAGTAGGTTTGTGTTCAACAAAAATGCTGTCAAATAGGCTTTGATAGCCGAATTGCTACATATATCAGAAGTGCTCTAGGGTTTGATGCCCACAACTGCAGTCTAGGCAGAAAAATGATGTCCAAAAAGTGGATTTATGCAGAATGGTCAGTAGATTTTGATGTCCAAAAATGCTGTCAAATAGGCTTTGATAACCTAAATGTTGTAGCCAAATACTGGAAACTCTAGGGCTTGATGCCTAAAAATGCAGTCTATAGCATATAATGGCCAGCAATGCTGTCTAGGTAGAAATATCAGTAGATTTTGATGCCCAAACCTGATGTCAAATTGGCTAAATGCTGTATATATTGAAAGCTCTCTATGTTTGATGTCCAAAAATGCAGTCTATATAGGCAGAAAAGCTGCAACGCTGTCTAGGTAGAAGGCTCGCTAGGTTTTAATGACCAAAAATGCTGTTTATGTAGACTGATAGGTAATGGTGCCTAACAATGTTGTCTAGTTTGGCAGCTCAGTAGGCTCTGATAGGTAGGTGGCTTGTATAGGTAGGTTGCTCACTAAGTTTTGAGACACAGCCGTTGATATTGATTAAGATTCTTGCTGCTGTTTTCTATCCTTGAGTTGGTTGGGTACTTATGGTTCATGATTGTGCAAAGTAGCATTAGTGTGACTTGATACTCTTTATAAATTAAATGAGATTTTCTACATAAGCGCATTTCTAAATGTTTCTTCCCCTCAGCGGTCAGTTTGACGACTTATTGAATGTGACAAGACATGAATAAACCCAAAATGGCGGCAGAAAAGAGGTTCGTTTTCTTCCCCTCTTATAACATGCTTTCTGATAGGCTCTGATACCCTAAATGCTGTATATATCAATAGTCTTCGAGGGTTTGATGCCCAAAACTGCAGTCTATGTAGACAGAAAGGCTACAATGCTCAATAATGCTGTCTAGGTAGTAAGCTCAGTAGATTTTGATGCCCAGGAATGCTATATAGGCTTTGATATCCTAAATAATGTATACAGTATATAGAAAGCTCTCTATGGTTTGATGCCCAAAAATGCAGTCAATATAGACAGAATAGTCTTAGATACCCTACGTTTTATATATATTGGAAGCTGTCTAGGGTCTGATGCCCAAAAATGCTGTCTATGTAGACAGAAAGGTTATGAGATGCCCAAAAACATGATCTGTGTAGGAAGCTCAGTATATTCTGATGCCCAAACATGCTTTCTGATAGGCTCTGATACCCTAAATGCTGTATATATCAATAGTCTTCGAGGGTTTGATGCCCAAAAATGCAGTCTATATAGACAGATAGTCTTAGATACCCTACGTTTTATATATATTGGAAGCTTTCTAGGGTCTGATGCCCAAAAATGCTGCCTGTGTAGACTGATAGACAATGACGCCCAACAATGTTGTCTAGTTTGGCAGCTCAGTAGGCTCTGATAGGTGGGTAGCTGTATAAATAGGTTGCTCACTAGGTTTGAGACACAGTCCTTGCTGCTGTTTTCCATCCTTGACTAGGTAGGGTGCTTATTGTTCAAGATTGTGTGAAGTAGCCTTCCATGGTGTTGCTGTATGAGCTCATGGTGTTGTTTAATGCATTCGTGTGACTTGATACTCTTGATCAATTAAATTCGATTTTCTACATAAACACATTTCTAAATGTTTCTTCCCCTCGGCAGTCAGTTTGATGTCTTACTGAATGTGACAAGAAATGAATAAACCCAAAATGGCGGCAGAAAAAAGGTTAGATTTCCCCCTCTTATAAACACACACACACACACACACACACACACTTACTATCTAAATGGGGACATTCTACAGACACCTCTATTGTTTCTATATATTTTTATATACAGTTAACTAGCTGTATTGTTTTTATACTATATTTACAAATACTATAACCTAACACTAACAGTACACTTTCAGCATTTTTACAAAAAAATATATATATATCTATATACAGTATGTATAATTTTTTTTTTTTAAATGTTGAATATATACCTATATTATACCATGTTTACAAATGTGTCCCTAAAAGGAGGTTTTGGCTCACTTCTGGGTACAAATTTGTTCCCAAAATTACACACACACATTCATTAGCTGCTCTGTGATGACGATATGCAGTGTACATAGTTTGTTGTTGCCTAAAGAGGTGCGACACATCTTTACTCTGTAGCAAGCTTTGACGATGGTGTACTTTGCCTGTTGTGATGGTTTCCTGTATTCCCAGTGCTTCCCGGGTGCTGATGTTGCTGAGTCAGCTGGAAAGACTGAACGAGGAGCCCAAAGTCTCTGATAATGATGCCATGCGGCAGATCACAGGCAAAATCCTTCACCTCATCCAGACTCAAGGTGACCTTACACACACACACACACACACACACACCCCAAAATGATGCATTCATACAGTGAGAGGGATCATCTTTTTCACATATGCACAATAAAACCAATATTTAGTTGAAATCAAATTGAACTTTACTCTCTCTCTCTCTCTCTTTACTCTTATTACAAGTGTCTGATCTTTTTGTGCAAAAATGTTTAATTTGATCATTTATCATCAGAATTACTTAACTAATTGGTTAACTAATGCTAAAAGCAATAGCCAAATAGCAATTTAGACATTGTTTTAGGCTACTGTTGTATGGAATTCATATGGACTATATATATATATATATATATACAATAGTAATCTACTACTGGTTAACATTAACGTTCTAAAGGTTATGCAGGGTTCCCACGGGCCATGAAATTACAGGAATATCATGGAATTTTAAAAGCTCTGTTCCAGACATTGAAAGTCAGGGAATTTTACTTTTTTGTTTGTTTTGTCCAATTCATGGAATATCAGGGTTTTTTTGTTTGTCGCTTTGAATTTTAGTTTCTGTTATCAAAATGCCAGTTTTCTAAACCATATTTTTTTATCGCACTGTTTCACGCGATTTGCCTATCGTTATGGTTATGGTATTTTTCAGCACCATTTTATTCCCTTCCCGCTTGCCAACTGGCAATCACTTAAGTCAAATGCAGTCACGAGGCTGAAATAAAAAGACTGAATGATGAACTCGATGACAAACAGAATATCCTTCAGAGCGTTTAACCCCTGAAAGTGTAAAAAACATAAATTCATTTCTGTAGAAGTAGTGCAGAAAAATATCAAAGTGCGTTTAATGGGTAAAAGCAAAAAAAAAAAAAAAGTTAGTGTATATGCGTGTTTATCTTAGTTTTGTACTGAAAACGTCTGTGAACAAGTAAATAAAGCTTGCAAATGGATTTAAAATACTGTCTGTGGCTGGTTTTTGTCCACTCAGTGCTCAGCACAACAGCAGCTTGTTTTCCTATCATTATAGGTAATGGAAATTCAGCGTTTTAGTCAGTAAAAGTCAGGAAATTTGACATTTGGCTTAGAGTGGGAACCCTGGTTATGGCAATTACCCACCTTATTTTTCAATGTGGAAGAAAATTATTTTCTGTGAATGTGTGAGACTTCCGGTTCATTAGCCGCTGTGGGCAAATAACAAGAAGAAGAACAAAGTGCAGTAAACGGTAAAACTGTTAGCGCTACAATCTCGTGTGTTCATAATTAAGATAATTAATTTTTAGTGGTAAAATGGGGGTGTGAGTGGCATTTCATGCTGAGTTTATTATTTCTGTAGGATATTTTGTAATATGTACGGTCTTGAATTGTGCAGGTTATCACATTAGAAATGATCAGCTCAGCTTTCCTCCAGTACTGGATGCAGTCCCTCTGTGCTGGAATATGATTCAGATGGTTCCATTAAAGCATTTCATATATAATATTTCAATCATGACAACTCTCAGAATAGCTTTAGCGTGTTAATTGATATGACAATGTTACTATATTTGTTCTTGGCGGACTAGATCTGCAGTGCATGCTGCTGCAAAGCAAGTATGAACTTGCTTGTGCCAATATACACAGACACGCTGCTGTGAGCATGTCAGATATGCCACTGCTGCATGAGTATGCACACATAAATCTCGCAGCTGATCTAGACAAGTGGTGCTGGGGGAGGTGGAGGGTTTCTGAGAGCGCCCTGCAAGACCAGTTTACAGCAAACATTGAATCAGACTATTAAATGTTGAGCAAGCAATCTCAGGCCATCCAGTTGATACCATGTAGTAAAATAAGTGATTGCTAGCAAAATACGTAAAGGACCTATGAGTCTGTGCCATCTAGAGTTTCATGACTGAACTAATGAAAATGCATATTACTTCATGTTGGTTGGAGACTTTGGAGGATTATGGGAAACTAAGTGTTCATTGACCACAAAAAGGTCAATAAATGTGTTATCAAAGATATGTACATTACATTAGTTCGCTTTGCAAAAAAAAAAAAAAAAAACACTTGAACAGTACAAAATAAAAAACAAAGACAGTTCATGACCCCTTTAAGTCAATGATTTAACGACCTATTAATAACGACAGGCTGCATCTGAAATCGCATACTTCCCTACTCTGTAGTACACGAAAAACAGTAGGTGACAAAAGAAGTATGTCCGAATTCAAAGTACTCATAAAAGACTAGGCAAAGATGACCTACTACTTCTGGCGTGATTCTGGAGTGAGCATACAATGGACACTTTACCATCCCATGAGGCCAAGGGAGAGGATTTACGAATGGCTGTGACGTGTCACAGCTGACACTGGTATGTCATGTGACAATGACAACATTATGTAAGTCCAGATTGCATTCGTACTTTTGCGGTCACAAAGTAACTACTTAAGGGAGTATGTGATTTTGGACCACAGTCATTTGCTTTGTTTCTAAATGAATCAGCCGTTTTGAATTAATCATTTGAATAAAGACAGGGTTGGGCTGCCACCTACTGGCGGTTTTAGTCTAAACCAACCATGGTCAAGCACAAAAACACACACACGCACAATATCGCCAAATTATTATCACCAAAATTTCAATTTTTTGATTTTGATCAGTATCAGATACCCCTTAAACTTTTACTATTATTTTACGTGCATGCTTTTCTCAGCCAGTATTAATATCTGATACGTTTGATTAATCACAGTGCGTCATGTAAATAATTCAATTAAAATGGAATTGATTCAAATGTCTCGATCAGATCATCAAAAACGCATCTTAAATGCAGGTTGAAACAGGCCCGGAGATGCTGAGGGGATCAGCTGTGAAATGTGACTGCTCTGGGATATCCAGTATTGGTTTGTTCTTACCCCTGACCCCCGCTGCCCGTAACCATACACCGCATATGTGTAATATCTCTACTGTCTGCACTGTGACCCCCACACGATACCATCAGCAAGTGTTCCCACGTCTCCCAATGGTCTCTCTCTCTCTCTCTCTCTCTCTCTCTTTAACCTTCTCTGCCATATCCTCTGCCACTGGTGACTGTCATTGATCTGCTGTGGGCTTTGAAGGCGTGTGTGTTTTGACTGACAGCACCTGGGCAGTGGGAGGGCTCTGCTTCAATGTGAAATACGATTACACCGGTGTAAAATTCCCCCCAGTATCAGTGTTCTGGATGAAGCGCTGGAGTGCATTCAAGTTATGAGAGGAGGCATAAGAGTGGGTTGGATGTGTGTTGAGAATAAAGATGGACTATAGAAGCCATGCCAGAAGGAAGACAGGCGGTTTGTGTCGACCCCCGTGCAGCCCCGGTAAGATCAGAGCGGGATATGTGTATACGCACACAACTCCGCATTTAGATACGCCGAAATGCATCATTCATTACGTTTAGCTGCTTCTTCCAGCTGCTACTCAAGTGAAATGTTTCCAAACAATGTTGATACATGATACATGATGGTTAGTTATTTAAAAAAGGTTCACACTAGTGCTGTCAAACGATTAATCGCAATTAATCGCATCCAAAATGAAAGTTTTTGTTTACGTAATATATGTGTACTGTGTATATTTATGTATATATAAATACACACACAGTATATATTTTGAAAAATTTTTACGTTTATATTTATATTTATATTCATATAATTTGTTATATATAAATATATTTCATATATAAACATAACATCTTTTTCTAAAATATATTCGTGTGTATGTGTGTATTTATAGATACATAATAAATATACAAAGTACACACGCATACTATGTGAACAAAATTTTTTATTTTGGATGCGATTAATCGCGATTAATCGTTTGACGGCACTAGTTCACAAGTGTAGCAGCCTCTACGATAAATCAAATTGAATCTCTTAAATTTTAAAATGTTAGTTTTATTATATACTGTATAGCAAATCTCAACTGCTTGATTGTTTATATCATCATTCTCTACTACTCTAAAATTAGGCATTATAGTATTTAACATTAACATCACGATTTTCTATAAAGCTGTAATGTGTATTATGAAACTGTATTTGTATACAAATAAAATCGTAATTAATACGATTAATTGCAACAAATCTGTATCTCTTTCGTAAATGTATTTTATCATTAACTTTATCATTTAATACATCATTTAAATTAATCAATATATTGGATTTCAGTGTAATAGTAATAATTATAAGGTTCATTTTAGCTCATTTTAATGATAAATTATCAGTAAAATTCAACCAGTAATGTTGCTAAGAATGAACAAAGTTGCATCCTATTTAACAAAGGTCTAACAACTAAAATAAATATGATTATGTAATGCATTGTTCTTTTATCTATTTAATAGTGAAAGTTGTTTTTAAGATTTTTTTATTAATACAATTAAAATACCTTTTATTTTTCAGTATATTTCTAAAGCAGTTATAGAAAGCAAAACAGTATTTCAGGTTGCATAAATGTTTAAATGTAATTAGTTTATGAGCAATTAAATTAATTTTAGTTTGAAATTTTTATTAGCATGTTCTTACTGTTGGATTTAAATTAATCAATATATTGGATTTCAGTGTAATAGTAATAATTATAAGGTTCATTTTAGCTCATTTTAATGATAAATTATCAGTAAAATTCAACCAGTAATGTTGCTAAGAATGAACAAAGTTGCATCCTATTTAACAAAGGTCTAACAACTAAAATAAATATGATTATGTAATGCATTGTTCTTTTATCTATTTAATAGTGAAAGTTGTTTTTAATATTTTTTTATTAATACAATTAAAATACCTTTTATTTTTCAGTATATTTCTAAAGCAGTTATAGAAAGCAAAACAGTATTTCAGGTTGCATAAATGTTTAAATGTAATTAGTTTATGAACTCGAGCAATTAAATTAATTTTAGTTTGAAATTTTTATTAGCATGTTCGGGCTGATCTTGTTAGTCTATACTTGGCTCCGTTTTTGAAATGCGTTCAGGTTTTTTTCTGTCCTTTGGAGAGTGATTGAAAGCATGTGCCGCCTCAGCCTGACATGTGTACTCTCCAGCCTTCTGCCGTGTCACCAGTTTCTGATTTGCACAGCACTTTTTATTTATGTGTGTGTGTACATCCATGCTGGGATGCGTAACATGTTAATGGTAGATGGAGCGGCTGTGTCTCTCTTGTTACTTAAAAGGAGTCTTGGCATGCATGACTCGATATTTTAACGCCAGCCAAACTTTTTATTCTTCACGAGGTGTTGATTTTAGAAGTTCCACTGCAGGATTATAATGTTCTTGACCGCTCTATTTTTTGTGATGTTCCTCAAGTTGTTTTTTTAATGTGACTGTGCGGTCTTTAGTCTGCCACTAAAGACTCGAGTTGCTTCTATTGTACTTTGTGCTCTATTATTAGGACCTGTCAATATTTTTGCCAAAGGTTTAGCATCAAGTGTTGTGTGATAAGTCTCTTTCTTTCTCTCTTGAAAATGGGGGTTTTCATGCATCAAACCAATAAAAGTTTAAAGGGGTCATATGATGCTGCTAAAAAGAACATTATTTGGTGTAATGAAATGTTTATGCGGTTTAAGGTTCAAAACACATTATTTTCCACATACTGTACATTGTTTCTCCTCTATGCCCCGCCTTTCTGAAACGCGTCGATTTTTACAAAACTCATCGCTCTGAAAAGCGAGGTGTGCTGTGATTGGCCAGCTATCCAGTGCGTTGTGATTGGCCGAATACCTCAAGCGTGTGACGGAAATGTTACACACCTACCATACTGTGATGCCGAAGTAGCGATTGACGAAGTAGCGATTGACGAAGTAGCGTCCGGCGGGCTTGCGGCAACCACATGTGACGACCCCGGGCTGGACTCGGATATCGTCCTCTTTTGGAAGGCCAAACAAAGTAGTTTCGCTTTCACAACAAAGCACACAGCATCTTTACAACATGGCGGCGGCAACAACAATACTACAGCGAGAATAAAAGTTACGCCTTCTTTCTTTGCGTGAACATTTGGGCGGCATTATGCACATCTTCCCACATAGTGAGGTAGACATGTGGGGGCGTGTTAGAACGAGACGTTTTAGGTAGACGTGGCTGAATCTGAACTTTTATAAAGAATATCTCTTTGGATTTGAGACTTTAGTCTTTGCAACTTTACAGATCTTCTTTATGCACCAAGAGCTTGTAACACTCCAAAGAGAAAGGACAAATTGAAATCGCATCATATGACCCCTTTAATACAGCTTTTTTCCCCTGTACATTAGAATGTTGACTTTTTAATTGCATTTTTTTTTCTGAGCAAAAATCAATGGCTATTATACATTTTTACCACGATTTACAGAAAACAATGTAATTTAGTGTAACAATAGTTTATATACCAAAAATCATTTCAGGCATATTTAGAACAAGAATCATTAGATAACATTAAAAGGCTCTGTTTAAGGATGACAGTGCAGCCCCCCAAAATTAATTCATGGTCATTTTTGTCAGTCTTTGCAAATATCCTTCAAACCACTGGTTTTAACTATTTGACAGGTTTTAATAATTAATAAAATTAATTTTTGTGTGAGCACTTTTTCTTTTATATGTTTTAATAAGTACAGGTCGAAATAAGTACTGTATGTTTACATAAATATATCTGTTACACCGAATGACTATGGAACATTATTTCACCCATATTTTGACATTTCATTTTCACAAAAGTTTCACAGAATAAGCACTTTGGTTGCATTTAATATGCTTTATATGTATATAATATCACTTTTGTAAATTAAATTTTATATATATATATATATATATTTATTACTGTAGCTAAATAAGTCTTTTATTTTCAGTATTTTTTGCATTTGGCCTGAAAGTTTTTAGGAAAATTTTCTTGCCAAGAGCCAAATTAACAATCAACAACATTATGCCAACAAAGGCAGCTGATTGACAGTCGGGCAGCCTATGCAATGCCTTCTATCCTTGTAATCCCTCCCTCTCTGCTTCTCTCTCTCTCTCTCTCTCTCTCTCTCACACTCACGCTCACACACTCACTCACACACACACTCACTCACACACACACACACACACACACACACACACACACACACACACCTCTCTGTTGGCCGAATGCCATACTAAAACATCTCAGTCATTCAAGGCCCGAGTCATAAATGACTCTTTACCGCTCGTGTTCCCAGGTCTCTACCAAGGAGACATTTCTTGAAGTATTTCTACATGGCTATTGGATTTTAAAGGTGTAAAATGAGATGAATGTGACAGCCTAAACATGTTTCAGAAAAAGACAAAAGGGAAAAATAAAATATCAGGACGAAATAAAAACATGTAATGCTGAACTTAGTGGTCTAGTCCTCTGAAGGTCACCAGTTCAAAGCAAAAACTAGCCTGTCCTTGAGCAGGGAACTTGTTCAGGTACATAAATATTCTATATCAGGGATCCTCAAATCTGGCCCACGAGAGCCACTTTCCTGCAGAGTTTAGCTCTAACCCTAATCAAACACACCTGAGCATGCTAATTAATGTCTTCAGGATCATTAGAAAATCACAGGTAGGTGAGTTTGATCAGGGTTGGAGCTAAACTCTGCAGCGCATTGGCCCTCCAGGGCAAGATTTGAGGAGCCCTGTTCTATATGATGTATGTATTTAAATACAGCCATAGGGTTGTCTGTTAACCGTGTGTTTGGTCATGTTTCAGAGAAGACCCGTAATGAGGTGGCGTCTAAAAGCTCTGGTGGGATGGAGATCATTCTGTCGTCTCTGGAGGTAGCGTCACACACAACTGATGACTTTAATCACATCTGTTCATCTCAGATCACGTTGAAGTGTTTTTCAGCTGCTAATGCGTTTGATTTTGTCCAGAATACACCGGATTTGCAGACCACTCTCAACATCCTCGCTATCTTGAATGAACTGTTGACTGTGGGTGAGTTTCAGTGTTGCCATTGTTAATTAAAACTAAAACTATGATTTGTTTTTGTTAATTGAAATAAAGCTCAAATAAAACCAGATATGAATATTACATGCCAAACTTAACCCTATAAAGCATACTGTATCATTTGATTCCCACATTTCTAAGACCTCTTACCATCCATTTACTCAATATATATACCACACCAACTTTTATATTGTTTGCATATTTCAAGATAAATACTTACTGGACTGAAGCAGCTTAGATTTACTTGATTGTACATATTCATCAGTTTTGTTTTGTTTTATGAAAAATTGTTTTAAATATGATTATCAGCCTTTTGAGGGTCGTTTGTGTGTTTTATTTCTCAGTCATCATTGAATTGCATTATATGTTTTGCCCCCACAATAAAAACTACAGAGCTGTGATTATAAAACTCAGTATTGTACACTAAATTGTATATTTTGCTCAGTTTGAGCCTCTGAATAATTTTTTTTTTCTTTTTCTTTTGTAAAACATGGAGTCTGAGCGCCATATTTTTACTATATCATACTAAATGACCCATAAATGCTTTGTGTATTAAATATGATACTGAACAAAAAACACTTTTATGTATTTATTTATTAACATTTTGTCTAAAGGTTCAAAACACTTTTCCATTAAAAAAAAAATAGAAATTTATTTCATATGTCATGGCTTTACACGGTCAAACCTAAAAACTAAAACTAAACTTAAAATTAAAAATGATTCAAACTGAAATATAAAATGAAATGAAAGCTAAATAGAAATATTAAAAAATATATATATAAAAAATTTTTTTTTAAATATAAAGATAAAATTAATTATATTTCAAAATATTAATATTATACTAAAATAAGAACTAAACTGGTGAGTTTGTATTTCTAAATTAACTTCTGTAATGTTTGTCTGATTATTGTTTAAAATTGTCTCTTTATTTGTCAATTTGACTGGATTTGTTTACTTTTATTATTTCTGTAATTTTTTCTTTCTTTTTTTCTCTCGAAGTAGCACTCCTAGACTTCCATAAAAAGTCATTTTGTTCTCAACACTAGAATCAGCTCAAAGATGCTGTAATCAGGACACCTCAGTCAAAACAGTGTGTTTTTGCTGTGTTTGTTGTGGTAGGTGGAGGCCGCAGGACCGGGGTGTTTGTGTCTAAGGGAGGAACAGCTGTTCTTCTGCAGCTGCTGGTGAGCTCCAGCAAAGACCCTCCGGCCAATGAGGAACTGATGCTTCACATTCACTCTCTACTGGTCAAAGTCGGCCTCAAAGGTACAGACGACTCCAGAACTACACTCGTTTTAGCTTTGCCAAACACTAGATTTGGTACAATCCAAACATTTTCTTGTGAATATAGATTTATCTTTTTATCCGTTTGAATCTGTGTGAACCATTGACAAATGAACCATTTCCAGTGACATCACTTCCTCTTCAGACAGGAAGTTTGGTGTAAAAGCGCGTCTGAACGGGGCTCTGAATGCGACTCTGAATCTAGTGAAGCATAATCTTCAGAACTACAAGCTGTTGCTGCCGTGCCTTCAGGTGCTTCGGGTCTACTCAAGCAACTGTACGTTCACTCGTTTTCTGTGCTCTGTAGTGCATTTCTGATACATTTCTTTAGTGCATCACTACAGTGAGGCATTAGCATACTTGTGTTTTCTTGTAGTGGTAAATGCAGTGTCGCTGGGAAAGAGTGGCGCTTTGGAGATCATGTTCGAAATCATCGGACCCTTCAGCAAAAAGAGCACCACTCTGCTGAAGTATGTCATGTGTGTGTGTTCATGTTTACCAGATCTGAGAATCATATAGTGCAATGTTACAAGAATGGTACCGATCACTAAATATGTGGTGACAACATAAAATCTGATTTTGTTTTTCTTTTCTTTATTCATTTATTGGGTCTTTTCCCAAACAGGGTGGCCTTGGACACACTGGCGTCATTACTGAAGTCTGGTAAGATGCCTGCTTGGACGATTCTCACCCAACCTCTCAAGAACATGTTAATATGAAAGACCAAAATAGAAAGAAAGATATAATATATAAATTGTAATGGTAATGAAATCGTGGCTTTTAATTTACACCGTTATATTTATTCCCCTTTTTTTATTACACTAATAAGGACAATGGGAATAGCACAATGGGAATAAATCATACAGATGATTATAGTAATGAAAATATACATAGAAAGTGCTTAATTAGAATGAAAACAGTGTCTTAGTAAATTAACCCATTTATCTTCCTTATTTATTTGTCAAGAATAATTTTGTCAAGGTAATTTTGTTGTATCATATTCATGAGTTATATTATATTATATTAATGGTAACAGTTGAGTATAGGAACCAATTCTCACTATTAACTAGTTGCTTATTAGCATGCCTATTATTAACATATTGGCTGTTTATTAGTAATTATAAAGCACATATTCTGCGTGACCATATTATATGTCCCTAATCTGACCCCATACCTAAACTAAACAACTACCTTACTAACTATTAATAAGCAGCGAATTAGGAGTTTGTTGAGACAAAAGTCATAGTTAAAGGGGGTTAATCCACCCCAAAATTAAACTTTTGTTTCCCGTAAAAGCTTCGTTCGTCTTCGGAACACAATTTAAGATATTTTGGATGAAAACCAGGAGGCTTGTGACTGTCCCATTGACTTTCTAGTAAATAACACTGTCAAGGTCCAGAAAAGTATGAAAGACATCTGCCATCAGTAGTTCAACCGTAACATTATGAAGCGACGAGAATACTTTTTTGTACGCAAAGAAAACAAAAATAACGACTTCATTCAACAATTTGTCTTCTCTGCGTCACCGTAGCGCCATTTTGGAGAGTATGCACTGAACCCAAACTGCGTATGCTGTTCTGTGTCAGCCGCACCACACGGATACGTTTTCTACGCTTATTTACGCTTTGATTTTGTAACGAATCAGCTCATGGGAAATATGAATAATTAATCATAACTAGTTATAATTAATTATGAATATTTTAGATCCGCTGTAGATATTTAGCTGACCTCTCAGGGTCAACTGTCTTGTCAATTCTAAGAACATTAATTTCCTGGTTAAGGGAAATAACTTTCTTACTGTACAACTCTACACAGAGCCTGTAGCATAAATCTGCATGATTAAGTGACTCCAGTTATAAAAAAACAATGAGCCACGTCAAGTGTGATACAAGTAAGGTTTTATTAACTACATAAACACTTAAACTAGTTTAACATACTACATAAACACATAAACTGGTCTAACATCCTACATAAACACATAAACTGGTCTAACATACACATACACACACACACACA
>NW_015505644.1:732513-741408 GCF_001515645.1 Sinocyclocheilus grahami | reverse complement strand
CTTAGAACACTAATATGTTGCGTAGGTGTAAACATACAATATACACTCTCAATTAGATCATCCGAATACGAATTCATAGATACTAAACATGGTAGGGTTATATATATATGTAAGCTGACAGGAGTGAGTATTTCGATCATAAGCCTGCATAAAACGGTATACAATCTCAAAGACCAAAATACACGATGACAATAATATACACAATGACCTGAAGGATATGGGTGTTCATTCAAAGAAAGGTTTTCCTATGAATTACTTAGTAGAAAAGTCAATTTCTATGGTGCATTGTGCCTCTTGCTCTGGAAAATGCAGTGAGAGTCTGCTCACATTCCTTTAGATCGTAAATGTATCTGGTGTCAGTGTTGCTATGGAACCAGGGGCCTGTTCGGCTTCCTGGGGTGTTACAGAGTATTTGTTAAATCTAGCTAACAAAATATATATTGTGTTTTTGAGTGGTCCAGACGCTACAATTTGAATGAAAATCGTATCCGTGTGGTGCGGCTGACACAGAACAGTATTCAAAATGTTCATTTTGGGGTGGAGTATCCCTTTAACAAGTTGCTTATTAGCATGTATATCACTAGCAGATTGATTGTTTATTAGTACATATTAATGTCTTATTCTGCATGACCATATTCTAGATCCCTTAACCCTACCCCATACCTAAACATAACTACTACAACTACCTGACTATCTATTAATAAACACCAAATTGGGAGTTAATAGTGAGACTTGGTCTCCAAACTAAAGTGTGACCAATACATTTAATACTTGAATTCAGCAAGAATACATTAAATTGAACAAAAGTGACAGCAAAAGTTCTAATCGAAAAAAATCCTGGAATAAAATGTTTCCACAAAATACTAAGCAGCACATCTGTTTTCCACATTGATAATAATAATAATAATCAGAAATGTTTCTTGAGCAGCAAGTCAGCATATTAGAATGATTTCTGAAGGATCATGTGACACTGAAGACTGGAGAAATTATGCTGAAAATTCAGCTTCGCATCACAGGAATAAATTACAATTCAACATGTATTGAAATATTGACCATAAACATTAAAAAATCTTACGACCCCTAACATTTCTGAACAGTATCATACACGCACACACATACTGTATATATATACAGTGGGTACGGAAAGTATTCAGACCCCCTTAAATTTTTCACTCTTTGTTATATTGCAGCCATTTGCTAAAATCATTTAAGTTAATTTTTTTTCCTCATTAATGTACACACAGCACCCCATATTGACAGAAAAACACAGAATTAAGGGGGTCTGAATACTTTCCGTACCCACTGTATATATATATATATATATATATATATATATCCATATCCAGCACAAAACATGCTATTGCAGTGCTGTTAATGATGTCTATAACAGGTTTTTTGTGCATGTGCTCTTCAGGAATGAATGCCCGTCGGGCAGTGGACACAGGATATCTTCCCACGCTACTCACAATCTACCAAGATTGGCACCGCAATGACACACGTCACCGCCATGTGGTCATCCGCAAGAGCATTCTGGGATGCATCAAAAACCTCACTAACATTAAGCTTGGCAGGAAGGCCTTCATAGACGCCAACGGGATGAGAATCCTTTATAACACATCCACTGTATGAAAGTGTTGGATAAAGTTTCATTTTATTGGTACTTCCATTGGAACATGCCAGATAGCTTCACTACAGTATGAAGATATATAACTGTGATGTGTTTCAGGAGTGCCTGTCTGTCCGGACACTGGATCCTCTGGTCAATACCTCCAGCCTAATTATGAGGAAGTGCTTTCCAAAGAACCGCCTACCACTGCCTACTATTAAAAGTGTCTTTCACCACCCTCTACCACACATACCAGCCGGTGGACCGGTGGCGCAGCTGTACAACCAGCCGCCTGGAGGTAAAACACACTCACAGCTGCGCTCACAGGGTGTCATTGATATTGGTGTTGGTGCATGATAAATCTCAATCTCACCTTAATGTCCAAATGATATCAAAATGCACAATATTTAGGGTCTTTGCATTGTTCCTGGTATTGTTGTATGTGATTTATCAATCAATTGCCGAAGGATAAATGCAAGTCCCGGAAATTCTATTTCTTTTCAAAATATGTCTTCTTACAGACGTCAAATTGGTTGGTAATGCTGACAGTATTTGACCGTAACCATGCTCATAGATGCAAACTCCTCACCTTTTCGGTGAAAACTCATCTTTTTGAGATCAAAATAGGTCACTTACGAGATTCGTGTAGATCCGATGAGAAAGTGTATTTGGTTGGAGGGTGTCGTCTTACAGTACCATTAGTACCAATTAAATTCTGTAGCTGCTATAGTCATCTGCTTTTAAAAGCTGAAAACGCACATGGTCATGTAAATGAGAATGTAATGTAAATGTAAAAGAGTATGGCGCAAATCACAAAATCCAATTCGCCTAACTCTTGCATGCTCTTTAAAACATTTTCCTCCCTCCTTTGTCCTCCCCCTCCTTCATCAACTCTAACAGCTGACGACTTTGCCACATTCTTCATTAATAAAATTACAAACCTCAGTGCACAATTTGCCACACCACAAACTGTCAAACACATCTTACCAGCAAACATGCACTCGTTTTCATCCTTCTCTCCACTCTCTGAGGCAGAAGTCTCTAAACTCATCCTTTCCAATCATCCTACTACTTGTCCGCTTGATCTTATTCCATCTCATCTCCTTCAAGCCATTTCTCCTGCCGTTGTACCTGCACTCACTCACATTAACACATCCCTTCACACTGGTGTTTTTCCCTCAGCATTTAAACAGGCTCGTATAACCCAACTTCTTAAAAAACCCACTCTTAACCTAACTCTTTTAGAGAACTACAGACCGATTTCCCTTTTACCTTTCATTGCAAAAACAGTTGAATGAGTTGTTCAACCAAGTCTCATTCATTGTACTTGCTATACTACTTCAGTACAGTATTAAAATGTGTTATAATAGTAATTTTATAATAAATTCAAAATCAAGACGTGAAAACTAGGGAGTGAAAATGACAACTGAGCTAATGAGTGATCCTCTGCTGCCATCTACTGGATATAATGGTAGTTTTATGTAATTGTCATCTTAAAAGTCTTTGTTTTCCACATGTCATCTCCATGAATGAAAAGTGAAATAATAAAGGCGTTAAAATATTCTACAAGTGTTTAAAAAATGTGTGGGGTATTTTTTTGTGTGTGTGGGGGGGCCGTGTCTTTGTCACCTTTTTCACCCATGATGAGTTTGCATCCCTGCATGCTGTTTCATACTTCTTTGTACGCAGTGTTATAAACTGGTATTAAATCCTGGTTGTGTATTCTGTGCTAGTGGATGATGTAGTTGATGAGAGCGATGAGAATGAAGCCACAGAGGTCGACACAGAAAATGACACAGAATATGATGAGGATGAAACCGCTCACAAAACACAGGTACAGTGATCTCATACACACACATATTCACTTCCAAATGTCGTTCATTTCAGTGGGCTCCAGTTTTTCTGTGGTCTCATTGGGCATCATAGCAAACCCCCCCACAGCGTACAAGCAGCCGCCCAGTTCAATCAGGTTAAGAGAGCTTCTCTCCTGGGGAAACTCCACGAACTCTGACCAGCTAAGCAGGAGACAAACAACTGAGCATCTTCCTTACTTTGAGTTGAGGAGTCTTGAGAAAATATGACAAAACAGTGTGACTTACGTGTTGCTGGCGATGTCATAGATCTCCACACTGTTAGTCAGGCCGTTATCAATGACTCCAGTCACCACATAGATTTTGTTTTTGTGAACAGCTGTGCCGAACAGCGAACGGGCAGTTTTCATGGGTGCCAGATCCTTCCATTCAAACTTAGAGGGGTCATAAACACATACTCTCCTCAGGCATTTCCTATACATCACATTTCATTTAAGTCTGGTTATGAAAACCAAAGACAACCTGGCATAATGTGTTTGTAAACTAGGATAAAATCAGATTCTTCACTCACTTGCTCTCAGTTTTTCCACCTATCACATAGACCAGTCCTTTGTGTGAAATAATTCAATGTCCATAAACTGCATACGGAAGAGGGTCCGACTCTCCCCATTTGAATGACCTGTGTGAAAATGTATAATTATCAGCATTCAGCCATTTCAGACAACATCCAATTGATTAGGGATTCTGGCTAGGATCGACCAATCTCAAGATCTACCAAAAAGAGGGAAATATGAGAGGGAAACAAATTGTTCTATTTAAGTTGCTTATCAATTTCACACCATAAGGCTTACGGTGAGATATACAAATTATGAAAGACATGATTGTGAGGTATACTTATTAAACAGATAATACATATTTTTTTAAAGTGGCCCATCAAGTAAAATTGATCTGCCTAATGGCTGTATTGAAGTCATTATTTATTGATATGGAACATTAGTTCAGTAAAGTAAGTCACACATATATATATATATATATATATATATATATATATATATATATATATATACACACACACAAACGTGTGTGTATATATATATATATATACACACATATATATATGTATGTGTATATATATATATATATAATCTTTACATTTATTATCTCAGTTTTAGTGATTTTTGTACTTCCAAGCAGGAAATGTTTATCAGACGATTATAATGTTTATCGACCAGTCATTTTAAAATGGCCAAATACCAGCCCGCTCAATTTTTTGGAAGATGTGTCGTCTGTTGCAAATTAATTATTTAACCCAGACTTGATGGGAAGGTAATAAATAGACCTGTTCTATCACACAGTGTTTACACAATCCTATACAATGATCTGCTGTTTCTACTCATAGGCCTACATGTGTTTCCGATTATTTGTAAAAGAGCAATCTGGAAACTGATTTTATAATTTATGTTTGTTATGCACCGCAGAATGATGACATAGAGACAGATATCAACAAACTGCGGCCCATACAGATGAATACGCGTCCGTTCGATGAGCTCAGAGCCTACGAGTATTTCTGTCGGGAATTCAGTGAGAATTTTGAGGTGAGGACACTTCTGATTAAATGATGAAAAGGCAAAAAATGCATGTAAACTAAAAATGCACTGATTACAAAAATTGCAGACACAAAAATACATGTCTTTAATAGCTTAACTTTTGTATTGTTACCATTTTTTCTTTCTTTTGTTAATTTCACCCCTCATATATGGAAACTCATTCACTTAGTCATCAGGTGTGATCGCTTTCTGTTTTGTTCTCAGGATGATGACTTTGAAAGCCCCAGATCTGTCATCCCTCCATCAAGTGTTAACTCCGAGCTTCATCGTCCCATCATCATTCCCACCACGCCGAGCTCCCTGGGGCCTCAGAACAGACGTCCGCTGCGAGAGGACCTTCTGACGCCCAAGTCAAATGATTCCCCTCTGGAGCTGGACAGCATTTCCATCTCAAAAAGGCCAGAGGGCACAGCGGACCCCGATCTGGTCTGTAGTTTGGGCAGCCTGGTTCTAGATACTGGCGTGAATGGAGGCTCTGTGGATGGGCCTCAGGACGAGGGCGGGGAACAAGCGGTGCTGGAAGTGCCAGACACCGCAGCACTGCTGCCGCTGCACGACCCTGACCTTTACTTAGAGATTGTGAAGAGCACCCGCTCAGTGCCCGCCTACACAGAGGTGGCTTACCCAGATTACTTTGGGCATGTGGCACTCAATCTCCGCGAGCCCATTCTCGAGAGGGCTTATGGTGTGCAGAGGTACTACACATACGTTTTTCTGCCTTTTTGAAATGTTAACGGCATAGTTCTCCCCAAAATGAAAATTTTCTGAAAATTCACTCACCCTCAGACCATCCAAGATGTAGATGAATTTGATTCTACATCGGAACAGATTTGGAGAAATGTAGCAACTCACCAATGAATCCTCTGCAGTGAATGGGTGCCGTCAGAATGAGAGTCCAAACATCGCAAAACAATCATCACAATAATCCAAGCAAGTAAGTAATCCACACCACTCCAGTCCATCAATTAATGTCAATAAATGTTTTTAACTTCAGACCCTTACTTCTGGCTAAAATATGAGTCATATCCCTAATATTGCCGTCTTCAGTGAAAAAGTAATCCTGTCTGAATCAGGAGAGAAATATTCACAGATCATGCACCGTTTACTAGCAAAAACAGTTCAAAGTAGGACTGCATAATAAATCGCATGCGATATTTAACGTGCATCTTATCAGTAAAGCCGGTTCTTTAATCAGCGGTAAATCTCCATCACCTGCGGGCTTTTACATTGAGCAGCATTAACTACACAGAACCGTTGTTCACTGACGAGCTGCACAAAAAATCGCACGAATATGAACGTGGTTTTGCGCAGCTCGTCAGTAAACAACGGCTCTGTGTAGTCCGTAAACAACCGGCTTTCTGACAAGATGCGCATTAAATATCGCATGCGATTTATCGTACAGCCCTAGTTCAAAGCATTTCTGAACAAATATGTCAGTGGACTTTTTTGATGTGAGAGGAAAACGGAGGATGGACTTTTTCACCGGAGGAAGTGTCATTATGAATTATGGACTTCTGAATTTTGGCCAGAAGTGATGGTTTAAAGTTTAAAAAATCTTAATGATGAATTTACTTTTTAGAAGCATGCAGCTTTTGGCTTCAAAAGATGTTAATTGATGGACTGGAGTGGTGTGGATTACTTGTGGATTATTGTGATGCTTTTATCAGTTGTTTGGACTCTCATTCTGACGGCACCCATTCACTGCAATGCAACGCTAAATTTCTCCAAATCTGTTCCGATGAAGAAACTCATCTATTGAAGAACTAATTATCTTTTTTGTGTGTGTGTGTGTGTGTGTGTGAACTATTTATCCTTATTTAGTCTTATTTAAAGCAGTTCTATGCCATATTTCAAACCTGTATCTTTTTTTCCATGGAAAACAAAAGGAGATGTTCAGCGAAATGTTCACACTGCTCTTTTCCATACAACAAAAGCCAGGGGTTGTCAAGCTTCAAAAAAACACCATAAAAGCATCAAAGTTGTCCATGTGACTATATTCCAAATCTTCTGAAGAATTGCATGTGATAATCAGGCCAAATTAAAATAAGTGATATAGACCGCTCCTGGTCACTCTATGCTTCTAAAGAATAGAAGGTTTATCAGAATACCTCATTTTGTGCTCCATGGAAGGAAGAAAGTTGACAAAATGACAGAATTTAAATTTTTCAATGAACTATTCACTTAAGACATTCTTTTCCAACAGAACGAAGATTTTCCAGGATATTGAGAGGCTCATTCATTCCAGTGACATCCTCGATAAAGTCGTATATGACTTAGACAATCAGAGGTCAGTGTGCACAATAAGAGTGTCTGAAACAAAAATAAACGGTCTTGCTATGATGAGCAAAGCAAATTCAAGTGAGCGTATACTGTACATAATCAAGCAAATATTTAATTAAAAAACTAACATCAGGGGTAGGCAAGTATTTTTATTGCAGTTTTGCCGCTGAAAATATACAATTTTGTAACCATATGCATTTTTGTTATGGAAAACTGATTCAAAAATGATCAGATGCATTATCAAAAATAATCAAATAAAAGTAAAATATACAGGGTTCGTACGGTCATGAAAAACCTGGAAAAGTCATGGAATTTTAAAACACCAATTTCCAGGCCTGGAAAAGTTTTGGAAAAATAAATAAACCCAGAAAGTTTTGGAAAAGTCATTGAAATCTATTTCACAAAACTCTGTATAGTAGAATTGTGTTTAATCAGGTCCTGAATTTCGGTGCGGGAGTTTTACTCATTCACACAGTTTTGACTTTAAAATGATGGATATTCACACATTTATTCAATAGCCTATAGCATGTAGGTTTGATGAGTAAATAATCAAACCTACAGACTGAGTCCAGTCCACACAGACTGATCAAATCAGTCATTTGAAAACAGCGTGAGTGATTCAGCTGTACGCGTCTTCTCTCTTTGACTTTCTCTTCAAACGGCTTCACCTCGGCTCATCTTGTCTGCGCTACAAGAGCCGCTGCACGCTGCGATACAAGACTTTCACTCGCGTTTCGGGACAGTTGACAGAATAGTCACTTGCCTAATCGGGTCATTGTTGCATTGTCAGAAAATTTTATTATTTATTTGCATGTCTTTTTAAGCCATTCGGTACTCGCTCGCTCCAGAAACGGTGCGCAGTCACATCCAAAGTGCGCTCGTGCGTATATGAGTATTGAGTTTGCTACAAAATAAGCTCAGCACAACCCTGCACGGGCCTCAAAAATATGCCCTAGTCCGGCCCTTATCTGACAGATTATCAGAATTACTGGCCGAGTCCGACTGGAGCCCGTGTCTTTTTTCTCTTTCTCTCTTCCCCAATTACACAGCTGCTGTTGTAGCCATTAAAATAGTTCAGTTTCGTTTTTAATGGCAAAAGTGGTTATATATATTTTCGTTTCTTTATTACGTTAATTTAGACATATGTTTGGAAAATGTTTTTATTTGTTAAATTCAAGTTTTTTTGTTTTTTTTCAAGCGGCCAGTGGCAGACAGTGAGTTAATCATAGCCTATGTTTGATCAATTTAGCCTTCTCAAATCATCACCACTTGACTAAAATAAAATATATATGCCTATATAAAATGCTTAAAAAAACAATGTTAGTTTAAATGGTTAACCTAGATAAATGTGTGCTATTAGGAGCGTATCCAATCGTTTGTGCAGAGAAGCTAAAGCGTCATTTTTTTCTCATAAAGGTAAGAGTAATACATAATTCGGGACTGTTAAGGGTCTACTTTTATCTGTGTGCACTCACAATATCAGCATACGTTGTGCTTTTTTAGAAAACAAACAGGATACACGCTTTCTGCTGTCGTATCATTCGATCATTCGTTTTTTGATTTAATATTGAAAGTAGAAAAATGAGAAAAC
>NW_015505644.1:705298-732375 GCF_001515645.1 Sinocyclocheilus grahami | reverse complement strand
AGCTTGTACTTATTACTAAAACAAGAAAGCAAACGAATAGCATTAATAGTCATTCATTTTAGTTAACATATGCTATGATAATTTGAACAGGTTTTTATTCTTATTGTAAAATAATGGAACATTTAGGTCATGAATATTGTCTCAAAAGTCATGGAAATGTATTGGTAAAAATGTGTACGAACCCTGAATATAGTTAAGATAATTTTTTAATGTAAGAATTTTAGATTTTTATAGTCATGCGAAACTAAATAATAATAATAATTGTTGCTGTTGTAGTTTTTATAATTTTTTTTTTATTTTAAAATTTAAATTATTATTTTTTTTAAATATTTTACTATTTATTTACTTTTTTGTTTGGAATGAACACCCTTTTGCTATCATGGAGCTGCATTTTGCACAATGTGAAACAATACTTATTAACTATATCGTCTGGTATATATCGGCCTGTTGACAGTAATGCCACTTTTCTGTTTTTCTTCTTTTTGGTAGGAATAGAGTGATTAATTTAAAAAGGGGGGGAAAAAATATATATATATATATTGTTTCATACATACCCAGGCTCTTGTCTTGAGTTATTCAAAACGCTTGAATCTTCAATGTAAAAATGTTCTTTCAGTTGTCCAGTAATTGACAACGGGGAGTCACTCAAGTTCAACTCTCTCTTTTGTTTAGATGCATCTGCAGAAGCTGAGTGCTTTGCGCACAGCTCAGATCTACTACAGACAGGATGATCTGTGTGAAACTCTGGGAGGAAACAGCTGTCCCCTTCTCACCATCACAGCCATGCCAGGATCATCCAGCAATGATCACATCAGCCAGTTCAGTATGTAACACACACAAGAATATCACTGATAAGCATACAGCCATAGCAGTATAGCATTCTTAACATGCACTCACTCTCATGAACACATGCATTCTCTTGTAACACTCTCATATGCATTTGCTTTCATGAACACTCACTTGAACGCTCACACACCTTATAAACACACTCACACGCAGGCTCACATGCACCCACTTTCGTTAACACCCTTACAGTACATGCATCTTCATATGCTCACTCTCATTAACACTTTTTCATGTGTCCACATGCGTACTTGTATACACTCACTCCCATGAACACTCTTGCATGCATCCACTTTCATAAACACTCACATGCACTCACTCTCACAAACATTGTTTAATGTGTCCTCCTGCACTCTCTTTAATGAACAATAACATGTCCTTATGCATGCTTACATGCACTCGCTGTCATTAACACTCTCACATGCATCCTTATGCACACTCGCATGAACTCCCACGTGTCATCATACACTTCCACATGCATTCAGTCGCAGGAGCACTCACATATGTCCTCATGCACACTCACATGCACTTACTCGCATGAACACTCTCACATGCATACCCATGCATGCTCACATCGCTCATATGCACTCAGTCTCATGAACCTCTCACTTCTCGTCTCATTGCATTCTTGAATGCACCTGCGCATACGCTTATTCAAGCTCTTTTCCATGCATTCTTGAATGCACCTGCGCATACGCTCATTCAAGCTCTTTTCCATGCATTCTTGAATGCACCTGCGCATACGCTCATTCAAGCTCTTTTCCATGCATTCTTGAATGCACCTGCGCATACGCTCATTCAAGCTCTTTTCCATGCATTCTTGAATGCACCTGCGCATACGCTCATTCAAGCACTCTCCAATGCATTTTTGAATGCACCTGCACATACGCTCATTCAGTCACTCTTTGATGCATTCTTGAATGCACCTGTGCATGCGCTCATTCAAGCAATCTTCCATGCATTCTTAAATCCAGCTGCGCATACGCTCATTCAATCACTCTTCGATGCATTCTTGAATGCACCTGCGCATGCGCTCATTCAAGCACTCTTCAATGCATTCTTGAATAATGAATGCAAGCTAGCATTAATAGTCATTCATTTTAGTTAACATATGCTATGATAATTTGAACAGGTTTTTATTCTTATTGTAAAATAATGGAACATTTAGGTCATGAATATTGTCTCAAAAGTCATGGAAATGTATTGGTAAAAATGTGTACGAACCCTGAATATAGTTAAGATAATTTTTTAATGTAAGAATTTTAGATTTTTATAGTCATGCGAAACTAAATAATAATAATAATTGTTGCTGTTGTAGTTTTTATAATTTTTTTTTATTTTAAAATTTAAATTATTATTTTTTTTTAAATATTTTACTATTTATTTACTTTTTTGTTTGGAATGAACACCCTTTTGCTATCATGGAGCTGCATTTTGCACAATGTGAAACAATACTTATTAACTATATCGTCTGGTATATATCGGCCTGTTGACAGTAATGCCACTTTTCTGTTTTTCTTCTTTTTGGTAGGAATAGAGTGATTAATTTAAAAAGGGGGGAAAAAAAAAAATATATATATATATTGTTTCATACATACCCAGGCTCTTGTCTTGAGTTATTCAAAACGCTTGAATCTTCAATGTAAAAATGTTCTTTCAGTTGTCCAGTAATTGACAACGGGGAGTCTCTCAAGTTCAACTCTAAGTTTGAGTCTGGAAACCTACGGAAAGCAATACAAGTCAGAAAGTATGTGCAGCATTAAATTATAAGCCATTTTTCTTTCATAAATGTGCTTTTCATAAAATAAAGAAGCCGTTTCTAATTTTTTTCATTTCTGTGTATTGCTTGTTTCTATCGGCAGGTTTGAGTATGACTTGATCTTGAACTCGGATATCAATAGTAATCACTACCACCAGTGGTTCTATTTCGAGGTGGGCAATATTCGTCCTGGAGTTCGTTATCGATTCAACATAATCAACTGTGAGAAGTCCAACAGCCAATTCAATTATGGTGAGTCACTTCAAGCATTAGTTCAGAAAGATACTCTACTCAAGTACACAAACACAGAAGTGAATGGCGATAGTTACTTTCAAATGTCTGTGCCATTAACCTGGATTATTAAGTATGAATAGAGCTAGAGGAAACCAATTTGTTCTTTTATTAACATAGAGTATGTATAGGGGTTGAAGAATATTCAGCTATTTGCATCCCACCAACCCATCTATATCCAGCTTTAGAATCAGAGTGTGTTTGTCAGATTTCTGATTTCTATATATGGTGTGACAGGCATGCAAGTGCTCATGTACTCCGTACAGGACGCCATCAACGGCAGCCCCCATTGGGTTAGAACAGGATCAGACATCTGTTACTACAAGTAAAGACCATCCTTTCCATGTTCATCATTACACGTTATCATTAACGGTTATAATGCATTCGAAATACAGTTATGGTTTAAAATAATTCAAGTTGACCTCTTTTCCTGTCTACCACAGAAATAATTTCTCACGAAGCTCCATTGCAGCTGGCGGTCAAAAGGGCAAATCCTACTTCACCTTGACCTTCACTGTGACCTTTCAGCATAAAGATGATGTTTGCTACTTTGCATACCATTACCCATACACCTACTCAATGCTGAAGGTACTTTACAAATGTGCCCTCCCTAAATTAATGCGTCTGATGGACAGTAATACCTAGAAGCCAATTAGTATACCAGTTTAGGTGCATAAAGAATGCTTATTATAAATCATAATGCTTTTTGTAGCCATTTTTACCTTAATATTCAGCAATACTGTTAGAGCTGTAGACTAGTGGTTTTGTATGGCAATATTAGCCCAGTAAGCATACATTTATGCGTACCTCAGAAATCCAGCAGAAAATGGATACCATCAGCGGACATATTTTTAATATATTATGTTACATACTGTATTTTGATTATGTTCCTCTTTTGTTTAGATGCATCTGCAGAAGCTGAGTGCTTTGCGCACAGCTCAGATCTACTACAGACAGGATGATCTGTGTGAAACTCTGGGAGGAAACAGCTGTCCCCTTCTCACCATCACAGCCATGCCAGGATCATCCAGCAATGATCACATCAGCCAGTTCAGTATGTAACACACACAAGAATATCACTGATAAGCATACAGCCATAGCAGTATAGCATTCTTAACATGCACTCACTCTCATGAACACATGCATTCTCTTGTAACACTCTCATATGCATTTGCTTTCATGAACACTCACTTGAACGCTCACACACCTTATAAACACACTCACACGCAGGCTCACATGCACCCACTTTCGTTAACACCCTTACAGTACATGCATCTTCATATGCTCACTCTCATTAACACTTTTTCATGTGTCCACATGCGTACTTGTATACACTCACTCCCATGAACACTCTTGCATGCATCCACTTTCATAAACACTCACATGCACTCACTCTCACAAACATTGTTTAATGTGTCCTCCTGCACTCTCTTTAATGAACAATAACATGTCCTTATGCATGCTTACATGCACTCGCTGTCATTAACACTCTCACATGCATCCTTATGCACACTCGCATGAACTCCCACGTGTCATCATACACTTCCACATGCATTCAGTCGCAGGAGCACTCACATATGTCCTCATGCACACTCACATGCACTTACTCGCATGAACACTCTCACATGCATACCCATGCATGCTCGCATCGCTCATATGCACTCCGTCGCATGCACCTATCCATTCTCGTCTCCTTGCATTCTTGAATGCACCTGCGCATACGCTCATTCAAGCTCTTTTCCATGCATTCTTGAATGCACCTGCGCATACGCTCATTCAAGCACTCTCCCATGCATTTTTGAATGCACCTGTGCATATGCTCATTCAGTCACTCTCCCATGCATTTTTGAATGCACCTGCACATACGCTCATTCAGTCACTCTTTGATGCATTCTTGAATGCACCTGTGCATGCGCTCATTCAAGCAATCTTCCATGCATTCTTAAATGCAGCTGCGCATACGCTCATTCAATCACTCTTCGATGCATTCTTGAATGCACCTGCGCATGCGCTCATTCAAGCACTCTTCAATGCATTCTTGAATAATGAATGCAAGCTGTCTGTGAATAGGTATGCTGTAATGTGTGTTTGTAGGAAGCCGTCCAGTGATGTTTCTGTCTGCGCGAGTACATCCTGGAGAGACTAACTCTAGCTGGGTGATGAAGGGCACTCTAGAGTATCTCATGAGTTGCAGTCCCCAAGCCCAACGTCTACGAGAGTGCTACATCTTCAAAATCATCCCCATGCTCAACCCTGATGGTGTCATTAATGGAAAGTATGTCAACATAGAACACTAGATTCTATAGAGATACTGACAGAGATGATGTTGACAATACTTTTTTTTTTAAAAAGTATTTACCCCTTTCATTCATCATTAGAATGCAGCACCATCCAAAGTTTTCCATTTTTAAAAATAACATGTTTTATATTTTAGTTCTATATCATTTCTAGAGGTGTCAATTTAACATGTTAATGTGATGCAGTTAATAATAGAAAAAATTGTGTCAAAATTATTAACGCATTTAAAGCACTCCACCCTGGCCCATACCTGTGCGTCAGGTCACATTGCATGCAGTTGCTTAAATTTTATGTTGAATCAAAATATTTCTTTTTAAAGCTACTTTTTTGTAATTTCTCAGCCCAAATTGATGTGCAATTAATTGTATTAATCGGCATACTGTATCATGCAGTGATTAGGTTTTGCATACTAAAAATATTGATATTTTTCATTCTTCACACACTTAATCTGTAATAACATATTTCCAATCTTCTTCGCTTTTACTCTGCAGTCATCGTTGTTCTCTGAGTGGGGAGGATCTGAACAGACAGTGGCAGAATCCCAATGCCGAGCTGCACCCCACCATCTACCACGCCAAGAGTCTCCTGCAGTACCTCAGAGCTACAGGAAGAACTCCGCTGGTGAGAGAGCATCACGCTGTACATGAGAGAACTCAGTTTAAATGGAGTTAATGACACAAGCAGTGTGTTTGTCTCTTAACTGTGTGTGTTTAGGTGTTCTGCGACTATCACGGCCATTCACGGAAGAAGAACGTTTTCATGTACGGCTGTAGTATTAAGGAGACGGTGTGGCAGACCAATGTCAACACCAGCACCTGTGAACTACACGAGGACCTTGGATACAGGGTAACACATCTGCACACTTTTATTAAATCTTTTATTGACATTTTTTGGCATGTATTATGTAGACATCATCTTACATTTACAGTATACAAAGATCCAGATCAATTATGATAACTAGCCAGCAAAAAATTTATTTGAGCAGAATATCCCGGTGTTTTCAGCTCCTCAGTGCTTTTTCTGTAATGTAGAGAAAGCCAGGTTGGGAATAGTATGCAAACCACTGGGCAGAAAATGTATCAATTTAAGAGAAGAGTTCTGATTTAAATTCCGGCAATCGCAACCTGAAAGCTTGTGAAGGCTTGTTATCAATGCAAGATAACACCAAACTGAAATGAAACTTTCTCAGAATAACTAACCAAATGTCACAAATGTAAAGCAAATATCAAAGACTATGATGTTTAATAAATCGACAAAAGCAGAAATTGTGATCACGATTAAAATGATTTTTCAAGTAGCCCTATCTGAATTGAATCAGCACTGAACTGTCTCCATAATTTAGCTATTTTCCTGTTTATTACTGCGAAGCTGCTTTGACACAATCTGTATTGTATAAAGCGCTATAGAAGTAAAGGTAGCTTGCCAACTTTGGAGCTTAAAATATTTGGGTTACATTATATAGACAAAAACAACTTAAGCATTATTGAAATATCACATACATTTTCGCAGGCTATAGTCAGTCATAAGATTTTGGAATGGCATGAGGATGAGTAAATGACAGAATTTTCATTTTTGGTGAGGATAAACAGTGTGTTTAAGTTTAAGGGGCAAAGTGATAGTAGAGAATAATCATGTAAAAAAAAGAGATACTCTCTGTCGAGTGTTGATCTTGATCAAGTAATTAGCTTTCTAAAATGCACTTGAAGTTGAAGAAGCTCATTGTGCGTCATGTTTTTTTAGACTCTGCCAAAGCTGCTGTCTCAGATGGCTCCAGCATTCAGTCTGTCCAGCTGCAGTTTTGTAGTCGAACGCTCTAAAGAGACCACGGCGCGAGTGGTGGTGTGGCGAGAGATCGGAGTGCAGCGCAGCTACACCATGGAGAGCACGCTGTGTGGCTGCGACCAGGGCAAATACAAGGTGAGGGGGGCTATTTACAGAAAAAGAGAGACGGATGTTTGTTTTTGTGTAATTAAATTTAAGCCTTTTTTTATCAGTAATATTTTAGAATATTTAGAAGTTTTTCAAAATCTTGGTGTCTGCTGAAAATTACCAAGAATATCGGGTTACCAAGACCACTGCAGATAAAGAACAAAAGCAAGCAGAGGATATAAATCACCATTTGGTTCTTATTATCCAATTATTTGATGTTCAGAGCAGGGGCAGGAAACAGTCGACATTAACGATCAGGGATCTGACGACATGCGTGCCATGAGAAAGTGTTTTAATGAGTACAGTCTAGGGTTCAATGATGGCCCAGGGTTAGTGTCAGTGAGTTTCAGGTTGCTTTATTGAATATCACTTTCCCAATCAGGGCACTGCAAGTCTTTTATATGACTTACATTTAAGTTTATTGATTTATTGATAATATACATGTATCTTGATACCTTGCAAACTTAAAAATGTGGTTTTCTGTGATTCTGTGATTTCTGTGGTAATGTTATCTAGTTGGCCAACAGAAAACTGAAATTTTGAGAATGAATTTTGGTAGCAGGTTTGGAGGCATCAGTTAGAATGAGTTGGAAAAAGGATTTTCTTATCAAAAATGTTTTAGGCAACAATAAATAATGTAATTTGTAAAAAAAAAAAAAAAAAAAAGCACTATTTAATGTATAATAGTATAGTAAACTATTTATATAAAAATAATAAAAAATTAATATACAAAATTACCAAAATTGTGTTAATGAGTAACTACATAAATCTTTTTATATTATATTATATTTAGTGCTGTCAAATGATTAATCGCATCCAAAATAAGTTTTTGTGTGTATACTGTATATTTATTATGTATATATATATATATACACACAAACATACAGTATATATTTTGATAATATTCACAAGTATTTACATGTATATATTTATATTCATATCATTTATATATGTGTGTATATATATATATATATATATATAAACATAACATATTTTTCTGAAATATATACATGCATGTGTGTGTATTTATATATACATAATACATTTTGGATGCTATTAATCACAATTAATCGTTTGACGGCACTAATTATATTATTCTAAAAATTTACCATGAAAATAGAGGCAGGGCAAGTACAAATGGGCCAACCTGGGCAGAAAAAAAAAGGTTATTCTTAGGCCAGAAATCAGCTAAGACAACTTGGCCAGTACTTATGTTCGATTATTAGCTTCTTATGACACAAGATCGCCTTTAATAACCAAATTCCAAATTCGGCTTTGATTTGTGTACTTGTGTGAAGTATGTTTCTTGCTATTATTGTTCTTGCTGTTATCTAGTAAGTGTCATTGAAATTAGTTTCTCACAGGGTGTGGGAACACTTAGAAAAGAGACAAGACACTTTCAAAATAGAACTCATTGTAACCCTGTGCAAATGCTGTGGAAACAGGCAAAGAAAAAAACACTTCAGCTTGCCAATTGTTAACACCGAATGAGTTTTAACCATATGCAGGGTGCAAATAAACGTTGTCCAGTGTGACATCAGGACTCTTGGCTCTCTGTGAAGGTGAGATAGTTAAGTTATCTAATGATACGGCAAGGTCTTGGCAGGGTGTTTCTTGGCTGGAATGAACAACAGCTTGGTTTGTGATAATTCAGCCATCTGAGATGAGTGTTCATCCAGACAGAGATGCCACACTATACCCTGTGTTAGCAATTCACGACTCGCTGGGCTTCATAACCCACAGTTCAAAACAGTGCTGAGCCCTTTTCACATTGTTTAACCCAGTTGTAAAAGTGGCGTTAAGCCTGAGTTAACATCTTTTTTAACCCAGGGTTATGCGTAATGCGAAAAGCCTGTACAAGTGTGTATAGCTGTGGGGTTACTCGGCCTATCAAAAGGTGGAGAATAAGAATGATGTGAGAACTTTTCACCAGTTGTTTGTTCTGGAACAATGCTGTAAGACTTTCTGCAATCCTCCCAAGTAAAAACAACTACACCTTCATCACTGGACTTCATAAAGTGGAAATAATTCTACACATTGCCTGTTCAAAATCAGCTTAGTGTGCCTAATATCAGAGAAATGATGGAAAACGTTTGACCACCCCTACTGACTATTTTCTACATTTTAGAATCACAGTTAAGTTGTCGAAATTCTGAAATAACATAAGCAAAAAGCATGTTCTAGCATCACTCTAGAGTTTGTTTACTGATGTAGCCAGTAAACCATTGCTTTCAGGTTTCACTAAAGCTGCCTCAAAATGCATAGATGTCATTTTGCGATCATAAAGGTAGTTTTTCAAAATATGCATGTCTAAAAATATGTATAATGTATTGATAACGCATAAATTACTTTGCATTTAATCAGCTATTCCTGTAGCTTGAAAAGTAGGCAAATTATATCTGTTATATATTTACCCTAAACCTGAAGCATTTCCACATAGGAAGCATTTTGTAATGTTACATTCTAATGACAGTGTCATTCGGTATAGCTGCATTTTTGATATTTCCACTGACACATACAGTATCTGTAACAAAAAAAAGAAAAAAGAAAATTGGACTTATTCATTGTTTCTTGGACACCAGCAGAATCCACTGACACACAAGAGCTGAACAGATGTCATTAATATTATCAAAAGTGATATAACCGTATAGCTGCATTTTTGATATTTCCACTGACACATACAGTATCTGTAACAAAAAAAAGAAAATTGGACTTATTCATTGTTTCTTGGACACCAGCAGAATCCACTGACACACAAGAGCTGAACAGATGTCATTAATATTATCAAAAGTGATATAACCACTGCTTGTTTCTCTACCTAAATGATGTTTAAATATTGATGGTTTTCATACTGAAGGAGAACAGTAGATGGCGCTATAGGCCATGTGTGAAAGATCCGTGACTCACAGTCTCCTGTCTGCAGGACGCATAATGGCGTCTCTGAGTTCAAGGAACATGGCTGAAGCTTCTTTCTGCCCAGTATGTGAATATAACAGTGACAAACTTAAAATTTACAATAACTAGATTAGTGCTATGCTAATGTATTGTCCCATTAAAACTAATAAGCAGCTCTGTATTCTATAGTTTTAAAACAGTGTGTTCAGACCTGTGTTGAAGCCATCAAATATTGGCTCATGTGACCACTACATGTTTGAATCTGAAACAGCATGTAACCTTTTCTGTATTCTAATTGTCTGTCCCTTAATTTTTGTATAAGTTGCTATAAGAGAGCCATGTTAATTTTACTTTATTTCCCTTTTAAACATTTTAATTAATTTCAGTTTAATTAAGTTTAATTTTTGACAAAGACTGATCCAAAAAATTGCCCACTTTAAGAGACCACCAGACTGATATGTCTAGCTGCCTGCCATTTGTTTTTACATGTCATTTAGCAGCAGGTTTAAATTCAGCAATAAGCCCCAAGAAGCCGTGGTTTACAGTGAGTTTATAACAGCTAAGGGGCGTTGTTAGAAACCCCCCTTAGCTGTTATAAAATCACTGTAAACCATGGCTTCACTGGGCTTATTGCTTCTATAAAACAGTTATTCCATATACGTAGTAAGGTTTCACAAAATAAAACAGCAAATAAAGTGTAATGATATTAATAAAAACATTATTCTTCCGCCAAACAATGTAGTTCCTCAGAAACAGTAGTGGTACCAGCTTCGAACGCGGCTCAACCAATCAGAATCAAGGACCGGAGCTATCTGTTTTATAATGATAGTTAATAAATAATAATAAAAACAGGTATGGGGGAAAACATTTAAAAAAAACAATTAAATACCGGCTCAGCATTCTCTGTGAGCAGCTTTAACAGAAAACACCAGAACATTTTAGAAACTGTTTACTTTTGCGATCAGAATCCAAAAGCAATACAGTAAGTGCTGTTTACTTCACAGACACAAAACAAAGCAGCTTGTGGGTATCTAGTTTACTTGCTACTAAGTACCACAAACTAAATTCTTTCAAAGATTCAACCAAGTCTCAGCCTTTCTCACACAGAGCAACCTCCTGGACAGCAACCAATCTGGCTTCAGAAGTGGACATTCGACCGAGACTGCCTTGCTTTCTGTTGTTGAAGCCCTAAGACTGGCAAGAGTGGCTTTCAAAATATTCTATACGTATATTGCTGGATCTAGCCACTGCTTTTGATACGGTGAGCCACCAGATTCTCCTGTCAACCCTATTGGAAAATGGCATCTCAGGAACCGCACGCCAGTGGTTTGAGTCTTACCTCTCAGATAGGTCCTTCAAGGTATCTTGGAGAGGTGAGGTGTCCAAGTCGCAACATCTAGCTACTGGGGTGCCTCAGGGCTCAGTTCTTGGACCACTTCTCTTCTCTGTCTACATGGCATCACTAGGTTCTGTCATTCAGAAACATGGCTTTTCATATCACTGCTATGCTGATGACACTCAACTCTACCTCTCATTCCATCCTGATGATCCGACGATAGCTGCTCCTCATTTGTAAGTCGCTTTGGATAAAAGCGTCTGCTAAACGACTAAATGTAAATGTAAGTTTTAGTTTTGTGTATGGTATACCCAATGACCAAAAATATAATATAATATAATATATATATAATTATATATATTATTATTATTATTATTCAATGAACAGCTGTCTGTTTCACGTTGTGCTGTCCTTCATTATGAATTATGAATTACAGATTTTTACCCAAATGACAATAAATTTGACAAAAGCAACTTTACAGCTCAAATAATCACAAGTTTTAACAGAAGAATTAATCTTTTAAAATTAATTAAGAATTAAATTAAAAAAGTGATTTTTATAATGTCATAAGCGCCACATTTCTGCATTTAAAGGGATAGTTCACCCAAAAATGAAAATTTGAAAATACCTGCTTACCCCCAGGGCATCCAAGATGTAGGTGACTTTTGTTTCTTCAGTAGAACACAAACAAAGATTTTTTTAACATAAACCGTTGCAGTCTGTCAGTCTTATAATGGAGGTGAATGGGAATCACGTTTCTTGCACAGACCGATCGTTTTGTGTCTTTACACATCAATGTATCGTCACGAGCCGCAGGGTTTAATTTGGTTTTGTTTGTGTATGTTTTTTTTTTTACTCTCAAAGTTGTGATTCCCATTCACCTCCATTATAAGACTGACAGACTGCAACGGTTTGTGTTAAAAAACCTTTGTTTGTGTGCTACTGAAGAAACAAAGTCACCTACATCTTGGATGCCCTGGGGGTAAGCAGGTAAACATCAAACTTTCATTTTTGGGTGAACTATCCCTTGTAAAAGTTTTGGCGAGTTGAAATTATTTTTGAGGAAATCAACAAACAAATGGCACAAACAAATAAATAATATGCATGCTAATAAGCAACTAGTTAATAGTGAGAATTGGTCATTTAAAATAAAGTGTTACCATATTTGTCTTTTTATTTGAAATAAATGTTTAAAATGTAAATAGTTACAAATTGTATATATTATTTTATAGTGGACCTGGAATATACATTGAATTCATTCCTCTAATGATATTATTTAATATGTTTTAATTAACTATTTTAATTCATCATGTCCCACATCCAGACAATATACACTCAGAGACCCCTATGCTGAGTGAATGAGGACATAAAATCGCACGTCCTCTGTTAATAAATTTAACCCAGATGTCAATCCTTTACAAATAGTCCATGTAACAGGTGATCTGTGTGTGTGTGTGTGTGTGTGTGTGTGTGTGTGTTTGCAGGGGCTCCAGATCGGTACAAGTGAACTGGAAGAAATGGGTGCTCAGTTTTGTTTGGCTCTGCTCAGGCTAAGACGCTTCACGTCCCCCTTAGAGCTCCACAACCACAACTCCCATCTGCTGGACACGGAGAACGACCTGATAGACACCCGCAGCATCCCCAACATCACCAGGTAAACGCTCACGCACCAGTACAGTGACCGTATCCAGCTCAGGACGTCCTGTTATCCGGCTGCCGCATGAACCGGCACAACAGCTGCCATATCGAATCTCAATACAACATTAAGCAGCTCGGAGCCCGCAATGTTTAGAACAATAATAGCCATGATGTCCATGATGTCAGAAGCTTCTATAGTCTAGAAGCTTCTTGGGAACGTACTTCGGCCCCTCCCAGCTTGTGTATTTCTGTAATGGATAACAACACGCACACACACACACACACGATCTTGCAGGCCTCTTCTAATGGCCGGCACCACTTGAGGAGATGTCAGTCACATGGGGCTCAGTGCACTTGAGTGAAGAGAGAAGCACTCTACTCATTATAGTCATCTAATCACCTGATCAAAACGCCCGCTAATCCACTTTGAGTCTGCCCCCCCCTCCCCTCTGCCCGTCTCGCTCCGATCTAGTTGCTTCCCCCTCACACCATTAAAACCATTAAAAACCCACTAAAACCAGCCAAACCACCAGACCACACATTAAACCATTTAACTGCTTAACAAGAGAGCCATAAAACCATCATCACTCTTAGTAAAGTTATTGCGTTAGGAGAGAGACACCGAGAGAGAGGCATGCAAAGAAATGCCTCCTCTGCCGCCACATGAGGTTTTCGACCACTAACCTGCAGGAGTCATTTATTGGTTTTGTTGTATTGAGCGGTCATTTATTATAGCTCAAAATTAGGGTTAGCGATTTGAACAACCCTTTAACCTACAGTATTAAACTGTGGCTCGGAACTCGTCCCGCAGCGTTTATGCTAAGGGCATGAATGATGACTCAAATTGTGCAGCTTGTTGAGGAGAGACTTACAATGAATGGGGGTTCTGAGTTATTTCTAAAGGGAAGAATATTATAGAGTTCTGTTTACTTGGTCCGCCATATACCAAACAATCATGGGAATATCTGGTAAACTTGCAGTTTTATATAGTATACACAGCCTGTATACACTGCCTGCCATTTGCATTCAAATAAGCAAATACTGAAGACTCTAGAATTGCAGCGTTATTGCAGTGATTAATATGTTGTATGTTTGGCAACAGCTCTTTTAACCCTAACTGATGCAGTGTGTAGCTTTTTGGGTTACACTTTATTTCGATAGTCCACTTTAGACACTGTATTAACTATAAGTAACTTTGTAACTACATGTCAACTAATTCTCATTAATTTGCAACTACATGTCTACTCACTCTCAGAGTAGACTGTTAGGGTAGGTTAAGGGTTAGTAGAATAAGTTGACAAAGAAAAGTGTTAGAAGATATTAAGCAGACTGTCTACTAATACTCTACTAACTGCTAGTTGACATGTAGTTGCAAAGTTACTTACTGTTAATAGAATGTCTAAAGTGGACTATCGAAATAAAGTGTTACCGCTTTTTGTTTCTCAAACAACCAGGGGCCAGATTTACTAGCAGCTTGCTTCAGTGCAAAACGTCTTTTGGCGTTAAAATAGTACTGTTAGGATTTACTAAAGACGCGCAGTGACGAATTAGCGCTGAAGAGACGTGGACACAGTTATTTTTGCGCCTGAACTTATTGAATATGCATTTGTAGGAGTTTCCCTTTCAGATGCTAAATTTACGGGAGGAGGGTATTAATATGGATCGCCCAATGCGATTTATTAACGTTTGCGCTCGTCAAATTACTGGTATTATACAACCCCAAAAAAGCATGTCTTGAAGCCAGTGGAAATTTGCACTGCTCTTGGTAGATTGCGCTGGTCATTATGGAAATGATCTGGCTGCGTCAGTGTTCTTCCCATCAGGGCTTTTATGGAATTGCGCTCTAACACTAATTTGCAGTGTTTAGTAAATCTGGTCCTAGTTTGGAAGGCGTGCTCATGTCAATATTTCAGGATGGCAATGTCAGGATTCATTGGACCCAAACTGTGGAATAATGGTTCAGTGAGCATGAGGAATCATTTTCACATATGATTTAACCAACACAGAGTCCTGAGCTTAACCCTACTGAAAGTCTGGAGTCGACTTTAACTCTCCCTTTGTCAATACAAGATCACAGCCAAAAATGTATGCAACTCTTAATGGAAATAAATGTTGTAATGTTGCATAATGTTGTCTAAACAATGCCACAATGAATGCATAATGTTATTAAAGCTGAAGGGCCCTATCATACACCCAGCGCAATGTGGCGCCAGGCACAACGCAAATGTTTTTTGCTAGTTTAAGCCCGACGCAGTTGTCATTTTCCCGTCCTATGCCACGTTGTTTAAATAGTAAATGCATTTGCGCCCATTTGTGCGCCCATGGGCGTGCTGGTCTGAAAACGAGGTGTGTTCAGACGCATTGCTGGCGCGTTGCTATTTTGAGGCAACTGAAATAGACTGCGCCATTGACCAACTAAAACCTGGTCTAAAGTCAATGGCAAGTAGTTTTTTTGTTATTTAAAGAGCGCGTTAGTATAGGCGGGTCCACAGTGCGCGTACGCTCTGCTTCTTACACACACACAGGGACGCACAGCAGCACACAAACATGCCAAATATAAAAAATTTAAGGATTGCAATGTAAAAGATTATTATTGTGTAGGCTACATAAATATAAAAATGCCTACGTGTCATAATGGATAGTCATTTCATGTATCATAATTAGGCTACCTATTTGCTCGTGCACGAGCATCTCCGTTTCCTCTCTGGAGATGCGTTCTGTCTTTGCGCTTGCAAATTCCGCCGTTTAAATAGCAAATCCGCTATGGCACAAGCGCAACTGGCTCTTAAAGGGAATGGGAGATGAGACTCTGATTGGTTTATTGCACATTATGCCCAAAACACACCCATTACTCATTAAAATAGGGACAACCCTTTTAGACCATGCGCCAGGCACGCCGACTGTTTTTCCCATCGTTAAACTACGTGCACCTGCGCCGTGCGCTTTAGACCATGCGCTTAGAGCGTTAAAATAGGGTCCAAAGACAGTCCAATTAAATATTAGTCTGCAACTTTTTTGGGCAGGCAGTATAAAGTCAACTCACACATCACAAAGACTTTCAGTGGGGTTAAGTTTGGGACTCTGTGTTGGCCAATCTCTCTAAATTTGGGCCCAATGAATCTTGACATTGACATCCTGGAATATGTACATGGGTACATCTTCTGACATGGTTGTTTAAGAAATAAAAAGCTTCACACTGCATTAGTTAGGGTTAAAAAAATTGTTGCCCAACATGCAACATGCCATAAAAAATTAAATTTACCCCATGAATTACTCACCCTCAAGGAATTGTAGGTGTATATGACTTTGTTCTTTCAGACAAATACAATCAGAGTTATAAAAAATGTCCTGGCTCTTCCAAGCTTAATAATGGCAGTGAATGGGGGTTGAGATTTTGAAGCCCAAAAAAGTGCATCCATCCATCATAAAAAGTGCTCCACTCAAGTGGTTAATAAAGGCCTTCTGAAGTAATACATGCATTTGTGTAAGAAAAATATCCATATTTAAAACTATATAAACCGTAATCTCTAGCTTCCGCTAACTGTCATACTCATGTTCATGAGAGAGTGGTGTTCCTGCGGATGATGTAGGAAGAAGGTGTAGCATAAACTCCGGTGAGAATATGCTAGTCTCGCGAGAACCACGTTTTGTTTACAGCCAAGGAAAACCAGTCTCCTGTTGGCTTAAATGGACAGGAGTGGCCTGTAGGTGTTGTGAATAAGGCCATTGAGTGAACTGACTTACCTTAAAAGGGACTTTCATGAATTATATATCCAGAAGTTAAAAGTATATGAATTTTAGGTAAAATAGAAGTATAAGTAATGAATGCACTGCTTTTAAAGTACTTCCAAACTGTATGTTTAAAAGCTTCAAGACAGCAAGGATTTCCTGGTTGTTATGAAGCCGCTGATTGTGCTCTAATTGTAGAATCCATTCTGATTGCAAATAAGTAATTCACTTGAATATAATGATCATCAATGCACACTTGACACAGAAGATGCTTATCGACATACAACTGCTGGATTAACCCGATGGTGCAGTAGCTGCTATATAACTGCTGCCCCGCACAGGAGCTGCTGATGTTGGTAGAGCCAATCTTCATGAAAACTGCACATGCTTAGAATTGCTTAGCCTAATTAAATGTAAATACATAATGATTCTAATTGCATGAATAAATTCATTTTCTCTCTTAAGATGTTTCGAAACATGAACTCTCATTCATAGCATTGTTTAGTTACTCAATCTCACATGCAAACATTATAATTCCATTAGCATCTTTGGGAAGCTAGCTTAAACATAAATTGCATTTTCTTATGCTTAGCATTGCTTAATATGATCCATAAGTACATTCATGTATTGTTTCTCATGCATGATTGAGCTCATTGACTTCTATAAATACCTTAATGTGTGTCAGAGCCGATATACTTATGGAGAGCCCTCCGACATGGAAAGCGGTTGCACTTCAGACGACCCGAGTTCGAGTCCCGACTCGAGGACCCTTCCCAATCCCATCTTCCTCTCTCCACCATTTCGCTTCCTGTCTGTCTATATTGCAATATGTCCTATAACAATAAAGCCAAAATGCCACACAAAAAAGGTTTAAAATGCTATGCTAATGCTGCTGCTTAGACCCTATGCGAATATGCACTGATTCGCACTGCCAATTTAACTTTTAAAGGAACACTCCACTATTTTTGAAAATAGCCTCTTTTTCCAACTCCCCTAGAGTTAAACAGTTGAGTTTTACCGTTTTCGCATCCATTCAGCAGATCTCCGGGTCTAGCGGTAGCACTTTTAGCTGTAGCTTAGCATAGATCATTGAATCTGATTAGACCGTTAGCATCTCGCTCAGCAGGCGCAATGATATTACGCAGCGCCAGAAAATAGTCCCCAGCATGCTCCCTGTGCAAGCAGGTGGTCACGTTGGTTATGTTGACGAAAGTTAGCCTATTTTCAGGTGCTGCGTAATGTCATTGCGCCTGCTGCACCCATGGTACGGGAGCAAAGTTCCTTGATAATTACGCCGGAATGCGAGTATAGTTCCTAGCCATATCAGCCTCGAAAATCGCAACTTTTCATCTTAGTACACAATGTAACTACAGTAGAGTCAAGTTTTAAATAGGAAAAAATATAGAAACTCTTTGGTAATTTTTGAGGGAGATGCTAACGGTCTAATCAGATTCAATGATCTATGCTAAGCTACAGCTAAAAGTGCTACCGCCAGACCCGGAGATCGGCTGAATGGATTCGAAAACGGTAAAACTCAACTGTTTAACTCTAGGGGAGTTGGAAAATGAGCCTATTTTCAAAAATAGTGGAGTGTTCCTTCAACATCTTTGCATCCGAGCAAAGCTTAGGGCATGTTTACACTTGGCAGGTTAGGTTCATTTAAAACTAATGCTGGTGTGATTTCTCGGTTAGTGCAGATGGAAGGTCATTAGTCAAAAGGTGTGAGAACACTGCGACTGAAACAAAAACACCTAGCAATTACCCAGAACGCCTTATTAACAGTAACACCCTAACATTAAGGCATCAAGTTTTGCCTTCCAAACATCACTTGCAGAAGAGAGAAAAAATCTCACACGACTGAGTATTAAAGTAGTGTTAATAGAAATGAGGTAGACTGATTGTGATTTATGGGAATAAATTGTTCTATCTGTTTCTGTCTGAAGATATGATCTCACTTCTCATATACTTAGCCATGTGTGTGTGTTTCCTGCAGTCCCACCACATACGTGTTGGAAGAGGATGAGCCAGCGTTCCTGGAGGAAGTCGACTACAGCGCAGAAAGCAATGACGAGAATGATCCTGATCTTGAACCCGATCTCCAGGATAACCATGCCCTCCCGGACCCCAATTCTGACTCAGAGTTCAGCCGCCAAGACTCACTTAACTGAAATAGAACCAGACTTACTTTAGTGTAAGGCTTTAGCTGATCTCACCGGTCATTTGCCTGTGTACTACATCACTCGTGTTTGCTTAATTGCCTATTTTATAGAAACTCGTTTGTTCACAAAGTTGACCTAAATCAGAATAACCTAACTTCAAAATTGTCTTTCTAACAACAAACATAACATAATAATGCAGAAGATCCTTTTGAGACCATAATGCTTATAGATGCTTTACAAGTTACACCATTATTAGTAATGTTAGAAATCAATCTAGAACACGTCATTATTAAAATGGAGGTAAAGTTTTGTCGCTATTTACTTATCCTCAAGTTCCAAACCGGTTTAACTTTCAAAATTCTGTGGAACACAAAAGTAGATGTTTTGAAGAATGTTCACACTTCTCTGTGTTTCGTACAATGAAAATGTAGTTTCAAAGGGATAGTTCACCCAAAAGTGAAAATTTGCTGGGGGTTTTTTTGTTTTTTTTCCTCTGCCTGAGGTCATTCAAGAAGTAGGTGACTTTTTTTCTTGAGTAGAACAGTAAAGAAGAGTTTTAGCTGAAACCGTGGTCCTTGGTGATTCATAAAATGCAAGTCAATGGCTACTGTCACTTTAGGAGTCAAAAAGCATATACAGGCAACACAAAATTAATACTCATGGCTATATATTGAGGTCTTATGAAGTGAAACGATTGGTCTGTGCAAGAAACTGAACATTATTTACAACGTTATCTGTAATCCGGAGCTTCAGGCAAACAGTGAGTATGTCTGGATAATGTTCAGTTTCTTGCACAGACCAATCGTTTCACTTCATGAGACCTCAATAACCTAACTTCAAAATTGTCTTTCTAACAACAAACATAACATAATAATGCAGAAGATCCTTTTGAGACCATAATGCTTATAGATGCTTTACAAGTTACACCATTATTAGTAATGTTAGAAATCAATCTAGAACACGTCATTATTAAAATGGAGGTAAAGTTTTGTCGCTATTTACTTATCCTCAAGTTCCAAACCGGTTTAACTTTCAAAATTCTGTGGAACACAAAAGTAGATGTTTTGAAGAATGTTCACACTTCTCTGTGATTCGTACAATGAAAATGTAGTTTCAAAGGGATAGTTCACCCAAAAGTGAAAATTTGCTGTTTTTTTTTTGTTTTTTTTTCTCTGCCTGAGGTCATTCAAGAAGTAGGTGACTTTTTTTCTTGAGTAGAACAGTAAAGACGAGTTTTAGCTGAAACCGTGGTCCTTGGTGATTCATAAAATGCAAGTCAATGGCTACTGTCACTTTAGGAGTCAAAAAGCATATACAGGCAACACAAAATTAATACTCATGGCTATATATTGAGGTCTTATGAAGTGAAACGATTGGTCTGTGCAAGAAACTGAACATTATTTACAACGTTATCTGTAATCCGGAGCTTCAGGCAAACAGTGAGTATGTCTGGATAATGTTCAGTTTCTTGCACAGACCAATCGTTTCACTTCATGAGACCTCAATATATTATCAGGAGCCATGAGTATTCATTTTTTGTTATCTGTATATGCTTTTTTGACTCTCAAAGTGATGGCAGCCACTGACTTGCATTTTATGAATCACCAAGGATCACGGTTCCAGTTAAACATCTTTAATGTTCTACTGAAGAAAAAAAGTCACCTACATCTTGGACGGCCTGAGGGTGAGTAAATTAACAGCAAATGTTCATTTTTAAGTGAACTATCGCTTTTGCTGCATGATATGTTCCCCAGAAGAGAACGTCAAACAGATTGGGAAGGACATGAGGTTGAGTAAATGACAGAACCTTTAAAACTCTGAAAAGTGAAAATGTAACAGTCCCTATAATAAGAAATTGGATGGAATTATTAATTATACGTATTAACAAAAAATAAAATGTTATGTGCTAAACCAGGGGTGCCCAAGCTCGGTCCTGGAATCAGGAGCCATGAGTATTCATTTTTTGTTATCTGTATATGCTTTTTTGACTCTCAAAGTGATGGCAGCCACTGACTTGCATTTTATGAATCACCAAGGACCACGGTTCCAGTTAAACATCTTTAATGTTCTACTGAAGAAAAAAAAGTCACCTACATCTTGGACGGCCTGAGGGTGAGTAAATTAACAGCAAATGTTCATTTTTGAGTGAACTATCGCTTTTGCTGCATGATATGTTCCCCAGAAGAGAACGTCAAACAGATTTGGAAGGACATGAGGTTGAGTAAATGACAGAACCTTTAAAACTCTGAAAAGTGAAAATGTAACAGTCCCTGTAATAAGAAATTGGATGGAATTATTAATTATACGTATTAACAAAAAATTAAATGTTATGTGCTAAACCAGGGGTGCCCAAGCTCGGTCCTGGAGGGCCGGTGTCCTGCAGAGTTTAGCTCCAACCCCAATTAGACACACCTGAAGCAGCTAATCAAGCTCTTACTAGGCATACTAGAAACTTCCTGGCAGATGTGTTGAGGCAAGTTGGAGCTAAACTCTGCAGGACATCGGCCCTCCAGGACCGAGTTTGGGCACCCCTGTGCTAAACGGTCTGGTGCTATATTATAAAAGGCCATGACCATTTCATAAATACTGGTGTTTCCTTGACTCACAATTCATTAAGAACAGCTGGTATAGCTGTAATCCTGATGCAACATGACATATGGTCATCTAACAAACCACAGTGTCACGTAACTTCACTATGAGGATAGAATCAAAGCCGCATGCTCATAACAACACCTCACAGTGCAACAATGCAGTCTAATGAATGTAACGTCACTCTTATTCTCACGAGAAATGCTCACCTGCGTGCTTCCTGTGGCCTGATAGGATCACCATGAGGTCGCAGTGCTAGATCAGTATCGTTTGTGTGAGTGCGTGTTCCCGGCACATTTTGTGGCTGTACTTGCTTTTCAATTGGGAGAGCTTCTGTATTTTAATTTAGATGTTAATATTTATTTGTTGCATTTGTATAATTAGTGCATGGTTTTTGGAAGTCGCCTTTTTAATTTATTTCATTCGTTTTATTTGTTAATTGGGAGAAAAGAAAGGTAAAACTTGATTTTGATGTTGGCAGTGCAGCGTGTGTGAGTGTGCTTGTTTGTATTCGCGTTTGTTTGATGTCAGCAGTTGGCCAAAGTACTAAATGGGTGTATGGGGTAGAGAAAAATGTATAAGTTTGGTTGTGTTTGAATGGTTGTCAATCTTTGATTAAAAATATGGGTAATAAACAACTAAGTTAAACTGATCCATTTGTCGCATTTGCACTTATTTTGGATTTAAATGACTTTTTTTTTTTTAATTAAGACTCCGATTCAGCGTGGACAAATTAATGTACTTGCTGATATTTATTTCAATATATGCTAATAAATGATATTCTTGAACTTTTTGTTCATCAAATCCTAGAAAAAAATGTCACAGTTTCCACAAAATTATGAAGCTGCACAACTCTTTTCAACACTGATAATAGGAAATGTTTCTAGTATATTAGACTGATTTCTGAAGGATCATGAAGACTGGAGTATTGATGCTGAAAATTCAGCTTTGATCACAGCAATAAATTACATTTTAACACTTAAACATTAAAATCTGTGATAGATTGATACTGCACATTTTAAGATTTCAGATATTTTCATGAATTTTAAGTAGTGTCAAACGATTAATTGCGATTAATCACATCCAAAATAAAAGTTTTTGTTTACATAATGTGTGTGTGTGTGTGTACTGTGTATATTTATTATGTTTATATAAATACACACACATGCATGTATAGATTTAAGAAAAATATGTTGTTTATATATTAAATATTTTTTATATATAATATAAATTATATGAATATAAATAAATACATGTAAATATTTTCAAAATATATACTGTGTGTGTGTATTTATATATATATATATATATACACAGTACACACACATACAACAAACTTTTATTTTGGATGTGATTAATCGCGATTAATCGTTTGACAGCACTAACTTTAAGTAAAAACTAAACAAAATAAATATTTAAATTCATAACTTTAGCTATCATTAAATTGTATCATTTGAGCTACCCATGTTGGCTGACCAGCTAATTAAAATACACACTTTCCAAATATTATCACTAAATTTCAACATTTTACAGTACATGCTATAATGGAATTGCGCCAACTGTGATAAAACCGAATGTACTGTAGCACAGCCTCTCGTACCTTAACTAGCTAGACTTTACCTAGCGAAAAACCATGACGTTTATAACACAACAGACGTTCATCTGCCCAGAAGATTCTTACTGTTAAAAGGATGCCTGAGACAACTTTACAGCTCAAATAACACTTATTTTGTATGAAATAATTAATGTAAGCACTTTAACAAAATTAGAAGCTTTACATTTAGGCTTCTAAATGTCTCCTAAATGCCTTGCCCATAGGTTTCTTTTGTACATGTATTAGTGCAAATGTTATTTTGCATTTTTACAAACTGTGGCACGACAACATGCCGTCTATAAAGCTTAGCTTGTTTTGAACCCGGAACACTGTGGACAAGTGGCCGGTCAGACAAGAAAGAGTAAAATGAGAGAATGAATAAGTGGGAACGGGAGAGATGTGGCTTAAGCAGCGGAAGAATGCTAATCCACAGTCGGCATGCCAAAAGAAAGCTCCCGTCTTTTCAGCTCTGTCACTTCCTCTTTCTTTTCAGCATCCCTTCATTTTCCACAGCACAGAAACAAAAGACTCAATCCCAGCTGGCCCTCAAAGACAGCTGTATTCACATCAGGCCCCTAATTAACCTCACCAATACATTTGACATGCATATGTCAACACAATCTGATGCTCCCCTGACTATTAATTTAAAACCCATTCATTGGCTTTCATGTAACTCCATTCATTGTGCAGATCTTTATCAGTGTTTTTCATGAGACTGAGGTTGTAAAAGCTTTTTTTCCCTCTTTCTTTCTCACTCCCCATTGTTTGCATATTTTTTATAGATGTATATGACCTACTGATTACATTGTCCAAAGCCATAAACAATTTAAACAGGGAGTTAAAGCTAAGCCATCTAAAAAAGTTCCCAGCCAACGCCAGTGTTTTTGCTGATTTTCACTAAAAATGTCATGGCCCCCTGAATATTTTGTTGTATGAATATCTGAACATGCAATACATCAAAATAAAGATCAGACCCTCTACTTTCAAACAAACAAACTGTTTTAGTCTTGCTTAAAGCATTGTTTTTTTGTTTTTTTTAATCAACACTTGAATGTAGGTAGGTTTCATAAAAAAAGCAACGTTTTGAGCAAAAAGCTTTTTATCAAATACTACATCTGGATTCAGTAATATTATCAAAGCAGTAGATGACTTCCATCAGTCCTCCCAAAGCTTCCACAGGCCTTTACCACTTTCTGGATTAACATTTCACTCTGTAACATTAGGCGGTTTTCATTTATTTGCGGTCAGTGTTGATGATCGCATTATTTTTCATATGGATATGCTTACATACGTACATGGGCGACATTGGGGGGGGGGGGGCAATTGCCCACCCAAATTGTTATTCATGGAATCCCTGATGTCGGCCCTGCTGCAATTGGAGCTCTTAGCCAAGCGCTAAATACCCTCAACGTGTTTTTGCAGCGTTGAGCAATGTAACCAATCACAGATATCTGTTGGTTTCTTGAACGCAATGGCCAATCAGAAACGTTTTGTCAGAATTCACTCACTGCTGAAAGCGCCGCAGTTTTTAAGTGCAGTTTTGCACGCTTGTGAATCATCTCATGACCAAGTGCAGACGCGATGTAAAAAAGAGATCCATTGTGCAGTTTAGAGAGCTTCACTGATTATAACAGAACTTTGTAAGATCGCGATGAGCGAAGATGAGTGACGCTTTTTAGTGATAAAGGGAGCGCGCTTTGCGCTCTTTCTAGGGTATAATCCATTCAGAATTTGTATGAAACTTTAGTTTTTCGGACACATAGGCTACACCCTGCAAAGTTTCGGGAATGACATCCACATATTTATGCGGGATTCACTCTCGAAATAGCAATGGACGGAACATAAAATATTTTGATTTAATTCTGGAACCGGTCCTGGCCAAACCTCCACAGACAGCGCGCGTCCCGAGCGAGATCTAATTCATGGACCAAAAGCGTGTGTAAACTTTATTGAGATTGGGACATATCAACCAGTAATTTAATTTCATTTCCAGTAACGGACGGTAGAAAGTTCAGCAATGAATGCGATTTATGACAGAATATATTCCCACAACTGATCGTTTATTTTTTCCTCACGTGTCTCGCCTTTGGTAACAACGATTCAAAACGGAAACATTTCAAGTGACATGGAAAAAAAACACGGAAAACTTCTGATGTGAACATCAGAAAAGCAGCATGCACATTTCTGGTTAAAAATGAAAGGCCATCAACTGACAATCGGAAAGCATCCCCATTCAAGTCAGCAGGAAGAGCCAAAGCTAGTCCACAGTTTACTAAACGGTAGCAACCTCTTTAAGTTATTCTTGACTGTGTTGGATTGATTGCTTTGATGAATTGCAATACGGTAGGGCATTATTTTGATGCTTACATCAGAAAAAAAAACTTTTGCTTTAATTTATTTATTTCATATATATGAATATATATATTTTTTTTATTATAATTTTTTTCTTCAAATGTCGCCCATGCTTACATATGATATCGCTAATTTCTGCGTCTTCCAGGTGTCTGTTTTTGATCGGCACATTCAAGACTCATTCAGGAGATGAATAATGGCACCCCCTAGCGTATATCAGTGAAAATTCCGTGTTTGGCGGGGAAGCGTTGTCTCATGAATAACAGAAAATTCCGTGTTTGGTGGGGAAAGAGTTAACTAGTGTTTAAAAAGGGAATGCTGCAAAAATTTTCACTGCGGTCAATTACATATTTAGTCTGTCACACTGTGTGCGTACTGTTGGTGTTAATCCAGCGTTGGAAACACTGGGAGACGTTCACATTTTATGAGTGAGAGGTTGTGTGTTCATATCCCGGACGAGCCCCCAATTTATGGGTGCATTCCAATTTGAAGTGACAATTCTCATGGAGGGAACTTTGGAACGCACAGGGCAATTGTGTCACATAATGTGGCCATTTGATACACACTTGGTAAAAGGAGCAACGAAAGTCTTTGTCATCTTACAGTGGCCTTCAAGGGGTCTACAAACTCTGTCCTGGAGGGCCGGTGTCCTGCAGCGTTTAGCTCCAACTTGCCTTAACACACCTGCCTGGATGTTTCTAGCATGCCTGTTAAGACCTTGATTAGCTGGTTCAGGTGTGTTTAATTAATGTTGGAGCAAAACTGCAGGACACTGGCCCTACAGGACTGAGTTTGGATACCCATGGCATAAACCATTGTTTGGAATTTGTTCTGTGTTTGACTGAAATTATTTCTCTGAATATGCTAGGGTAGGGTGATTCACCACCAGTCCTGGAAGTCCACTGTCCTGAAAAACTAAACTCCTGCCCTAGTCAAACACACCTGGACTAGCTTGTTCAGGTGTGTTTGATTAGGGTTGGAGTTAAACTCTGCAGGAGAGTGGGTCTCAAGGACTAGAGTTGCCCAACCCTGACCTATCCAGTTAAGCCCACTAGATGCGGCACTGCTAATTTGTTGCTGGCAGAAATAGAGAAGAACAATGCAAACAGATCTTGGTTTGCGCAGAATGTGGTTTGGCATTCCACTAATAGTCAGGTGTAAACATGCTCTAGAGCAGGGGTTTTCTAACCTGTCCTAAAAGCCGCCCAGCACTGCACATCTTTTGTCTTCCTGTCTAACACTCCTTATTTAACTCAGCAGCTCATTAGTAGAGACTGCAAGACCTCATTTGGGTGTATCAGATAAGGGAGACAAAGAAAATGTGCAGTGCTGAGGGACCTCCAGGACAGGTTTGAAAACACTTGTCCTAGACCAGTGCTTCTCAAACCTGTCCTGGGGACCCCCAACCACTGCATATTTTGTATGTCTTCCTTATTTAACACACCTGATTCAGTTCATCAGCTCATTAGTAGAGTCTGCAAGATTTGATCTGGGTGTGGCCTATGAGGGAGACACACAAAATGTGCGATGGTTGGGGGTCCCCAGGACAGGTTTAAGAAGCAGTGCCCTAGACCATGGGTGTTAAATTCTATTCCTGGATCTCTACCTTCCTGCAAAGTTCATCTCAAACCCTATGCCTTTACAGACTGGTGTGTTGGATCAGGC
>NW_015505644.1:703307-705265 GCF_001515645.1 Sinocyclocheilus grahami | reverse complement strand
GCTGAGGAACAAAACACTGTTGTTCGGAGACGCAGTGGTGTGTCTGAAAGTTACTCTGTAAGTTGTTGTTTATTTTACATTATTAAAAAAAAATAGGACTCTTGTTTGTGTGTTATAGCTATGCCTATGATATAGGACTTAGCCTGTTATAAAAACAGAAACTCATTAAATTGCAATTTTTTTTATTTATTTATAAACATTTTGATGACATTTCTTCCCCACTATGTGTAATGGCTGTAAGACGAGAGAGCGCTCAAAACTCATCAGATGATTGCATAATTTTGTGGAACATTAATATAGTAATATAGAATCATCCTCTGTAAAGAAATGAGGTGTGAACATTTGAGAATTTATCATTATCTTTCTAAATGTGCGCTCTTTGGGGATAAAGGCTTAATGGAGCTTTTTAAAGTAGCCATGTGATAAACCAATCGGTGCAGACGCGATTCAATATGTGTGTCCTTCTTCTATGTGAAATAATCATAAATATTAGTTTATGTTGTTTGATTGTGGCCTCGAATGTCGTAGTTGTAAGCTGTAGCCCCGGCTGGCCCATTTAGATCTTGCGTGCGCAGTGGAAATGCGGCTAATAATTTCTGAATTCTGACTGACATATAACGAACAAATCAAACAATCGTAAACGGGCAAAGGCGGGGCCCCCTACAAGGCGGGGCCCATGGGCTGCAGCCCACTCAAGCCCAATGGTAAGTCCGGCCATGCTGTTAATGGTAGATGACTTTACTAGGTTACAGTGGTCACAAAGTAATTTGACACTGAAGCCACCTTTAAAATGCACAACTCATTGAATTAAAAATGTAAAAGTAAATGGCATATGCAAATTATTTTAAACCATTTCTCAGAACAAACTATTCTGAGCCACTGCAGATGTATATAATAGGATATACTCAGTGTATTCATAGCTTCATAAAGACATACGTAGACAGAGCTGCCCTAACAAACGAAACCTGCCTCACCCACAATGTGCACACGCACACACACACATACACACATAAATGCAGATGTCCTCTATGGATGAGTGAATTATTTAGTTGTATATGAAAGAACGTTATTGATTGATTATCTGTGTTCTGAATTATTCATTTGTGAAGATGCTGGTTGGGGGTGGGGTGGGGTGTGTGTGAGTGAGAGAGAGAGAGAGAGAGAGAAAGAGAGAGAGAAAGTAAGTATCTTGTAAAAATGAGGAATGTGGTGCGAAATATATGGTAAAGACGAGAAGATGGAAGAGGTCAAGCACAGGAAGTGAAACCTGGTACACAACCAAGACCTACAGAAAAATGGTGACATTGCATCCTTTACATTTAGACCAATATTGAACATGGACATTGGATACACGAGGGGATGTGCAGGCCGATCTCAGGCTATAAGATTCCATCATGTGCTGTTGGTTTTCATCAGAAAATAAAATACCATGTAGACAGGCAGGCTCTTAGTTAATCAGATATAAAATAGAAATAGGCTCATTTTAATTGTAATACTAAGAGTCACAAACAATAAAAGTCCAAATAAAATACAGAAAAAGCACAGTAACTTTGTCAAAGTAGATTTTTACATTTTGGGGGTGGGGGTATTCTGTGTGGTTTCCAGGATGTTTCTAAGCAGCTTCTTCAGGATTTTAGGTTTCATTCGAAGTTTATTTGAGCCATAGTCTTAGCAAATACCATTAAAGGGTTAGTTCACCCCAAAATGAAAATGCTGTCATTAATTACTCGCCCTCATGTCGTTCCAAACCCCTAAAGACTTTCGTAATGTTCCCAGGTCCAGAAACGTAGTGGCTCAACTTCAGTTTTGCGAAGCTTCGAGAATACTTTGTGAGCGCAAAGAAAACAAAAATAACAATTTTTTCAACAATTCTTTGTTATGTCTTCCGCCATTTTGGAGAGTACCCAAGAGCGTAATCAATGTTATCAGCGTGGTTTACGTTCGGGGTGGGGGGGGGG
>NW_015505644.1:692970-697345 GCF_001515645.1 Sinocyclocheilus grahami | reverse complement strand
CAGCAAGTGACTGTCTTAATGAGTGAGTTGAATCAGCCGATTCGTTTAAAAAACTGATTCATTTAACTTTGCAAACGACTGTAGCCTACTTATAGCCTGATTTAATAATTTGCTGGTTCGTGTAACGCTGAGGAACAAAACACTGTTGTTCGGAGACGCAGTGGTGTGTCTGAAAGTTACTCTGTAAGTTGTTGTTTATTTTACATTATTAAAAAAAAATAGGACTCTTGTTTGTGTGATATAGCTATGCCTATGAAATAGGACTTAGCCTGTTATAAAAACAGAAACTCATTAAATTGCAATTTTTTTTATTTATTTATAAACATTTTGATGACATTTCTTCCCCACTATGTGTAATGGCTGTAAGACGAGAGAGCGCTCAAAACTCATCAGATGATTGCATAATTTTGTGGAACATTAATATAGTAATATAGAATCATCCTCTGTAAAGAAATGAGGTGTGAACATTTGAGAATTTATCATTATCTTTCTAAATGTGCGCTCTTTGGGGATAAAGGCTTAATGGAGCTTTTTAAAGTAGCCATGTGATAAACCAATCGGTGCAGACGCGATTCAATATGTGTGTCCTTCTTCTATGTGAAATAATCATAAATATTAGTTTATGTTGTTTGATTGTGGCCTCGAATGTCGTAGTTGTAAGCTGTAGCCCCGGCTGGCCCATTTAGATCTTGCGTGCGCAGTGGAAATGCGGCTAATAATTTCTGAATTCTGACTGACATATAACGAACAAATCAAACAATCGTAAACGGGCAAAGGCGGGGCCCCCTACAAGGCGGGGCCCATGGGCTGCAGCCCACTCAAGCCCAATGGTAAGTCCGGCCATGCTGTTAACGGTAGATGACTTTACTAGGTTACAGTGGTCACAAAGTAATTTGACACTGAAGCCACCTTTAAAATGCACAACTCATTGAATTAAAAATGTAAAAGTAAATGGCATATGCAAATTATTTTAAACCATTTCTCAGAACAAACTATTCTGAGCCACTGCAGATGTATATAATAGGATATACTCAGTGTATTCATAGCTTCATAAAGACATACGTAGACAGAGCTGCCCTAACAAACGAAACCTGCCTCACCCACAATGTGCACACGCACACACACACATACACACATAAATGCAGATGTCCTCTATGGATGAGTGAATTATTTAGTTGTATATGAAAGAACGTTATTGATTGATTATCTGTGTTCTGAATTATTCATTTGTGAAGATGCTGGTTGGGGGTGGGGTGGGGTGTGTGTGAGTGAGAGAGAGAGAGAGAGAGAGAAAGAGAGAGAGAAAGTAAGTATCTTGTAAAAATGAGGAATGTGGTGCGAAATATATGGTAAAGACGAGAAGATGGAAGAGGTCAAGCACAGGAAGTGAAACCTGGTACACAACCAAGACCTACAGAAAAATGGTGACATTGCATCCTTTACATTTAGACCAATATTGAACATGGACATTGGATACACGAGGGGATGTGCAGGCCGATCTCAGGCTATAAGATTCCATCATGTGCTGTTGGTTTTCATCAGAAAATAAAATACCATGTAGACAGGCAGGCTCTTAGTTAATCAGATATAAAATAGAAATAGGCTCATTTTAATTGTAATACTAAGAGTCACAAACAATAAAAGTCCAAATAAAATACAGAAAAAGCACAGTAACTTTGTCAAAGTAGATTTTTACATTTTGGGGGTGGGGGTATTCTGTGTGGTTTCCAGGATGTTTCTAAGCAGCTTCTTCAGGATTTTAGGTTTCATTCGAAGTTTATTTGAGCCATAGTCTTAGCAAATACCATTAAAGGGTTAGTTCACCCCAAAATGAAAATGCTGTCATTAATTACTCGCCCTCATGTCGTTCCAAACCCCTAAAGACTTTCGTAATGTTCCCAGGTCCAGAAACGTAGTGGCTCAACTTCAGTTTTGCGAAGCTTCGAGAATACTTTGTGAGCGCAAAGAAAACAAAAATAACAATTTTTTCAACAATTCTTTAAATCCTGTGCTGACCAGCTGGCCCCCATCTTCACACTGATCTTCAGCAGATCACTGGAGCTGTGCGAAGTCCCTGCATGGTTCAAACGCTCCACCATCATCCCCGTCCCAAAGAAACCCAAAATTACTGGACTTAATGACTACAGACCTGTGGCTCTAATGTCTGTGGTCATGGAATGTTTCAGTGGGCTTGTTTCCAACCAGTATTAAGATCGGTGATTAATCACAAGCTGTCAGCCAGGATGCATTGCTGCTTCCACCTGGTATTCACATGTGTCCCCAATGTATCTGCTGTTGTAACCTATAGTGCAGGGTTCCTCAAATCTTGTCTTTGTTCTGTCACTGTCATTCTGTTACACTGTGGAAGCTTCTGTCACGAAAACAAATTCCTCGTATGTGTAAACATACCTGGCAATAAAGCTCATTCTGATTCTGATTCTGATCGCACCATGTGTTTGCTGCTATGATCCACGTTTACTGACCAACCAATAAAACTGTGTCATGAAATCAGCGCGACATATCGCTAAAACATAAAACTGCTGCTTACCTCAAGCTCTTATCCCTTCCTCTTTTGCTAAACTGCTAAAGTGTGATGTAGCGTGTTCTATTTGTTTACCACTAGCGCATGCTGATGACGTTTTATTCTTCTATAGGAACCTAGCGTACGTGTCAATAGGTGTCATCATCGTACAGTCTACACACGTCGTAGCCAAGTTTATTAGATCACAGTGTGACATGCAGTGATATAGGATTGCTAAAATCATGCTGTGTGTCTCGTGATTTAAAGAAAACACAAAACCATAACATACTGATGCAGCATATACTATTCACCTTCTTCACTCTTCCCCAGATTACAAGGCTCGGGGACCCAAACATGGATCTTTTAACCACTCTGTGCATTTTGTTAGCAGGGCAAATGGACTGCCAAATAACCAATGACTTCTGACATGGGATCATAATGTGTAATGTAGTTCTTTAGCTGAATCGGGTGTTAAAATGTAGGCCTCTTAATGGAAAACCAATTGCCTATGAAACTTCTTGGTTCCCACCGCATATTCTGCAGTATTCAAACACATATAAAACAACATAAATAATATTCCATATAAAACATCTCAATTTATACTCATGTAGGCTACACCGAATGGTTATCTTACATTGTTAAATCAACAGTTGCACCCCTGACTGGCTGATCATTGTACTCAATGTACTCAAGTGTTTCTCCATTAGCATTCCAATTCACCTCAGTGGCAGGTCCTCTGGTATTTAGCACAACATGTTTTCAATATGTACTTCATACTGTCAGTTTTGTTTTGGACGATGTCTGACTTTACTAGCACAACATTCATAAGCATTAGCACTTTGTCCTCAGAATGGACAAGTACTATGATACAACTATGGTTTTTGGACATGGTTTTATGGTATTCTGCTACCCCATATGCATTTATTTTGAAAACCAACTTAAACCTAGTACACTGTAAAATCTAATTAGTTGAGCTTACTTTAAAAAAGCTTGCAAATCGATTGCCTTGAAAAAACTAATTATAGTGAAATAGGAATAGTATGTTGTACTGACAAATGCTTAGTTAGTATAGTTTACTTACACAAGAGTTCTAGTAACTAAAAAAGAAATGTAGGGGGTACTTGATCCTTTCATTTAGGTTTACTCATGACTTAGTATAGCTACTCACTGACTCCCAGAGTGCATTGCGGCTGAATAAATTATGCAGTTGCTTTGCTTTACAGTTGTTGATTTTATTTGCCAATTTTATTTGATGTCTTGTGTCAGTAGTAGCGCAACAAAAAGAGCAAATAAAATGGTTATTGTTACAATTTATGAAAATAAATTAAATTGAATTGTTATGAATCATTGATTCACATGCTGAATGTTTTAGTCTGTGTGTGACTTTAGCATATTATCACACACTATTTAAGGATTATATAAACCCATTTAAAAGCATCTCAATGTATTTAAGAAAAATTTAATTGGAAATGTTCATTAATAAACACACAAAAAATGCACTAATTCTTTAAATATAAGATAGATCACCTTCTAAAAGCAACCTATTTATTACTTTTCTTCCCTTGAAATCAAATAACTCTGACTTCATGATGCATTGCTGCATTAACAGGATGACAATTATAGTAACATAAATGAAGTTCCAAGTGCCCAACCAAAGGGAACGCTAATCACTATAATGGTGCGTAAAAACAAACAAAAATCTACATCAATTTATGAAGTTAGCTTATGTGATGTTCTTTCAAATATTTCAGTTGTATTGAGAATTCAACATTCAAGATGACTTTGGGAAACAAGTGAATGCAAATAGTAAAAGATAACTGCAGACATGGAGGAAATGGGTGAAAAGTCTATTAA
>NW_015505644.1:674226-692960 GCF_001515645.1 Sinocyclocheilus grahami | reverse complement strand
CCTGGCAATAAAGCTCATTCTGATTCTGATTCTGATCGCACCATGTGTTTGCTGCTATGATCCACGTTTACTGACCAACCAATAAAACTGTGTCATGAAATCAGCACGACATATCGCTAAAACATAAAACTGCTGCTTACCTCATCCCTTCCTCCCTTCCTCTTTTGCTAAACTGCTAAAGTGTGATGTAGCGTGTTCTATTTGTTTACCACTAGCGCATGCTGTTATTCTTCTATTCTTCTATAGGAACCTAGCGTACGTGTCAATAGGTGTCATCATCGTACAGTCTACACACGTCGTAGCCAAGTTTATTAGATCACAGTGTGACATGCAGTGATATAGGATTGCTAAAATCATGCTGTGTGTCTCGTGATTTAAAGAAAACACAAAACCATAACATACTGATGCAGCATATACTATTCACCTTCTTCACTCTTCCCCAGATTACAAGGCTCGGGGACCCAAACATGGATCTTTTAACCACTCTGTGCATTTTGTTAGCAGGGCAAATGGACTGCCAAATAACCAATGACTTCTGACATGGGATCATAATGTGTAATGTAGTTCTTTAGCTGAATCGGGTGTTAAAATGTAGGCCTCTTAATGGAAAACCAATTGCCTATGAAACTTCTTGGTTCCCACCGCATATTCTGCAGTATTCAAACACATATAAAACAACATAAATAATATTCCATATAAAACATCTCAATTTATACTCATGTAGGCTACACCGAATGGTTATCTTACATTGTTAAATCAACAGTTGCACCCCTGACTGGCTGATCATTGTACTCAATGTACTCAAGTGTTTCTCCATTAGCATTCCAATTCACCTCAGTGGCAGGTCCTCTGGTATTTAGCACAACATGTTTTCAATATGTACGTCATACTGTCAGTTTTGTTTTGGACGATGTCTGACTTTACTAGCACAACATTCATAAGCATTAGCACTTTGTCCTCAGAATGGACAAGTACTATGATACAACTATGGTTTTTGGACATGGTTTTATGGTATTCTGGTACCCCTATATGCATTTATTATGAAAACCAACTTAAACCTAGTACACTGTAAAATCTAATTAGTTGAGCTTACTTTAAAAAAGCTTGCAAATCGATTGCCTTGAAAAAACTAATTATAGTGAAATAGGAATAGTATGTTGTACTGACAAATGCTTAGTTAGTATAGTTTACTTACACAAGAGTTCTAGTAACTAAAAAAGAAATGTAGGGGGTACTTGATCCTTTCATTTAGGTTTACTCATGACTTAGTATAGCTACTCACTGACTCCCAGAGTGCATTGCGGCTGAATAAATTATGCAGTTGCTTTGCTTTACAGTTGTTGATTTTATTTGCCAATTTTATTTGATGTCTTGTGTCAGTAGTAGCGCAACAAAAAGAGCAAATAAAATGGTTATTGTTACAATTTATGAAAATAAATTAAATTGAATTGTTATGAATCATTGATTCACATGCTGAATGTTTTAGTCTGTGTGTGACTTTAGCATATTATCACACACTATTTAAGGATTATATAAACCCATTTAAAAGCATCTCAATGTATTTAAGAAAAATTTAATTGGAAATGTTCATTAATAAACACACAAAAAATGCACTAATTCTTTAAATATAAGATAGATCACCTTCTAAAAGCAACCTATTTATTACTTTTCTTCCCTTGAAATCAAATAACTCTGACTTCATGATGCATTGCTGCATTAACAGGATGACAATTATAGTAACATAAATGAAGTTCCAAGTGCCCAACCAAAGGGAACGCTAATCACTATAATGGTGCGTAAAAACAAACAAACACATTTTAGGAAAATCTACATAAATTTATGAAGTTAGCTTATGTGATGTTTTCTCAAATATTTCATCTGTATTGAAAATTCAACATTCAAGATGACTTGACGAGTGAATGCAACTAGTTAAAGATAACTGCAGACTTGGAGGAAATGGGTGAAAAGTTAAATGAAGTTCCAAGTGCCCAACCAAAGGGAACGCTAATCACTATAATGGTGCGTAAAAACAAACAAAAATCTACATCAATTTATGAAGTTAGCTTATGTGATGTTTTCTCAAATATTTCATCTGTATTGAAAATTCAACATTCAAGATGACTTGACGAGTGAATGCAACTAGTTAAAGATAACTGCAGACTTGGAGGAAATGGGTGAAAAGTCTATTAAAGGGGTGGTTCATTGCGGTTTCACTTTTTTAACGTTAGTTAGTGTGTAATGTTGCTGTTTGAGCATAAACAATATCTGCAAAGTTACGAAGCTGAAAGTTCAATGCAAACGGAGATATCGTCTTTTAAAATTCTGGCAGTTTAATGCCTACAAAAACGTCTGGTAAGGACTCCAACTAGTTACTTCCCGGGTTCGTGACATCACAAACCCAGATAAACCCCACCCTCGGGAAAAGGCAGCAAAGGGGGCGAGGCCATGCTGCGCTGCTTTAGAGTAGAGGACGAGAAAACTAGAGGTGCACGTAAAAATCTATTCATATATGAATCGCGATTCTGTCTTCTAACGATTCTAACGGATTCAAGTTTCATAATCAATGTCCTAAAGCAGCGGTTCTTAATATTGTTCCTTGAGTTGCTCTGCTCTGCACACACTCTGCATCTCTCTCTCTCTCTCTCTCTCTCTCTCTCTCTCTCTCATTCAGCTCAGCTCCAACAATGAACTGTTCCAAGTATACACTTATTTTCACATAGCTATGAGAAGTGTTAAACATGGACGCGCGTGCAGTTGTCGTACTGTGTTAAATGCTTTAATCAGGATAAAACTATATATTAAAAGCTAACATAAGCAGTAGCATTTACAAATAACAGCATATATAAAAGTATAAGACAACAACAAGCAAAAAACATAGGCCTACCATTAAAAGCCGTGCTTGCACAGGTTCTGCACGATCCTCTTCAATAATACCCTCTGCTTCTCAATCGGGCTCAAACTGATAAGTGATATTAACGACGCCATTGTCATGGAGCACATGCCGCTGAGGTGAGGGGCGGGACGTTTAGACGCGCACTAGAGGCGGTTTAGCCAATCGCAACACACTGGGCTAGCTAACCAATCAGATGGCCCATGGCCTATTTCTGAGGGCGGGGCTTCATAAAAGGAGGAAAGGATCAGCACTTTTCTCAGAGAAGGGACAGAGCGGTGTGGAATAAAGGTAAATTATGTGAAAAATAAAGTTTTTTAAAAAACGAAGCATTAACACATGATAGACTGCACCCCATAAACACAATCAAGCCTAGAAAAAAAACCAGTGAACCACCCCTTTAAGACTCTTTTTCTTTTCTTCTTCTTCTTCTGTTGTTATGTTGCACATTTGCAACATATTAGTGCACTGCTGCTTCTCACTGCTTTATTAATGTCACCGGTTCCTTTGTGGCTACTTGAATATTTTAAGTAAGTGTCACTCAAAACAGTAAGTAAATTGTTTTATTTGCCTTGAAAGTAGCTGTAACTTAATAAAACCTAGTAAGTATAGCAACTAAGTAAAGATAACTGATTAAATCTAAGTAAGGTAAACTATTGGAAGATAAAACTTAAATCAAGCACGCTCTATCGGCTTTGATAGTTAAAGACAGAATGGTACAGTACCACAGCACAGATGTACTACTGTGGTAAAACACATTGACCCAGAGCACCCAAAGCCTGCTGTCAGCAACTGTTTTCTCTCTACACGTTGACACTAAGCAGCTGCTAATGTGGTCAATCTGATGAATAGACAGCACATGCTAATATCCCAAATGATCTTCCCTACTTTCCCAGAAAAAAAGCCCTGACATCAGGATGGATCTGTGTTTACTATTTAAACAGACCACAAAACCTCACAGTTGTGCATCACATAATGTATTGGAGTGGCATTTAAAAGCGAATACCTCTGAGGATGCAAGGTGGAAACTATCCATTTAGAATGAAGAGGAGGGGCCTGTCATAAAGAGGTGGCCCTCTCTTTAAATTTTAATGAAACCTTCTTCTTTTTTTCTCAGCCTTACAATTATCCTTTGTTAAAAGTTATGGGTACTGTTCAGTGTTATATATGATATATATGACATGATATATAACATACATGATACTTTTTATATAATTTTTTGAGTGGAGTCTGTGCAAATGGATAGCCACAATGGTGGTTGCTTCTTTTAGTATAATATGTAGCATTTTATATAATTTAAATGAGTTTATCTTTAGTTTTTATATTTTCAGTTATTTAAATTGAGTAATTTTGTTATGTGCTTTTGTCTTCTTTAGATGATTTTTTTTTGGGGGGGGAGGGGGTAATATTTCAGTTTTACTAAATTTAGTACTTTAGCTTATTTCCGTTAGTTGCAAAAGCAACATTCTAATATACATCTAATATTTATAGTAATTTTTTTGTAGCTTTATTTCAATTAATAAAAATGAACAATAACGACTGCTTCTGGGCGTTTTTTTTAGAGTATTGTTAAAGGGATAGTTCATCCAAACAGAAAAAAAAAAACATTTTGAAGAATGTTTGAACTGCTTTTGTCTATAAAATGGAGTCCGAAACAACATTGGATCCCACTGACTTTCATTGTAGGGAGAGAGAAGAAAAACAATGTTCTTTTGTGTTCCACAGAAGAAGCAAAATCATACAGGTTTGGAACAACATGAGGAAAGTAAGTAAATCATGACTGAATTTTCATTTTTGGGAGGACTATCTTTTTAAATGGTCTACTCACAACTGTGGTCTCTACATATGGCTTGGATCCCTCCATCATAATACATTTATTCAATGTTTTTATTGTAGGTCAATGTATTATGGGCCAAAATATTAGATTGGTTTGTTGAGGAGGGGTGTTACAAAATATTAGGTGATCACACTATTTGAGGTCTCATTCCTGTTTGTAACACAAATATTGCATGGTAATTGGCTTAATACTACTATTAGAATTATAAGTCTACAAACACTATGTATATAAAACTGCAGGAACTGGTTTGAAACGATGAGGTCAGAGGATCTTTGTTTGTTTAGAGCTGCGCTTGTTTGCACACTCACACACACTCAGTCCTTCGAGAATTCTGCTGTACGCTTTGAAAAATCCAAGTGATTGCATTGAGCGCCATGGATGTGTTTTTAAAAGCATTCAGCCCTCTGGCAATTAGTTAGGCCTTAATGTACAATGTCAAAACAAGCCATCGATCCGCTGATTGATCAGTCCCCCCTTTCTTTCTCCCTCTGCCTACGTCAATGAAATGGGAATTGGAACAAGTTCTTGTTTTATTCTCTTGAAGCTTCAGATACTACAGCAACACTAATGCTACATAAACTTTATAGATCGTGCCATTTCATCATAAATTGCTTTTAACTTGCTCTGGTCTCCATCACGTTACTGTATGAAGTAAATGTTCAGGCTGGCAGCCAATAAGACATAAAAAAACATGGCTGTCAATAAAGCATTTTAGTGCCTGTAGGTCAATACGTTCGGCCCATGTTGTCAAAGCACTCTGTATGAACCTCTATTGACCAACCTATAAACATGAATCTATACGCATAACTCACTGTCACAATAACACACTCCACACACACACACACTCATTATGAGGTAAAACATTACACTTTTATTAAATACAATGGCGGACAACTTGACTGGTCCATATATATCGCATACAGACGAGGACATTTGATTGTACTTTTGTAGCTGAACGTATAACATAATTCCATAAATGAAATGATCACACTACTTGATACTCTGCAGAAATCTTCTTTCCAGGTGTCAATAGGCCTATGTTTAAACGTATTAAGAAAAGCGAGGAAGTATCCCAATTTTGGACTTAAAGTCAACATAAAGTCAACAGAGTTACACAATGACTTGTATGTGTGTAATAATGTGCACAAAGTCTAAGAAAGTGAAGAGGGTCAGTTTTACTTTCACGTTGACTTTAATACTTGTTTATGGTAGTTTAGCTTATAGACATTCTGAAACCGCAGAAGCCCTCTGGCAATTAGTTAGGCCTTAATGTACAATGTCAAAACAAGCCATCGATCCGCTGATTGATCAGTCCCCCCTTTCTTTCTCCCTCTGCCTACGTCAATGAAATGGGAATTGGAACAAGTTCTTGTTTTATTCTCTTGAAGCTTCAGATACTACAGCAACACTAATGCTACATAAACTTTATAGATCGTGCCATTTCATCATAAATTGCTTTTAACTTGCTCTGGTCTCCATCACGTTACTGTATGAAGTAAATGTTCAGGCTGGCAGCCAATAAGACATAAAAAAACATGGCTGTCAATAAAGCATTTTAGTGCCTGTAGGTCAATACGTTCGGCCCATGTTGTCAAAGCACTCTGTATGAACCTCTATTGACCAACCTATAAACATGAATCTATACGCATAACTCACTGTCACAATAACACACTCCACACACACACACACTCATTATGAGGTAAGACATTACACTTTTATTAAATACAATGGCGGACAACTTGACTGGTCCATATATATCGCATACAGACGAGGACATCTGATTGTACTTTCGTAGCTGAACGTATAACATAATTCCATAAATGAAATGATCACACTACTTGATACTCTGCAGAAATCTTCTTTCCAGGTGTCAATAGGCCTATGTTTAAACGTATTAAGAAAAGCGAGGAAGTATCCCAATTTTGGACTTAAAGTCAACATAAAGTCAACAGAGTTACACAATGACTTGTATGTGTGTAATAATGTGCACAAAGTCTAAGAAAGTGAAGAGGGTCAGTTTTACTTTCACGTTGACTTTAATACTTGTTTATGGTAGTTTAGCTTATAGACATTCTGAAACCGCAGAAGAAGTTCTGTATACATGTAGAGGAAGGTGTTTGATATGCAGTCACAGTTTATTGTTCTGTTGCAGGACAATCAGAGATTTTTGTGTAAGGCAAGACTCATCTGAAACACTGAAACTCATATTTGTATCTCAAACAACATTTTCCCTCTGTTTCATGATGAAAACATTGAAAAACAAAGGAATTTCATTTTTGCATTATTTTCATGACAATTAAGCACATTTTACCCCACTGCCATATATACAACATAACTAAAATCCTAGCTATCCCTGTAATGACAAAATGGTCAAATATTGTGCAAATTAAATTATGCAAATTTAAATAAAAACGTTGTTCTACAGTAAAAATGACTGTATTACAGTAATGAGAATTACCATTGAGAATAATGGAAATTGCACAAAAAAAGGAAAATACATTGTCAAAGAGAATTTGTGGAGAAAATGTTCTTAATGATCATGAAAAATGGCCACAATTCAGAATTTTCACTTCTTTTTTGTGAATGTAACCTGAACATCTAACCTGGAGTTTTCTCATTGTTCATCCAAAGTATGCAATCTTTCTGTCTTTTTATTTTCCCCATTCCATAAACCCAGAAACCACCTCTATATTCCCTCCCAACCAAGTATGAAAAAATATAATATTAAGAATAATAATTTTTAAATAAAATCCTTTACAGGCAAAAGTCAAAACAAAAATGCTTCACATTAAGTACAAAATAAATAAAATATTAAACTATAAGTTACAAATCTTAAAGATTACAATTCTTATTCCGAAAAATAAATAAATTAATTAATGAATTAACTCCAAACTTAAATTCTTTTTGGGACTTTACGCTTAAAACTCTGAATTGATTGGAAGGTGTTTGTTGTCAAATTCACGGCATTGAGTCTAGTGTGCAAAGTCTCCCATGGGAGAAGGGACTGACGGTGCAATAATGAACGCAAACAAAAAGGATGCTGGGATAGGATCTCTATAGTGATAAATACATATAATCATTTATGTACAATAAAAGGAAGGAGAAATGTGGGTTTTAAGTGAGGTGACTCATGTTTATCTCTGTTTAACATTATTTTCCTCCCCTCGTCTCATTCTCTCCATCCTGTCCCCTCCTGTCTCTCCTCTTTTCCCCACTGATAGTGCATATGAGTCTAGAGGGAGTTGCTGCTAATAGGAGACATTTGTCCTGTAATGAAATATATATTACACTATAGCAGTTGTACAACCCGAAGCTTGAGTACTGCATTAGTGCGTCCACTCAGTAGTAAAACATGGCGAACGAGAAAGAGAGAAAGAAAGGTCGTAATTTAGCCCGCACCATCATAATCGGCCACTCTGCGTAATTAAGCTCCTGTAAGAAATGCAAGCTGATGGTACTGAGGCACAGCATCGTCTCAAATTATTCCATCTAGCCCTCAATAGTGAACGGCGTCAACAACCTGGAGGCTATAGGTGTCGATTCTGTGGTGGACACAGGTGCAGAAAACAGACATGCTGGTTGTGACGTCACAAAATGGTGAAGGCTTAGCTTATGAATATTAATAAGGTTATGCACAAATAATTGAATATGATCTTATAAAAATTAAGCATTGATATGGAAATCAGGTCAGTAGTAGAGTATCTGCTCAAGTCAAAAGTCAAATGTGACATTATGTGTAGAAATGTCCAAAAATCATACATCATGACTAATTAAATCACCAGATCGCAAACCCTTGCTTGACAATTGGAGTCCACTGCACTTGTCATGACGCTGCTGCAAGCCATTTCATAAAGTGGTGGGACAAAATTGGTGGAAATGGAGGGACAAAATTGGCCATGGCAAAAGTGGTGGGGACGTGTCCCACTATAAATAACGCCTATGATCCAGACACATTTTAGTGAGTTACTTCTCCATTTCAGATGAGTTCGGCAGCAACAACATCCTGTCAGCATCCAGAAGCTTATAATTAGAGTCGCTCAACCGTGAAACTACATTAGTAACGTCCAGTTCTATAAACACGCATGAATACGTATAGATATAGTCGCAGTTTCTCACTGTTGATCACCATGCTAATTTCAGGTTCTGTGCTTTGTATCGGATTTAGAATGAAACAGGTGGGAGCCAACAAGACCAAATCCATCTGATGGGCAGAAAAGTTGTTTATTTGTAAATGGTCATTGCTTATGGAGCTGCTGTTTCCTCTTTGTTGTTAAGAGGATTATTCCTCAAGGATTATTCCTTTGTTGTTATTCCTCAAGTCCAGAATGCCTTTTTCCCAAACTGGAATTTATAGGTGTGAACTTGCTCCAGATGTTGAAGATGGTTGAAAATTTGGTTCTTGGTAACTTAAGCTATAGTCACTTCAATGTGGCTCTTTCCATTCAATCCATTTTTGTTTAGAAATATATCATTCGTAGTTATTGTACATGGACAAGATCCCATTTACATTTAATATTTGGAAGAGGTGCAGTTGACGAGGAGGTGGACAAGGAAGTAGATGTTAAAGCTGTAGAAGAAAGAGATTTTGGGTGGGATAGAGGAGGGGGCAGTTTCAGGAATCCACTCGCAGTCCCACACGTGGTACGAGCTCTCTTAACCCAGGATGTCCAGATACACCGGTGATGCCTTGGCCAGGTTGAGGAGCAGGTTATGGATCTCTTTAATGTTGAGTCGGGTGTGTGGTTCTCTCAGCCAGCATCCCAGCATCAAGTCATACACCTCCTTTAGACAGGTCCGGGGTCGCTGCAGGACACGACCTTGGGTGATACACTCAATCACCTACAAAAGAGTAAGAAGTGAAAGGTCAAACAAAATAAATGTCCAGAAATGTGTGAGGCAAACTGCTATAAAAGTAGAAAAGGATTGTTTATAAAGACAAACCAAGAGGCAAAGTGTGACAAAGTTCAATCAGTTTGAAGTTTTATAGTGTATATAGTTCCTGCAGTACCACTGTCTTGCAGAGTTTAGCTTCATACCTAATCAAAAACACCTGAACCAGCTAATCAAGGTCATCAGATTTACTAGCAACTTCCAGACAAGGAGTTGGAGCTGGATGGAACTGAAATCCAGGATCAGGATTTGTATTTGTACTTCTCATCAGTATTTGATGAGAAATCTGAGATTTGAATGGATGTAGGACTTGTTAAGTGGCTGCTTAGGTGTTCTAAGTGGCTTCTAAGGTTCTTCTGGTTGTTATGGTGTTGTGGTCCCAGAGCAGAGGTGTAGAGTCCTATAGAGTTTAGCTCCAACTTGCCCCAATACATCTGCCCGGAAGTGTCTAGTAATTCCGTGGACCTCCAATAGCTGGTTCAGATGTGTTTAACTGGAGTTGGAGCTAAACTCCAGGATAGTGGTCCTCCAGAAGTATGTCTGGTCACCCCTGTCATAGGGCGTTCTGGGTGGTTTCTGGCATCTTCTTGTTGGTTGCTAATGTGTTCTATGTGGTTGCTACATTCTCAGAAAAAAAGCTATCACTGGGGTAGTACCTTTTCAAAAGGTACAGTTTTGTACCCTTTAGGTACTACTAATATGTACACTTTAGGTGTGCAATATGTGCATTTAAAGTACCAACCCTTTAGGTACAAAAATATGTACCGTTTGAAAAGATACCACACAGTGACAGTTTTTGTACCTATATTTTTGAGAGTGTAGGGTGTTCAGGATGGTCTAGAGGGCATGGCTTCCTAAACCTGTTCCTAGGGGCACATTTATAGGATAATATTGTCATTTATATGAGCAATGTGGCAACTCAAGGCAGTCTGTCTGCTTCCTGATGTGGGCCCCAGTTAGTCAAACACAAACTCTTCAAAGACAATACGCCAGTTTTCTAGAAAGACAAGTAGCACCCTTCCTGGAGGGATGGTCTCTCTTTAGCGGGTTAGGTCTATCCCAAGAAATTGGCCAATTATCTATGAATCTTATGCTATTCTGTGGACACCAGCCTTTAGGAAGAGTTCAAAATCGTGTACTGTTGTACTTTAGGAACAGGGTTGGAAAACCTTGCTCAAGGGTCTCCTAGTTAGTTGTTAATGTATTCTGTGTGGTTGCTCTGGTGTCCTGTATGGTTGCTAATGTGTTCAAGTTGTTTGTTTGGGTGTTGTGTTTGGTCCCTAGGGCAGGGGTAGACAACCTTTTTCCTGGAAGTCTACCTTTCTGCAGACTTCAGTTCCAACCTGCTCCAACAGACCTGCCTGCGATTTTCAAGTGATCCTGGAGACATTGATTAGCTGGTTCAGGGGCCAGTTGCATAAACTGCTTAGACTAGTCTTAAAAAGTTAGTCTTTTTGCTTTCTTAAAGACTGGTCATAACTTTAATTTCAGTTACAGAAATGTATATTGGTCTAATCTGAATCTGAAAAGTAAGACTGATTACCCCTTGGCTAACTGCTAGCTGGTCGAATGACTTCTTAAGACAGAGTCTTTCCATAGTGGCTGTGTTTATGCAACTGGCCCCAGTTTGATTAGTGTTGGAGCTGAACTCTGCAGAGTGAATCAAATTTAGTAGTCAGATCAAACTTATTGGCTCATGAATTTAAAAAATAATAAATGTGATGCAGAGGTGGCTTCCTCCCAAAAAAGGCGTTGGTGTGAAGATGTTATTATGTGTCAGTACCTCATTATTTGACAGCTGATACCAGGGCTGTTTCCCGTAGGTAAAGATCTCCCACAGCACCACTCCTAAACTCCAGACATCACTCTCCGTTGTGAACTTCCTGTACATGATACTTTCTGGTGGCATCCAGCGGATTGGCAGCATGGTATGCCCTCCAACCTATACATGTAAAACAGTAAGTGCACATTGAGTCATCCAACATATTAAGTTATGATGCTGATGAAGGTGACGTGAGTTTGAATCTGTCTAATCAATAAATGGCCAAACAATGTAATTAATTATAAAAACAAACGACACTGAATACTGTATATGTTAAACTGCAGTTTGACATTAAAATGTCCAGGTGTGCTCAAATCGACAAAACAGAAGACACATAAAACCAAGCTACTCTAACAAAACTCCCTGCATCTGACAGGTGCTAAGGGATAAGATCCATACAGACTTTTAGAGCAAGAGTAGACAGTCAACAGTTTGTTGCAATTGGAGCATTGTTCAGTCCAAAAAGCTCTCAGACAAATGCTGACAGTATTTCCAGTTCAGGACCTCAGATGGTGCCGTAAGTTGCGCCTCTCAGGATTTTGATGCTGTAAGCTTGGGGAGTTGGTCTGGCCTAGAGCTCAACCCCAAAACCAATCATTTCATTTATTAGCTTTCTCCATAATGCGCTGCCTCTGAAATATTAATTATGAGATTGTGGTCCAGCATGTGGATTAGTCTCAGATTAATAGGTTTAACATACTGGACTCATCAAATATTAAGGTCAAAAGCTTTTAGGCTTTTCACTGGTCCCATAGTGGAGCTACAGACTGGAAGGGTCACTTAAAAAAATGGTCTATCGCACAAGTGCTATTAGAAACCTTTTTCCCCTGCAATCGAACACACACACACGCTCATCCACACAACAACATCCTGCTAAAAAGCTCAGACCAGTTTGCACCAGTTTAAATTTCTCTTAACTGGTTTTAGGTGGACAATTACTGGCAAAGCCGGATATTGTTGCAGGCCAGTTCAAGGCTGTAGGTTTGGTTTTAACAGCCTTTTAAAGAGTATGTATGTATGTACATTATTAAGTACAGGAGAATAGAGCTGAATGATTATCATCATATAACACGTTACTAAAGTCAACATGAAAAGCTGAACTGATTGGTTCATAAGAAGATTGGAGTAAATTAACATTTGGATGAAAGATTAGAAATACATGTTTTTCCTTAAATAATGGAATAATGTGTAGTGATAAATGTGGCACAATATGACCAAGAATGCGTATTAAGAAAGCAAACCGGGTTAATTCTGATTTCATGCTAAAATTAAAAGATCAACATATCGAGTCTCAAAGAATTGGTAACACTTTAGGACCAATTCTCACTATTAACTAGTTGCTTATTCGCATACATATTACTAGCATACTGGATGTTTATTAGTACTTATAAAGCACATATTAACAGAGCTGGGTAGTAACTGATTATATGTAATCTGGATTACATAATGAGATTCCAAAAATGAAGTATTTGAGATTAGATAAAATTACATTTTAAAATACTCGTATTCAGACTACAGTTACTCTTTTATTGATTTCACGATTACATATTATCAACACAATATTTATAATTTGTCTTTAAATTCTCCCTAATTCTTCTTTTTCCATCTTTTAAAAGTAATCTAAAACTAATCAAAAAGCAGTCTGATTATATTACCTGAAATGTGTAATGTAATGGATTACGTTATTAACTACAATTTTTGTCATGTAATTTGGAATCAGTATTTGTAAGTAATCTACCCAGCTCTGCATAATAATGTCTTATTCTGCATTACCATATTTTAGATCCCTGAATCCTACCCCAATTTTAAACTTAACGACTACCTTACTAACTATTATAATAAGCAGCAGATTTGGACTTTATTAAAGTAAAAGTCGTAGTTAATAGAGTTAATAGTGAGAACTGGTCCCCAAACTAAAGTGTGACCATATTACAGTATATGCAACCAAAGAAGGACGACATAGGTGGAAAAGACTTTATGAGGATCATCAACTATGTTTTACGAAGTTCTGAATATGGGTTATAATGCACTAATGTGGCTTCATAAGAAGTTCTGTGGTTATACAACATGCTTTCACAACAGAATTCCACCCATCAGCCTCTGCCTGACCAGCTGTTTCTATGGAAACTGATGTTCTATAGGCCTAGTCAATGGCGTACACATAGTGTGCACACACGCACACACACATATGCGCAAGCACACACAAACACAAATGCACTGACCTGCATTTGAATCTCAATGGAGGCTCATATAATGGAGATGTGTCATGATATTCATCAGTATTCAGAGATAAATGAACTCAAATGAACTTTGCTGAAGCGAGTTATCTAATCGCACATCTCTGCATTTATAAACATCATTCAACCCATATTCAGTCACTGGATAGATGATTCATGCTGAATGCATGAATGAAACACAATAAAAGAACATCATGCTATCAAAGAATAAATTAAGTTTTCAGTCTCTCTTCAAATGCTTTATATTCCAAAGTGCATGGTTTGGTTTCTTGATTTTATTCTCTTTAGACATTATATTTCTGTATCTTTCGTTTTTGTTTTTTTTACTTTTTATCCCTAACTTAGGCCCCTCTCCTTCTCGGTAGGCCTTCATGCTGAATATGGGGGTGAATACTAATGAGAGATCTTTAATGACTTTTTCAGTTTCTGTCTGACAGCGCAAGCGCTCTATTCTTTTTCTTTGCTGTTGCCATAGTAACCCCTCTTTCCTGTTCCCACACCACTTTCCTCCCTGACTCCTAATCTGGGAGAGACTTACTGACGGTAGGGAATCAGGACACACACACACAGAGAGAGAGAGAGAGAGAGAGAGAGAGAGAGAGAGAGATTCTGCTGACATCATACAGGAACAAAACCGGTAGGGTGAAGGTGTTTGAATAGCTGGTATTTAGTTATCAGTAGACATTGTCTAGCAAAGAACATGAGAAGCATATTGATTTATACATATACTGGGAAAAGGACTTGAATACCGCCTTTAAGTGTCCTTGTGAAGTCAGCATTAATTTCCGACTAATGAAACTGTAACAGAATGGATTAATAAATCTGAATCTGTGGGCAGCGAAAGGCTTCCTAATACTGATATATATATATATACAGTATACCCACATTTTACATTCATTTCTGAAGAATGACTGGAGTGATATGAGTAATGGCTGCTAAAAAATAGTTAAACAATAACATAATAATGTAAAAATAAATGGAATTTGAATTTATATTTATCAAGTGTAATTTTAAGAATCCAAAAACATTTTGGGGTCAAAAACACAGTCAAACTAGAAAGCAAATCTTACCCGATAGTAATCTGTACTGTAGACGTCTCGGGACATCCCAAAGTCTCCGATCTTCACCAGGAGATTCTCCCCGACTAGGCAGTTTCGTGTGGCCAGGTCTCTGTGAACAAAGTGCTGGGAAGCCAGATACACCATGCCTGCGGCGATCTGCTGTGCAATATGCAGCATCTGAGACTGAGTGAGCTCTGCCTGCTGCAGCACCTGTCCATCAGCCATCAGGACTGCATCAGGACCATGAGCCCTGCGGGTGGACAGACAAAAAGTAATGACCTCAACCAGACCACAATTCACGAACATTCATCTTCGAGTAAGAGACTGGCCATAAGCACCCTGGTAGATCAGTTTCAGAGAGAATGTGTTTACCAATTACAAGTTCAAACTTGCTGAACTAGCAGGAATGAAATTCCTATGCTTTGACTGGCTGATTTCCTTTGTATTAGATTTTTATATATGAAAAATTATGTGTAATTATTGACTTACAAGGACAAAGCAATTATAGAAAAGATGTGACTAAGCACTATTGGATTCCAATACAAACATACACACAGACAAGTTCAGGCAACTGTACCTAAGGAACTTGTTGAGGTCGCCGTGTTTCATGTACTCAAACACCATGATAAGGGGATCGCTCTCCACACACATGCCGTAGAATGTGACGATGTGTTCATGCTGCAGATTGGTCAACAACTCGGCCTCACGATGGAAGTCCTTCCTGGCATTCTCACTGGCCTCTTTCAAAGTCTAAAAACACAAAATGTGTACAAATACACTGAGTATACTGACAACCTAAAGTTTAGTATGCCAACATCAACACTAAATTCAACAGCCAACCTTGACAGCCACTAAGATCTTCTCCTGGTCTGTGGACAGGTTGTAGCATTCGGCCAGAAACACTTTCCCAAACGCTCCTTCTCCAAGTTCCCTCTTCAGTACAATGTTGTGCCTCTTAATGTGCTGAACAACTGTTGTGAATGCAATACAATTACACATTACTGTTATTCTTACGAAAATGATTCACAAGAAAGAACATATTTTGTCATATATTGGTCATTCTCTGGAGCCATATATTGAATTTATGGAGTATCCTATAATTAGTAATTTGTTAGACATTGGTGCTGTGACCTGGACTGGTGCCGTGACCTGTATTGGTGCCATGACCCGGGTGGGAGTGAGTGTTACCGAGGCCAGTTAGTAAGAGCTGCACAAGTAAACCTCACTCCCCTGTCCTCAAGAGGCACACTAGGAACTGACACTAGACGATGTGGTCTTTAAAGTACTTGTTAGTAAACCTGCCTCCAATGCTGGTTGACATTGGTTTTGATCCTGCTCGGAGTAGTGTGAGTAGGACCAGTTACATTGGTGCAGTGACCCGCATTGGTGCCATGTCCTGGATGGGAGTGAGTGTGACTGTGACCAGCTGCTAAGAGTTGCACAGGTAAACCAGCTCTGTCCACAAAAGGGCTCCCATGCTGGTTTGAATTCCTCAGAGTAGTGCAATAGGACCAGCTGTCAAACAAAGAAATTGACTACACTCTAAAAAACAAACCAAGGAATAGTTGAGATTTTTGGGTAAAGAAGCTGTTGACTTGACCCAATTTGGGTTGATTATCATTTATAATCACCAACCCAATAGTGGTGGGTTGCGAGTATGCCGATACTGCTTTGCCTATTCATGTTCGTGGTGCTCACGACAGGAATATGTGTGGAAAATAAGAAAAGAAATCAAAGCTGAGAGGAGAGAGAACTTTTAAAATGCCTGCAGCGAGAAGCGTGTTCTTTTTAAATGGGAGTGTTTTCTCTCAAACCAGTCCAATCACTTGAGCGGTGAGCCGTAATGGCACTTGAGAAAAGTGACAAAACATTATTTAAAAGGAAAAGGTAAAAAAGGCTTTTTATAGTTTTTCCATTGACGTAAGAAAAAATAAATAAATGAAATAACTGGTCAAATTTGGTCTTAAACATAAGTACAATTTTTCTTCAACAGTGTTCAATGTAATGTTTAAAAGGCAATTTCATTTAACTGTATGAGCTGTATAACTGTTGATTTGCCATTCATCTCTGCACTTTTGTGCACATTGTTTTTACTTACAGTATGTCTATATTTCTGCTAATTTCTGGGTGCTCTTGCTTATCAATACATTTTAATTCCTTTGCTGTTACTGTAGAGTGTGTTAAAGTGACTTTAATTTCCAACTTTTTTTTATATGAACCCAGAAGTGTAATATATTTTAAACAAAAATTGATTTAAAAAAAAAGAGCTAGTGTGCAGGGTCAAATATTTAACCCAATGCAGCTGGGTCAGTACAACCCAGTGCTGAGTTCATCCCTTTTTGACTCATCGTTGGGTTGCCAAAATTGTTTTTAACCCAGCATTTTTTGTAGAGCACTTGGTTCTAATTTCTACTTTCATGTTACACAGTTAAAATACGAGTGTACACATCTGGAACAACATGAAAGTGGGTAAACAATGACAAAAATGTGGAATGAACTATCCTTTTAAGGTCATTTTGCACTGCCCTTCAACTCTGTAACCTTCAATCCCAAAATAGTGTAATGGGATTAAAGCCAAACATTGTTGATTTAGGTCGTGACTGTGGAGCTTGAAATTGTGTGTCACAGGCTGGAGACCCAAGTCTTGACGACTTTGAAGGCTGGAGACTCAGTAGGGTGTTGAAGTGAGGAAACATAAGGAACTTAACTTAAGATGCCTGAAAAAATATGAAACTCAGTAATGGTCTCAGTAACAGGAGAATCGGGAAAAATTTTTCAAACAGGAAACTTGAACAAGGTCCTCAGGTACATGGCCAATGCAGGAATCTCACAGAGTAGAGCAGCCTCAATGATATTACTCAGTAAAGGAAACTCAGGGATATGAGCAGCCTCAGGCGCTGGACTGCTCTGGTGTGCTTCTGTCGAAATGACATTAACAAACTCTGCGGAGTGATGTGGATGTATTCCATCAACGTGAGTTTTCTCTTTTCTTGTAAATCCACAATCATATAAAATATTTTACGTGAATCCAGATGGATTTAAGACAGTTCAGAGGACTTGCTATTTCATAAATACATGAGTAATCCAAATTGCATATGACCTGCCTGGCAGAGTACAGAACAAAATAGCTGTTCGAGCCACAGCTTGAAGGATCTTCTATAATGTAGGTCTCATGACTGATGTCACATGGACTATTTTATTGATGTCCTTACTATGTTTCTGGGCCTTGAACATGTCAGTGGCGTTGCTGTCTATGGAGGGTCAAAAAGCTGTTGGATTTCATCAAAAATATCTTAATTTGTGTTCCGAAGATGAATGAAGGTCTTAAAGGTGTATGTTACGTGTCATGTTACGACTGGAGGGGGGGCAGTCGTGGCCTAATGGTTAGAGAGTCTGACTTGTAACCCCGAAGGTTACAGGGTTGAGTCCCAGGTCCGGCAGGGATTGTAGGTGGGGGTAGTGAATAACCAGCACTCTCTTCAACCCTCAATACCACGACTAAGGAGGCATTGCTGCTCCCCGGGTGCCACAGCAATATGGCTGCCCAATGCTCCGGGTGTGTGTTCATGGTGTGTGCGCGTGTTCACTACTGTGTGTGTCCACTTGGATGGGTTAAATACAGAGCAAAAATTCCAAGCATGGGTCACTACACTTGGCCACACTTCACTTCACTTTAACTTTCAATTTAAAATTTCTCAATGGTAGTGTAACACAACACCCTTTTTACCTTGTCAAAAACAGCTCTGTTCACAGCAATCCGTTTCAGTGCATGTTCCTTTAAATGCAAATGAGCTCTGCCCACCCTGCCCCTCTCTTCCATGGGGTGACGAGCTGTTCTCATGAGACTGTAAACTTTAGCCACAGAACTTGCTAACTAGAACATTATTAGGAAAGGCAATCTGCAAAGATTCTTAAAAAAAACTTATACTCACTTCTTCTGTATGTGAGGCTGGATCACAAATGATTTGCGCAAACACAGATGCATTTAGGTAGTTCG
>NW_015505644.1:654386-671967 GCF_001515645.1 Sinocyclocheilus grahami | reverse complement strand
CCCTTCAAAAACAAACATAATCCACTGCGTCTTCAGCAGCTCAGATGTCGGGAGTAAATGACAACTGCTATGTTCATTATTACATCCAACAACAGAACACCTAAAACACCTAAAGACATTCTTGTCTATGCCTGCTCCGGCGTCGAAACAATGATGGCGTCAAAAACAGCTCACTCAGGGCGGCTCTAAGGTAAAACACCAGCGTTCGTCAATAGTCTTTTTTTCCATCAATAGTCATGGGAGGGGCCTTGGCCTGTGTGACATACATCAGGCCAGAATCTGTGAATGGCTTGATCTGAGAAAGGCGTTATTATTTTGGGGGATTTTAAAAAAAAAAGCACTGGGTGGATTTTTATCATTATAGGGTGGTTGTGTACACACAATGCCAACAGACATTTATGTTCAAACATCATGTAAAAGGGAATTTTGCATCTGATGGCCACTTTAAGATAAAAAGACAACATCTGTCACACAAACTCAATCAGTTAAAGACTAGGACTCGACTCTGACTTGATAAGGTGGACTCAGGCCCAGCACTTCAGTAGTGTGTAATTTTGAATCTTACCTGAATGAATTAACACTAAATATAAGTTATCAAAGAAACTGACTCTTTTGTTTGGAATCTAGACAGGGTGAGTATGTAGGATTGGTATGGTCAGGATTACAGCAATAAGAGATGCTATGCAACTGGACAGCTAAGTACAGACACTGACAGATGTTAATGCTTTAGTTATGGTAAGTTGAGCAATTTCAGACGAGTGACAAGTTTTAAGCCTGATATGTAAGGATTGAGTAGGCTGTTCTTGTGAGAACCCAATGGAAAATTATATTGTTTAGAGCATGGGTCACCAACCTAGCTCCCAAGAGCTAACATCCTGCAAATTTCAGCTCCAATCAAGCACACAGGAGCAGGGTTGGAGATCCTCGTTTGAGGTTTCTCTTTCAAAGCATGGGAGATATACCTGAGTTGTCTACCTCAGTGGATCCCAATCCTGGTTCTGGAGAACCCTAAACATCACACATTTCTGATGTCTCTCTTATTTGACACACATTTGAGGTCTTGGACAAGTCTTTACTAATGATCTGATGAGTTGAATCAGGTGTGTTTGTTTAAGGAGAAATCTAAGGCCATGTCCATACGTACACAGGTATTTTTATAAACAGAGTTTTTCCTTCTTCCGTTTAAAAAAAAATCTCCGTCCACATGAAAACGCAAACGCATGCTATGAAGCACTGTCAAGAGCATGCCAAACCAACAGGTGGCGATATAATCTCAACCGTAAAGCCATGTTGGCCAATCAGAAGCCTGAAAAGGTTTCCAGTAGGCGGAGATAGCGGTGCATGCTCCGACATCACAAGCCAAAAACTCCGGTTTCGCTGTCTACATGATAACACTGCAACCAGAGTTTTTGGAAATCTTCACCCTGGCAGGAGTTTTCAAAAATGTTTGGTTTCAGTGACCTGGTGCTGTGTTTGCGTGTGGACGAACGGCCTAACTGCGCAGAAATACTGCGGTTTTGAAAATAACCACGTTCGTGTGGACAGGGCCTAAAATGTGCAGTGCTAGAGGTTCTCCAGACCTAGGATTTGGATCCACTGGTCAACTTAATCAAACACATCTGATTGAACTAATCAGCTGGTTAAGTAGAGACTCATCATATAGCGACACTTCAATGACATCAAACATTGACATTATTGACATGACACCATATTTGATATTTGAATGTGATACAAAGTGATCGTAACACTTCCAAACTCTTGGATTAAACTGCTGGATATTGTTACTTTTACACTACTTTTAGGATCATTTTTTTGTGGTTAAAATTTTTGGACCCCATTGACTTTCATTGTATGGACAGCTGAAACATTCTTATAAATATCTTGTTTTGTGTTCTATAGACACCCCAGTGTTTTTACTACACAATGGGTGTCTGCGAGCTTCATTTATGAGATACACGAGACATGTGTAATTCCGGACACTGGACATAATTTAATAAAAGGTGTACTAGAGATTATTTCAGATATGGTGGAAAAGAGATGTTTCTCATCCCAGGCGTCCCTTAAGAGAGTGAGGACAGTACAGAGATAAGACGAGATTAATCAGGCGTTTAGTGTGCTGGAGGATAAAGAGAGATAAAGAGAGAGAGAAGATTTTGAACAGACACTGCGCTCTTAGAGATTTATCCTTAATGTAATTAAGAAATGCTTTTGAAGAAAAACTAGCCAGTCAGCTGATTACATTAGCAAGAGCTAGATGATGAGGCTGCATCGATCTACAGTAACTCACTGTACACCATAACCCTATATTAAAAGTAACCAGAGTGAGGAGGAAAGCACACAGTGAATGGAAAAATGAGAGGCAAGTGAAGAGGCCTATAAAATAAATATTTAAGATGCTGTGTCTTTGTGTATGCAGATGTGTTAACAAATGAATAAACCTGTCATATAAATGTCTGAATATATCACTCCCAGTTTTAAAATATATTTTTCGGCATTTTGCCTAATTAAAAAATTCTAATTATTCTAAAGATTTGACCGTATATATATATATATATAAATATATATATATTACTGGAACGTGTTCTAGATAGATATTTCTTAATCTTTTTGTAGTCATTAGGATAACATATAGTTTCATAATACACAAATGTAGAAACGGAGAGAGAAAGACTCACATGTATCAGATTTGAGCAGACTGCCTGTGCTGCGGAAGTACTGCGGGTTCTCTATGACAGGAATCTTGGTCATGCCAATGATGACGGCATCCGCGTTCATGTCAGAGGACGAGGGTGTGTTAGAGCCATTGGACACATGATGAAGAGGACTGGCAGAGTCATCATCATTACTGATGACTGAGGAAGGACCTGTGTCAAAGACAAAGACTTGCACTCAGAACCACTGTATTTAACCCCTTAACTGTCATCCCCATTTTTGAAAATTCACGAGAAAGTGCACTATCCAAACTTAAATTATTATAATTCATGAACGCTTTTGAATACAGACATATAGGTTGGCCTCTTTTTAAAGAAGACAATTAGCAGATTATTACAGAAGTAAAATCATTTAATCAAATGAAAGTATTAAAAAGTCATAAAAGTTCAAATTTATTTGTAAAGAAAATGTATTTTACAATTTTTCTTATATTTTATATAAAATAAATATTTAAAAAAATTATTAAAAATACAAAGTTGCTATAAAATTAAAGCCATATGTCTATATAAGTTGTGTTCCAAATTTGAAGTTGATATATAAAAAAATGAGGTTCATATGCAATTTTGTTTAGGTGTTATACCAAAAACAGCCACCGGGTGCCACCCAAACTCCATTTACATTTTTTATGCATTTCCGTCACAAATCTATCAATTTCTCTCTCAATATTACATCTATCACAAAATACTTAAAATACAAAATGCACTCTTGTCATAAATGAATCTATTACTTTTCCTACATAATTTGTAACAAAATAAAATGGTAAAATTTCCATTTAGGGGTCTTAGACCTTTCCAATGATATATAGTTTGTCATGATTATATTTGTATTTAAGGACTGAATTGTACTATAGTGAAGTAAACTTAGGCGTCCCGTGACAGTTATGTGTTCCAAATTTGAAGTTGATATATAAAAAAATGAGGTTCATATGCAATTTTGTTTAGGTGTTATACCAAAAACAGCCACCGGGTGCCGCCCAAACTCCATTTACATTTTTTATGTATTTCTGTCACAAATCTATCAATTTCTCTCTCAATATTATGTCTATCACAAAATACTTAAAATACAAAATGCACTCTTGTCATAAATTAATTATTACTTTTCCTACATAATTTGTAACAAAATAAAATGGTAACATTTCTATTTAGGGGTCTTAGACCTTTCCAAAGATATATAGTTTGTCATGATTATATTTGATTTAAGGATTGAATTGTACTATAGTGAAGTAAACTTAGGCGTCCCGTGACAGTTAATGTCACGAATCCGGTCCGTGGTCTTCTGTCTGCTCGCCACCAGAGGTGTCCTTCTGATTACATTGACTCTCACACCACACAAACTGTTGCACGTCACCCTGGACTACATTTCCCATGCTCCATTGCACTGATTGGACTCACCTGCAGCCAATCACACACACACACTTTATAACAACCACTCAAATCCGTCTCTAATCGCCGAGTATTGTCTGCATTTATCACTCTCCTAGTGGTAGCACTTTACGGAGCCAGTATCCTGTCTGAGTTTAGTCTAGTTCCTAGTTCTAGTCCCGTTTTGAACCATCTAGTTTTGCCTGATTGTCTGTTCCTGATAACCTGCCTGTCTTGGATTTCTGTCTCGTCTTGTTGTTTGGATTCTGTTCGCACCTCGCCTGGATTACTATCTGTCTGTGGATTACTCGCCTGCCTCATCCTTTGGATTATGTTTGCCGTTGATCGACCTACGCCTGTTTATTGGATCACTCTTCTGTCTTGCCCTCTAAATACCTGTTTGCCATTGTCCGACCCTTACCTGTTTTGAATATGTTTAAGAATAAATCTTTGCAGATGGATCCGCACGTCTCTCGTCTCAGTCGCCCCGTTACAGTTAAGGGATACTTCTATTAAAATGCAATTTGTATCTGTATCAGCATTTTCGCCCCATCCTATCCCCATGTTTTGCAAGGAAAATGTAATATTCAGTGCCACAATAAACACTCCCTTAGCCATATGTTTAAACAAAATTAAACAGCAACAAAAATATAAATAAAAAATCATAAACAATTTTAATTAAAAACATCAAAGCAAGGTCTCTTAGGGACAGCATGCCGATTTGAAAAGACTGACACTGTTCCAGTTTAAAGTCAAATGATTTGGCCGAATCAGAAAGGAAATGTTCATGCATAAAGGGAAACAGTGGGGGGCTTCCTGTCTGACAGGATATTTGTACAGTGGGGTCCAAACGTCTGAGAACACACTGCAAATGTGGGACTGGACATAAATAGAAAGGTTTAGGATTCTGAACACTCATTTAAAACAAGTAAACTTCATGACATAAAACTAAATTTGACATTTAAAATTCTGTGCTATTTCCTGGTCACTAATCAAATAAGTAAATGTGAGACATTGAAGTCATGTGAACTCTTTTGTACAGATGGTTAGATGCTTTTGATTCCTTTAAAGCACAAGATGCTCTTTGGCTCATTCTCAAATCATGCTGGAGAACACGATCATCAGGATTAGCACAAAGTCCATGGAGCTCAAATGCTGCTGTCGTTAAAGCAAATGGCAACATAACTAATAAACTAATAAATACTACAGACAAGAGCTTCAGAATGACAAAAAGTGTTCAGCCAGCCAGAATCAATCAAAGTTTTAAATCTGTTTTCTGTTGTAATTGGAATAAAACACAGGGAACCAACTAAAAGAAACAAGTAGTGCACATTTAAACATCTTGAAGTGCCAAAGAAACATCAAAAAGGTTCAACAGAATTGCCATCAAGGGTGCAGTTATTCCATTTACATGAAGTACGGAATGTTTAACAACACATCTATCATGAATTATTCCCAGGAAAATATACTTGAGGGGGAAAAAAGCATTTATTATACTTTATATAATAAAGTAAACTACAAAATAAAGTAAACTGTGACATATTATACCCAAAAACTCGTCATAGAGTGGACTACCAGTAAAATTGATAAAAATTAGGGACCAAAAATTATTCTGACACTTTGACCTGACCATGTTTTGCTTAAGTGTTTTTCTTTAACTGCTAATTGCTTGGTAATTGGTTGGTTGACCTAAAGTGGTATTATCTAATTGTGTGCTTAAATTTAACAGCTGACAGCTCTTCAACCGAATTCATTACATACCTTTCTATCAAAGTTATCAGACATTATCAAGATGAATTTGTTCTGACAGTTTAACTCCATGTTCTTGACACATTTATTACCATTTTCTAAACTATAGCGAATAAACTGTGATAATGTGAGACACACTGAAGGTGTCTGAATAATATTTGGTTTGACTGTATATATACAGTTTTAATTTAAATGTTATATAAAAAAAGAAAATTATATATTAACAAAGCACTTTTCTTACTCAATTACCTCAAAGTGCCTGAAAAAACAATGGTTTTGTCTGTTGTGTCTTGCCTTAGGTTCAGTGCTTTAGCCGTCTTTGTACACAAACAGGACATCTACCAATCACAACCCCATTCATAAAATCAGTGCACATGATTGGTTTATAGGAATGCTGTTCCAGGAACAACACAGGATGTTGATTTTGGAACATCTACTTGTACATGTTAAGTTAACCCGAGTTGCTGCATGCTGCAACAAAATCTGATCAAGCTATAATATCTTAACCCTGTGTACCTCAGATGCCACATTTAATCTGAAGCAAATGAAAACAAGGCAGAGGAACAGACATACAGAAGGGTCATACTGTCCTAAAAGAATAGTTCATCAAAAAAAATCAATTATTTCATCATTTATTCACCCTCATGATGATCCTAGTTGACTTTAGTCGTTCTGTAAAACACAAAAGAAGATGTCTCTGGTGTTTTGTGTACATACAATGTAAGTCAATGTTGCCTCATGCATGGACTCTCATTGTATGGGCAAAAATAGTTCTTCAAATTATCTTCCTTTGTATTCTGCAGAAGAATCAGCTTGAATAATTGGATAGATTGAGTCACGTTTTGTATGCATCTCAGACCACCTCCTGAGTTCGATTTCTACTCATGTCGAATGCATCTTGGTTGCCATTTACACTAGTTCTTTGCATGAACGGGTGACTATTTCATAAGCAAAAACACATGACCAAGTATATCCATCCTTAATCCTGATTATACTGAAGCCCTTAAATCAGAGAAAATACTGACTGGTTGATAAAAAATATTGCTGAAGCCACTAATTCCAGCCTAAGACCTCAAATCTGTGATCCAGGAACCTGTCTTACTTGAGTAAATCACATGAACCTTGAAATCATCTTCATTCTTCCCTCTTAGATTGCCAGCTGCACTTCTTCATCAGCAAGTAAAAGATGGAGGTTGTCAGGATGCAGAACATTTGGTTGAAACAGCCAGCGGCTTGTTGAATGATATAGGAGCAGTAGGTGCATTAGCCTCAGTGATATCTGAGAGAATAAAACAGGAAACTGGAGATCGGCCATATTGTGATGACCCTTCTGATGGCGCGCGACAGCTTAAAGCATTTACTAGAAAATCCAAGCGTCTTGTTACTGGCAAAAGTGTGACCAATTTATAGAGGACGTCAACACCGTTTGCTTACAGCCATCATGAGATCATCTGAGCTGGAGAAGATACTGATAGCTGTAGTAATGGAGCAAATGATGGACCCATTGCCAACAAGACAGTTCTGGTTCTTGAATTTGATTGGGTGAGCGGCGTTTCAACAGGGCTTATACAGTCCAATGGCAATGGGACTTTCAATGATTTTGTTTAGTTTTTTTCTATTAAGTAAAAATACACACACTATTGTTCAAAAGTTTGGGTTAGGTAAGATTAGCTTGAATGCTGCATTTATGTAATCAAAATACAGTAAAAACAGTAATACTTTGAAATATTACTACAATTTAAAATAACTGTTTTCTATTTGAATATGTTTTAAAAATGTAATTTATTCCTGTGATCAAAGCTGAATTTTCAGCATCATTACTCCAGTCTTCAGTGTCACATGATCCTTCAGAAATCATTCTAATATGATGAACTAACAGTAAAGTTTATATATATATATATATATATATATATATATACACACACACAGAGCTGGGTAGATTACTTAATCAGTCCATTACTGATTACAGATTACATGATGAAAACTGTAGTCAGTAACATAATCTAGGATACTTATTTTAGGTAATGTATTCTGACTATTTCTTTGATTACTTTTTTTATCTAACTTGTTTTAAACATTCCATAAAATGTACCATATTGATATAAAAATATATTTATATCAATATCATTAAATGCATTAAACATTACATTAAACCAGGGTTTCCCAAATGGGCTTAATGTAAGAACTGCAGTGTGTTTACGAGTTTATAAAAAGCTAATGATTAATTAAATCATCCAAACTTAAAAGAAATGATTTAATTTAACACTTGATCACTAAAATTTAAAACTATTGAATTTGTTTACCTGCATTTCAATGTGACCTTAAACTGACAACAGAAAAACTGCAAACATGCGAATGTGTTAAATTATTAAAATATATACTTTCTTAGAGATATTTCAAGTTAATTTTTATATTTTATGTCAAAGAGGTTCGATTGACAGAAACGTTTTGGAAGCCCTGCATTACATGAACGATCATTAATAAACATGAAAACAGCAATGACATTACACACCCAAACTCTTTCAGGTTTTAAATATTTTTGTCCAGACTTCCAGAATTAACAGTTACTGAAGGTCACAGTGTATATATATATACATACATACACACACATTTATATAATTGAAATAATTTGAATGCCTATATTTATATATTTTTGTCGACACACAGGCATTACATGCATTTGATTGATTGACCTCTGGTTTAAGTACTTGTTTCATTGCAAAAATCATTGCAAATGGAGTTAAGCGACAGGGGTCAGTCTGGTGAGGGTGAAGAGGGCAAAATAATGAGAGAGATGCAGCAGACGAAAGACGAGACAATCAGGAGTGACCAAGTGACCCGGGTCCTGACATTACAGCGCATGAGCCCGAGGCCGAGCTATTGATCCTCTCTGCTGCTCAAGGGCTAATTGAATGTTGAAGGTCTCTTGAGATACATGACACTCAGTGATTTACATGATGCTGTCTTTGAATCTAAACTCACAATTGTCCTATTCAAACATGATAATACATCTAATACAATTACACTGGGTTAAAGCGATCAGATTTGTAACACTGCTTCAGTTCTTAGAAGAAATATGCACTTACGTTATTACTGTAAATACCCCATGAAATGGCTTGACAAAGTTGTCTTTACTGAGCTGATTTATTGAAACCTTGGGACAAGACTTATTGCAGGGATTGTCTCTTTTTTAAATAAAATAGCCTTTAGCCCAAAGTATACTTTAGTTTGTATGCATAAGTGCCCACCCACTTTTTTCTCAAGTATTTTTTCCCATTCATTTCTCCCACAGGGATTTAAAAAAAAGTCTTTGTTAAAGCATTATAAGCCATGAACCAAACCAACCAAATACGAGGTGAATCACAACACTACAAACTTTTATTTGAAGCAAAAAAGTATTTGAAAATTGAACAAAAAGACAAAGGTAATGGCTTTAGTGAGGGAAAGAACTACAATCCCATGAAGCATTGCAAATGAATCGAATTAAAAATGATGGAGAAATTAAAAAAAAACTACAAATTATAGCTGATTATATAGTTGATTATATAGATTATATTGACATAGTTGATTGTATATAGAGAAACAATACATTTCAATATAAATTAGTGCTGTTAAACGATTAATCGCGATTAATCGCATCCAAAATAAAAGTTTCGGTTCTAATAATATATGTATGTGTACTGTGTATATTTATATAAATACACACACATACAGTATATATTTTGAAAATATCTACATGTATTTATTTATATTCATATCATTTGTATTATAAAAATATTTTTTATATATAAACATAACACTTTTTTCTTAAATATATACATGCATGTGTGTGCATTTATATATCCATAATAAATATAAACAGTACACTCATATACTGTATGTTATGTAAACAAAAACTTTTATTTTGGATGTGATTAATCGCGATTAATCATTTGACAGCACTAATATAAATCTTGAGGGAACCCATGGTGAATTAGTCTTTCAGGTTTAGTCCCTGCAGTGCTCTATTGTGGACAAAAGTCACGAAGACACATTCATGCTAGGAATGTAGAAGACATATAGTAGCATATAGATGACCTCAAAACTAATAAACACAATGTGTTGATGGCATTCTCGTCAATAGGATACAATGAGGTCTACGAGCCTGTGGTACAAGGCCTTTACATGTTGTTTTCTCCCAAAACATGAGGCATCAAAAAATCTTTCTTCACTTTTGTTCACTGTGACTAAACCTCCAGACTGTCAGTCAATGTGGAATAAGCGAAAGGAAAGTATTTGGGATACAAAGCCTTTATGTTGCTGAAAAGACAGGCTGTGGTCCAGTAAAGCCACCTACTTTCCATAAGGGACTGGGGATGGATTTTTTGTGAAGGAAGTGCTAAATCTGTCCACACTGACTGATTAAGTCATAAACGAGATTTATTGTTTGCTTAAAGGTGCGGTCACGTTTACTGTTGCTCTATGAATGTTTGAGACAAACTCTCATTTCAATAGGAATCTGCACTGAGGAAACATTTTGCATTGAGTTCAAGATTTTTATGCAAATGTGCCGCCGCGAATGAATGCTGCTTGGTTTGATCATTTCATGAAAACATATCACTCTTCTCTTAGCTCCTTAAAGGGATAGTTCACCCAAAAATGAAATGTACCCCATGATTTACTCACCCTCAAGCCATCCTAGGTATACTGTATGACCCTTTTCTTTCAGACAGCCCCCAAAATGCTGTTGTCATGTAAATGAATGGCCAAAACGCTTAAAAAGTTTTTTACTTGAAAATGGCATTGTGTAAACGCCCCCTAAATATCACTACTAATCTTTTTGTATTATCATTTCTTATACGTATTTGCCAGTGAAAGTATGCAGACATTGTGCTAATGTTGCTAATGATTATTTAAAATTTTACATTGATATTAACTATTAAATATTTGCATTATACATTTAAAAATATATAGAACATAAAATGCCAACATGCACCAGGCACAGCTGAAACAGTTTTGAATAAGGAGGTTCAGATACACATTCGGTGGACGGACCAAAATACACACAGATCCTCTCAGACTGAATCGAGAGCTCTGTGTGTGTGTGTGTATCCGGTAAGAAACCCGACCACTGCACACTCTTAAACTCTTATTTTCTTCTTGCCAGCAGAGAGGAAGTGATCTATCGATCAGAGGAGTTAATGAGAAGAGATAGATAGATAGACGAATGGATGGATGGATGGATGGATGGATGGAATGATGGATGAGGGGGGGAGGAAAGAGCGTTGAGAGAGGACAGCAGCGGATGGATTGTTTTCAGGATTGGATTTCGGTTACACAGCAGTCCTGACTGGGACCCCAGCAACGAACGCTCTCAGAGGCACATTCAGGCCAGAACATGCAGGAAAATATCATATTCCCAAAAATAACAGAGATTGATTGTTTTTCTGGCTTTTAATGCCTGCTGCTATTTTTAAAGACTGAAAACGCTCTCACCCTCTCGTGTGACAGTAAACTCCAGCCCCTCTTCCTTCTGAAGACCCCAAGGTCACAGGAAGTTCAAGTGACAATGGAAAACACTCTCTCTTTCTTTCTTTCTTTCTTATGTGCTGCATTCACATTTTTCACTGGTGAAAATCTATCCTAAAACCCCATTCAACTAAATTAAGAAAGCTAAAAATATATTCTGCTATTAGATTTTACTCATATTTAACACCTGGACTGTGTTCACAATGAAATACCAGCAGACTACATACTGCATAGTATATACCTCATTTGTTCTAAAAAAAAAAAAAAACAATATGAGAAACGTATATGCGCGGTCACATGACCTTTCCACACTGCGTGTTTAATACAGCAAGTGATACTGATATGTTGCTAAAATGATGTCTGGTTAATTTGTTACACTGCAAAGTCAGATGCATTGCATTGTGGGATGCACATGTTGGCAAATGTAAAATTGCGAAATATTATTACAATCTAAATAGCTGATTTCCATTGCAATAGATTTTAAAATGTAATTTATTCCTGTGATGCAAAGCTGAATTTTCAGCATCATTTCGCCAGTCTTCAGTGTCACATGATCCTTCAGAAATCATAATAAGATTCTGATTTGCTGCTCAAGAAACATTTCTGATTATTATCAATGTTGAACAGTTGTGGGGCTTAATTTTTGTGGAAACCGTGATTACCGTGCTTAAAACGTATTAAAATAAAAATAAAAGTAAATAGATAAATTAATTTATTAATTTATTTCTTTAAAAAATAAAAACAATAAAAAATCGTACTAACCCCGAACTCATCCATAAAACTCTAAGCAGTATACGTAGTAGAGAGTAAATAGCAAGCGACGTACGCTAGTATGCTTTTCCAAACATAGCCCGGCATTCCCTCACGAGCATTTCGCTTTGAACGAACACGTCCAATGAAAACACAGATGGTCAGGAATTCAACAGGGTAATCTGAAAGCAAACTTTGCTAAAATCATCAACAATCCTTCTGTCCAAACAGAAATGTTACAGCAGAATCCCTACGCCAAGCTTGTTAAAGTGACAGTACTAATGCTTTTCTTTTCTAAGCATGTGTCGTCACCTTGAGTGTTGTTTAAACTCAGCGTCTTCACCGTGTTGAAGGTAACCACATAGTCCAAAGGTGAAAAGTTAGATTAGAGAATTTTTCTGAGACTCTTTCACATCTCCTCTTTTCGGCGTTGTTGAGAGATTTGTCTCAACTTCGAAATCAACACGAGACCCCTTGGATATTTTCAGGGTAAAGAAAAGAAAACATTTGTCGTAAAACGGGCGTTTTCACAGGGTCAGTGGAGGGACTGTGTGGCTCTCAGGAATGGAGGGAGAAATCATATTGAGAGAACAGATGTTGTGCACAGAAAGGAGGACAGCAACCACCTAAATAAAACTGCCATGCAGGACATCAGGGATTGGCTAATGGGCTGCCTAACAGGTTTATACATAATACAACACATTATCCGACTGAAATCAGAATACAGGAGATTGGATTAAAAGATAAACTTCCCATAAACTCACTTCAAAAATCTGCTCTCACAATTCACACTCATTTCAACATCCATATTTTTCTGGCTCTTCGGTGTGAAGCTGCAGGTCTAAAGCAGTTATAACAGTTAACAAAAACGAAAACTACACTGAAACAAACATTTGGTTACTTGAAAATACATTAAATATTAACTGAAATAAAATATCAAAAAAAGAAAAAAAACTTGAATGAAATAAAATAAATACAATTTCATTTCAGCTAGTTGCCAAGGAAGCGTTGCAGTAACTAGTTATTTTCCATAGAGTTGCAAAAAGGTGGAACATTTCCAGTACATTTCGGAAACTTTCCAGGATTTTTTTTTTTATATATATTCCAGGGATTTTTGGAAAGTTTCCGGAAATTTTCCACCCCTTTGCAACCCCAATTTTCCAATGATTAGAAGTAAGGCTTAAAAATTGCATGAAACAAAACCAAAATCGTGTTTATCAAATAAACACCTTGATCTCATGACGAAAACGTACCTTTGGAAACTTTTTTGCAAGACGCGGAATACGTACCAATAAGTACATATCACTGCAGTTTCCAACAGAAATGAACACTAGAGGCGCTAAAACAGCGAGCACTTGTAATCGTTTTCGTACATAGTTATGATTACAGCTCCATATGTTTCGCTTTCTGGATGTAACAAGCTTGCTGGGTAGCTCAGCCAGCATGAAACTGGACTTAAGATACAGAGTCCTTGGGTACGAATGCCGTGAAAAACATGACTCACGATGAAACAGCTGAAAGAATTGAGACCGAAAAACAAGCTAAAACGGCATGCTTGCTATTGCGTTTTTACGTCACATTAGCTTTTGCTCATACTGTCGGGTAGGTTTAGGTGTAGTGCAGATGGCACGTTATTTTAAAACGTCACGGAGCATTAGAGTTATAGCGCCACTCAATGGACATTTCAAGTCAGAACTGTGGTGACACGTACAAAACGTCACACAAAATGTACCATTTACATGTACATACATATGTTCATCTACTCCAGGGGAAAAAACGAAAACTCTTTTAGCGCCACTCAGTGGACATTTCACATCGAATATGTCACGAAATGTACATGACGCTATGTATTTCACGTCTTGTAAAAAAGCTTCTACAGGTACGTTTTCGCTATGAGATCAGGCTCCAAATAAACATACGCACTGCCTGTTTCAGAGCACAGCATGGCATTGTGTTCCTTTATACGCGAGCAGCTCATGATCCGCTGTTTTCAGTAACTCAATCTGATCTGAGTTTGGGTCGCATATAATGTGCATTTAGGACTGCAACGTGCACAAACCACCATCTCAAACTTGTAATGAGAAGCGCTTATAAACCTGTAGTCAAAAAAAACCCATAAGGGTTCTCTACAGCTTACCGCCAAAATAAAAGCTTGATGGTGTAACATTTGAAAATTAAGAAATGAAGACAGCAATGAATATTAGTCAACATGAGCAGTAAAATAATAATAATTATTATTATTATTATTTTCTTAAATACTGTTTTATTTTAAAATGAAATATCATTAAAATAGTTATGTTTTGTTGTTTTATATTATTATTATTATTACCTTAAATACTCTTTTTTTATTTTACAATTAAATAGGAGTATTTAACAGCAAAAAATGTTCATAATAATCCATCATCATCATTATGATCATCAACATATTGATATATATTCACAATTAACTGACCAAATTTTTGTTGTTGTTGTCATTATTATTACCTTGAATATGATCTTTTTTATTTTACAATGACAGTATTATTACAACAGTAACATTTCATAATTTGCTTTATATTTCATTGTTATTCACATTAATATTGATATTTAATCACAATTTTTATTTATTATTAATATATTAATTCATTCTTTCATTTATTTAATTTCATCAGCCCTAATTAGTGGTGTAGCATTTGTTTAGTTGTTCATTTGACTATGTTTCGTTAAGTCGAAACTTATCACTTTAAGTTTGATTGTTCACTTGTTTTTGTACGAAATCCAAGCAAAAAAAGGGTCTGAATATATTATAACCTATATCATTGCTAGTTATGCATTTGAAAATATATCGCCCCTTAGGTCATGTCAGTGTAGTGTAGAACATTTTTGTAAGTACTTTTTTTACTTTTAAAGTAGTTTTCCCAACACTGCTAAGTATCCAGTCAAAAGAGTCCATCCCAAAGCAACAACATACCTTTCCTCCACAAGTCATATCGTCTGTAGAGCCAACAGCACAGGACCTACAGTTGAATACATTTAGCCTAAACATGAGCAACAGTGACTTCCTGCCTTACAACAACATACACAGATGAACTGCCCAGATCTATAACACTGATCTCTTTTCCTGACAAACCGATAAATACGGCTCTACTGTGGTGAGGCTGAATGGGTTATTGTCAAGCCTTGTACAAATTACCGCTCACAATGAACTGAATAGGACAAGAAGCTCATTTCAAAAGAGCTTTTCGCTTTTCCGAGGGAACTTGGACATTCAAAGATGCCTAAAGGTCTTTGCAGAAACGCTGCCAACTTTACCTTCCAGTTTCTGCATTTAAGCCAAGCACTGCTTCTGTGCTCAGATGTCTGAGATATCATGCGGCATTACTCCTCCCATTCTTCACATCTGTGTTTGTGTGAGAGACACACACGGAGAGAGACAGAGAGGAGGAGAGGGGGCAAAAGAGGAAATTCTTCCACCTCACTTTGGGACATGAGACATGAGGGTTGTTTTTAATGCGTGTTGAACAGCATTTCTGTCTGGCCGACTAAAGCCATTATAAGAGCAGCAGCAGCAGCAGTGTGTTATTTGAAGTAACGCATTTTATTAAATGCAGCACCATCTCTTGTTCGTTTTCATGAGATCTTGATAAAACAGACACTTTAAATTTGATTTGCAATCTCTTTTTGAAGAACTAACAATATGCCATACTTTACAATCCTGATGAACTTGGAGTTGTTATATCTATAATCTATAAGCTAACAAGTCAATGTACAAAACACAGTAAATCAAACATCATTTTAGGAATACAATTATTACTACATCAAAGCAGCTGAGCTAAAATGAACTACAGTTTACACTTAAGGTAGTGAGTCTAAGCTTTTGTTTGTACTGATAAACAATATGTACAATTTTCGCAAAACACAATGATGAAACAATTATGCACAATGCAAATACAGTTCTTTTCATTTAAAATCAACATGAAGCATTGTTCGTTCCCATTTTACTTCTAGAATGTTATGCATTTCTGTATTAAATGAGATTTGACTGTGAAAAAGTTCCCATATGAAATATGAAAGGATTTGGTGATGGACTTTTTTTTTTTTTTCTCTCTCGATGAAAATGTATTATTAAAGTAAATGAAAGCAACAGTGATTTCATGCTGACTTTAAAAGAATAGCTGAGATGAGTTTGTTTCTTCATCAGATTTGGAGAAATGTAGCATTGCATCACTTGCTCACCAATGGATGCTCTGCAGTGAATGGGTGCCGTCAGAATGAGAGTCCAAACAGCTGATAAAAACATCACAATAATCCACAAGTAATCCACACCAGTCCATCAATTAACGTCTAGTGAAGTGAAAATCTGCGTGTTTGTAAGAAACAAATCCATCATTAATGCATTTTAACTTTAAACTGTCACTTCTGGCCAAAATATGAATCGATAAACCATAATAACACTTCCTCCAATGAAAAAGTCTATCCTCTGTTTTCCTCTTACATTAAAATCCAACATGTTTGCTTAGAGCATGTTGCACTGTTTTCACTTATAAACTGTGCTTGATCTGTGCAGATTTCTCTCCAACAACTTATTATATAAATATTATAGATAGATGACTGATTTGAAGTTCAAAATGTCTTAAAGGGATAGTCCACATCTAAAAATGAAAATGTGATGTTTATCTGCTTACCCCCAGGGCATCCAAGATGTAGGTGACTTTGTTTCTTCAGTAGAACACAAACGAAGATTTTTAACACAAACCGTTGCAGTCTGTCAGTCTTATAATGGAAGTGAATGGGAATCACGGCTTTGAGAGTCAAAAAAACATAAAAAAAAAAAAAACAAATTAAACCCTGCGGCTCGTGACGATACATTGATGTGTAAAGACACGAAACGATCGGTCTGTGCAAGAAACTGAACAGTATTTATATAGTTTTTTACCTCTGATTCACCGCAATGTCCGAAATGTCTGAACTGTCCTGAGTGGCGGCGCGTCCTCCTGAGCGCGTTCTCAACAGCAGGCGCGTGAGAGGGGTCTTCTTCTTCTTCTTGCATTACGGCAGATCACAGACTTATAAGTGCATTACTGCCACCTGTCTCTCAAATGGACCATTGACACTCTATCTACAATCTCAATTAGGAGTGTCAATGGTCCACTGTGATCCGCCGTAAAGCAAGAAGAAGAAGAAGAAGACGTGTCACACGTCGGCTGTGTCGAGGACGCGCCGCCGCTCAGGACAGTTCAGACATTGCGTGAATCAGAGGGAAAAAACGATATAAATACTGTTCAGTTTCTTGCACAGACCGATTATTTCGCGTCTTTACACATCAATGTATCGTCACGAGCAGCAGGGTTTAATTTGGTTTTGTTTATGTATGTTTTTTTGACTCTCAAAGCTGTGATTCCCATTCACTTCCATTATAAGACTGACAGTCTGCAACGGTGTGAGTTAAAAATCTTCGTTTGTGTTCTACTGAAGAAACAAAGTCACCTACATCTTGGATGCCCTGGGGGTAAGCAGATAAA
>NW_015505644.1:628399-653553 GCF_001515645.1 Sinocyclocheilus grahami | reverse complement strand
GTCTTTACACATCAATGTATCGTCACGAGCAGCAGGGTTTAATTTGGTTTTGTTTATGTATGTTTTTTTGACTCTCAAAGCTGTGATTCCCATTCACTTCCATTATAAGACTGACAGTCTGCAACGGTGTGAGTTAAAAATCTTCGTTTGTGTTCTACTGAAGAAACAAAGTCACCTACATCTTGGATGCCCTGGGGGTAAGCAGATAAAAATCCAATTTTCATTTTTGGGTGAACTATCCCTTTAATGATGGATTTGTTTCTTACAAACATGCAGCTTTTTGCTTAAGATGTTAACTGGTGGACTGAAGTGGTGTGGATTACTTGTGGATTATTGTGATGTTTTTATCAGCTGTTTGGACTCTTATTCTGACGGCACCCATTCACTGCAGAGCATCCATTGGTGAACATGTGATGTAATGCTAAATTTCTTAAAATCTGATGAAGAAACAAACTCATCTACAGCTTGAATGCCTTCAGAGTACATTTTGAGCCAATTTCATTTTTGGGTGAACTATCCCTTTAAGAATATCCTCTATTTAATTGGTAAATCAGATTTCCTGCCTCAAGTGAAATGAATAACCTGAGTGTCATCTGATATTATTTTCGTAATAGTGTGTATACTAATAGGCCAACAAATATGCACAATCCAAAAATATATTAAAAGTGTTTTATCCGCATTTTTACCATAAACAAATATGAAAGGTAGAAGACGACGCTGTGTCCCGTACATATCAGTGTTTTGTTAAAATGAGCACACTGTCTCGTTTCGCACATATGCGTGTGTGTTTTCAGTGCGTGCAAATCTTTATGGTTCAGCTGTCATTTTGCTATCTGCTCATTAAATGTGTGAACAGGGTGAAAAAAGGCCCATCTGGCATGATTCATTTATGAACGACTCCATTTGGGTGCAATCTGTGCTTCTGTCTTAAAGCATCGCAGGTTCATTTGCCCACTGACACAGATTCTAGCAGCTTACAAACCCACCCAGTTATTCCACTCAGCAAAAGCACGAGACCAGATCACACCGTTCCCCACTGCTGCAGACCGGGTTAGATAGAGAACCATTCTTCTGCAGCAACCAATAAGAATCCGGCCTGTCTAAAACGAGCTATCTGATTGGCTAGATGACTTGGCAGCTGCAGGTGTGGTCGGCCACAAGTTCTTGGTCCAGTTCAGTCTGGTGTGACCAGAGTCATTCTTATCTCGCCACAACCTCGACGGGAACATTGTGAAATAAAACAAAACCTAAAAAGAAGCCAAAACAACACAACAGAACATAAAAAACACAACACAACATTAACATGATGAAACCAACAAATAAGACAGAGCAACACAATAAAACATAAAGAATCAAGAAAATATATAAAACATTGGCAGCTGAAATGTATAATAATAAATTAATTAATAAAAAAGGAAAAAGGAAAATATTTTAAAATATTATATATTTAAAAAGATGATTTCAAACTGTTCCAGATTTTTGGAATGCGTCATTATAATCAAACTGCTAGAATGTTATTAGTATCTAGTGGTAGAGTGGCAGACATATAGATGAGGGATATAGTTAGTAATCCTAGTGCTTTAGCATGAAAGAATGAAGTCATGAGCCAAAAAGCTGTTAAACTTAGTCAAGCACTATCCACACTCCAAATTCCAGCCTACATTTCTCAACATAGCACAAAACAGCTACCAACCTTAACAAGAGCTCGAATGCAACAGGCATTGACCATTTAGAATTATTATTATTATTATTATTAAAAGTGTTAATTATTTTGAACTAGCTTTTATTTTTATCTATTCATTTATTTTGTTTATATTTTTGTTTCCAAATGCAATGACTTCAGTTTTTTCTTTGTTTAACTGAAGAAGGTTCTCGCACATCCAACTGTTAATTGTTGATGATTTAAGGTGCTGTACTATTTCTTCCAAAATTTTGCTATCAATTGCTTCAAAAGCAGACATGGTAACTTCTTTTTGAAATTGTAATCGAATCTGTCTGACCTCTGCATAACTTAGGGATGTGCTAATTGCCTTTCTGATATTATTGATCTTTTCAGAAAAGAAGGAAGCAAACTCATTGCATTTGCTGTCGGAGAGCATTTCACTGGCAATCTGACTTGGGGGGTTTGTCAGTCTCTCAACAGTAGCAAAAAGAGTGCGAGTGTTGTTTAAGTTACTGTTTATAAGGTTTGAGAAGAATGACTGTCTAGCTTTGCCTAGTTCCACATTGAAAGTACGAAGGCTGTCTTTATATATGCTATAGTGGATTTCAAGTTTCGTCTTCCGCCACATCCGCTCAGCTTTTCTGCATTGTCTTTTCATACTCTGAACTGCTGTTGATTTTCTCCAAGCTGATTTCTGTCTGCCAGTCTTCTTGCTGACTTTCAAAGGAGCAATGTCATCAATAACATTCTTAACTTTTGAGTTAAAGGAATCAAGGAGAAGATCAACAGAGTCTGCAGAAATGCTTGGTGTTAAAGATATAGCCTCCATAAATAGCACACTAGTGTTCTCGTTAATGCATCTCTTCCTGACAGAGACAGACCTAAACTTAACAACTACCTTACTAACTATTAATAAGCAGCAAATTAGGAGTTTATTGAGGCAAAAGTCATAGTTAATGGTTTGTTAATAGCGAGAACTGGCCCTTAAAACAAAGTGTCTGTTTTTATTATTTTAAAATTTCTGTTGTTTTTTTATTTCTATTTAGCTTTAATTTATTTTATTTCCGTTTTAATCTTAGTAATTTTAGTACTTTGGCTTATTTTATTTCAGTTACTTGCCAAGGCAACATTTCTAATGTTTAATACTTTAAGTTTTTAAAAGTGTATTTCATTTATTTAATATTAGTTTGTTTATTTTTATAATTATTTTATTTCAGTTAACAACAACAATTGTTTAACAGTTATAATTTTAGTTTTAGTGGTAACCCTTTACAATAAGGTGGTTCATTAGTTAACGTTAATTAATGCATTAACTAATATTAACAATGAGCAATTGTTATTTTATTTTAGTATTTATTCATCTTTGTTAACGTTAATTAATAAAAGTACTACTCACTGCTAGTTCATGTTAGCTCAAGACCATTAAATAACATTAATAGATAAAACTTGATTTTAATATTTTTTTTTCATTGCTAGTAGTTTTCATTGTTAGTTCATGTTAACTAATGTTAACAACTGGAACAAACTTACTGTAAAGTGAACAAACCTTGAAAATACAGTTGCTTGTGGTTGACTAATTTAAATCTTAAAACTGTGTGTTGGGGAAGAGCACATAAATATTAATTACGTCACATAACATTTATGACATTTAAGTGGCCACTAGCTAGAGTACGCTTACCATGCTGAAACAGGCATAATTGTCCCTGGAGGGAGTTATAATGGTTACAATTTTATGGAGCAAACACTCAACATTAATAACAAAATGCTCCATGAGCCAGTTAAAACCAGGGGGAAAAAACTGAAACTGAACAAACTGATCTGTACTGAAAGGTACATCTTTTTCCCAGCCAGTTTTCAGATTTGACCTTATGTATCAACTTCATAAAAACAATGTTATGCTTTATTGGTGCATTTCGGTTGTACTACCCCAATGATCTCTAACCGGAGAGAAGACAGCACTGGATCTCTCAGTAATAAATACATCCTGAAGCAGACGAGGGTTTACAGAATAAACTTGCCTGTATGTGAAACTGGCATATTCATATTCATAGTGTTGCGTTTTCACCACACAATCCTTCTTATATACCTGCATTTACTGCTACAAATATATAACTGTAACACGTACATTTATGCGTGATGTGCATGTCACACAAGTGAATGTGTGTGTGTGTGTGTGTGTGTGTGATCTCAGCTAATGGTGATTCATGCTCTGTGAGAATGATTCATCGTTGGAACAGAGTAAATATGACGCTTGTAACTATGGCAACAGTGCATGTGGTGGGAAGGCAGGTCCACCCCCAGACAGCACTGGATCTCTCAGTAATAAATACATCCTGAAGCAGACGAGGGTTTACAGAATAAACTTGCCTGTATGTGAAACTGGCATATTCATATTCATAGTGTTGCGTTTTCACCACACAATCCTTCTTATATACCTGCATTTACTGCTACAAATATATAACTGTAACACGTACATTTATGCGTGATGTGCATGTCACACAAGTGAATGTGTGTGTGTGTGTGTGTGTGTGTGATCTCAGCTAATGGTGATTCATGCTCTGTGAGAATGATTCATCGTTGGAACAGAGTAACTATGACGCTTGTAACTATGGCAACAGTGCATGTGGTGGGAAGGCAGGTCCACCCCCAAGCTCTTCTCACACACACACACACACACATGCTTGAAGAGCCGATGCACTCTGAATGACAGACAGAAGTTGCCATTCAGTAATGACAGTTTTTATAGCGCTCAATCAGGGCTTATTCTGTTCGTCTTAAAGAGTTCAACAAAATGAGCCGTTTAACCCTTTCCTGACCAACATACCACTAGCAATATAATGACATTTGAAATGAATGAAAAATAATGAAAAAAGGCATATCATATATTACAGTGCCCGTTACACATAATACATGTTATTAATATAGTAATTATTAAAATGTATAATTACAAGCAGATCCACAAATGTAACTTTAGTTATATGTTGTAATTACTTAGTAACTACCATGTAATCACATAGTAATATGAATGCTAGGGGAATGTTATATGAATGCTAGGCAAACTAAATATAAGTTACAATCAATCGACAGCATTTGTGGCATAATGTTGATTACTCAAAAATAATTCTGACTCACTGCTTGTTTTCTTTAAAAAAATTAATGTTTACGTTTTGTTCAGGCACTTTGACTTCAGTGTTGTTGTTGTTGTTGTTAACAAAATTTATTTATTTATGCAATTGAAACAAATCTGAAATAAAAACTAAATATAAATATGAGATGGAAAAACTTAAATCTAAACAAAACTTGAACAATGGAAATGAACAGAAATAAGATGAAGAATTAAAAGTACTAAAGGTACAACTGCAATAAAAATGAAAGCTAAACAGAAATATTAAATCAAACTAATAAAAATGACAAAAGCGCATGAAAAATGATTTAAGCTAATACTATAATAAAAACTAAAAATATTAACATAAAAGGAAATTATTAAAAATGAAGTAAAATTAAATAATATAACAATAATACAAAAATAACACTGATTTTAATATTTATGGTCATTTGTAAAATTGGATTTAACTTTACAAAGAAATAAAATAATATAGTACATGCATTTTTAACACTAAAATCATGTTCACGTCCATAATGTTTACATGTTGTGAAGGCACTGCTAAAACCTTGGCAGAAATCGCTTTCATTGTAAATGTCTCATTATAACCTTTTTTTATTTAAACAATAGTGTGCATCTCATTTATCATCGCTAAATTGTGTTATTGAATGTGTATTGACATTATAAAGGCCATTGCCACCTTGCTCATCCCATAACGGTCATGCGCTTGAATGCTTGAATGCACTTGAATATTGAATGCTCTCTTCACAATAATGAAGCATCAGTGCGCTCAGAAACACTGTAATGTGACCTTGACCTGGATTTTTACTGTGCTACTGCACTCAATAAATCCAACATCCACTGCCTCATATAGATCAGTGACACTGAGTCATGGTAGTTTAAGATAATGTGAGCTTATTTATTTAGAACCTAAATAGTATATTTGTTTTACAGTAACAAGATTAATGATCTAGTATTTCGCGTTTCTTAAAGCAATGTTCTGTACTCAAAAGAAGGTAAGCTTTATCTATAGTAACTATCACAGAAACTCATTTTGACTCATGCTTCAGTTTGTAAAATCAAGAAAAAACTGCTTTTACAGTAATGCTCTAATAATGGAAGTCTATAAGGCAAGTGTATCAGATGCTTTAAACACAGAATTATGCAGCTTGTTTTTTTTTGGTTAAAGCACTTAAATGACTTCTTCTGTATGAAAATGTGTTAGCTTAGCTGTAAATTCATATTGTAGTGGTGTACATGCCAACACAATCTCATGGCAATTACTATTTTACATTTAAACAATTAGCATTTCATTTTTATGTTTTCATATAATCTACTCACACCCTAGTAACGGTTATGTTTTGTGGCAGACTTTCTAGTGGGAAAAGTTGGACTTGCTATTCTAGGTTACCAATAAAATTAATTCCGGCAACACTTCACGATAAAAAAACCATAAACCTTTCACATGTGGCTGGCTACATGTGAAAAACAGTGTGTTTTTAACTTTTTTCCGATGCAAAGCCTTGCCCTAAAGACTTCTATTATACAGTAAATACATTATTATAACATTATTACATATTATAACATGTTCTTGGTCAGTTAAAGTTGAGTTCAAAGTACTTTGAAGGAAGCGCCTGCAGGAACATTCCTATAAAAAGCTTCTCGTCTGACGGTGGAGAGAGGAGAATTGTGGAATAGTGATTGAGGTGCACCTTTAGTTTGTTAAGCAAAGTGCCACGAGTCCAGGACTGATGATACTTCTGACCTTGACAAGCTTTATTGATTTTTTTTTATTCGTCCAAACCAGAGAAAACTGATACCTGGCCTCTGAATCATTGATAAGCAGAAGGTTGCTGACTCTCTCTCTCTCTCTGCATCTTTGCAGACAGCCTCACTTCCTGAACCTGAGGGCTACAATTTCACCTCCTTCCATTCCCACTCCACTTCCTCTCATCTGTCTTTTCTATACACTACTGTGAGACACTGCATTTGTGTGTGCATCTACAGTGGAAACACACTGGAAATCTGGGATCAGAAATCTAGAACGTTTTCACTCAAAATGTGATTCTTATGATGTAATTTTAATGTAGAAAAATGCTAAATAGGAGCATTGAAAGCATGATTAGAACCAAAACAATATAGACATGTAGCACGAAACCTTCATATAGGTGAGTAATCATGTATTTCGTCCTTGTGGACAACCAAGGAGGCACTTTCACGCACTCAAGACCACAGTGTGCGAAAATAAGCCCCTCAGGATGTCTAACTCGACACTTCCTCTCAGAGAAACCACAAAAACAATCACACGCTCTCACTCAGACCAACTAACTATCAAGCTGTCAGGAGCCAAGACAAATGCAAACACTCGTTCAAGTGAAAAAAAAAGACCAGCCGGCTTAACGTTCAAGCGTCCAAACGAAAATCTGCTGCAGAGGTTAATTAGTAAATTACAGAGAATGTGCGGAGATTAATTGCTAACGCTTAATACTGCTCAGGGTTAGAGATTTGAACAAATCCCTAAAGATGTGCACACATTTAATGATGTTCGAGACTGCCCTCCTCCGAAAAACAACTTGTATGTGCAGACAGCTTATTATCAGCTATACTTACAGTACCCTGTTGTAAAAATAACGGCAGTGTCGTCATGAAACGACGTGTGACTGTCATTGCTGTCATCTGTCAACTGTGGATTCGTTTAAAGGGTTAGTTCACCCAAAAATGAAAATTAGCTTGTGTTTTACTCACCCCCGAAGCATCTTAGGTGTATATGACTTTCTTCTTTCAGACGAATCCAGTCGGAGTTATATTAAAAATTGTCCTGGCTATTCCAAGCTCTATCACTGCAGTCAGCGGGTGTTGCAGTTGAACAGTCCACAAGTCGTCAAATAAAGCGCGCGCATTCATAATAAAACGTGCCGCAGACGGCTCCGGGGGATGAATAAAGGCCCCCTGTAGCGAATCCATGTGTTTTTGTAAGAAAAATATCCATATTTCAAATATAATAAACACTTTTCTCTCACTTCATATGCAGAAGCCGTTCTGGCGGATGACGCAGCACGTATGTGCAGCACGCGCGCCTCTGAGATATGCTAGTCTCGCGAGTTTGTTTAATAGGAGCAAAGGAAGCAAAGTTTCCTTACTTTAGCAAAGGAAAACCAGTGTCTTCTTGGTCTATAGCAACGCTGACGTCTTATGTCATCCGCCGGAACGGCTTCAGTGTATGACAGTCAGCGGAAGTGAGAGAAAAGTGTTTATTACGTTTGAAATATGGATATTTTTCTCACAAAAACTCATGGATTCGCTACAGGAGGCCTTTATTCATCCCCCGGAGCCGTGTGAGACATGTTTTATTATGAATGTGTGAGCTTTATTTGATGACTTGTGGACTGTTCAACTGCAACACCGCTGACTGCAATGATAGAGCTTGGAATAGCCAGGACAATTTTTAATATAACTCCGACTGGATTCGTCTGAAAGAAGAAAGTCATATACACCTAAGATGCTTCGGGGGTGGGTAAAACACAGCCTAATTTAAATTTTTGGGTGAACTAACCCTTTAAATGCGATGTGTGGACTTTTTACACCGTCCCTTAACCACCATTATTCCTATTTCAAATTCACAAAATTTACTTTTAGCAATTGAACTTACAATTTCTGCCTGCTGGAGGATGAAATGGGCAAAAACTAATTCTTAGGTTTCTATTAAATTAGCGACCCAAGCCATATCTAGTGACCAGAAAATCCCAGAGACTCGTGATTGAGTTGTTTTGACTCAGGCTAGTAAGCAATCACCTAGCAACCACTCAAAACACCCTAGCAACCACAGAGATAGAACAGAAACTTCTCAGAGCACCTTAAGCACTGTACAGCAATGATTTGGCAACTAGCATTGCGACAGCAACAACTGCACTTTCATAATTTTCTCAAGAAAATGGATATATCTTCTAAACAAACACACTCAATGAAACATTCACCCCTCCAAAACACAATCCACATGTTTATTCCCTATGAGAAGTCATTTAGTCAAGACGCATGGCACAAACCATTGGCAGAGACAAATGAGAATGAACGAAAACACTTTAGTAGTCATCTATAGTTAATAAAGGTGATTCAATATTAGTGTGCACTTTAATATTCTTTATATGAGAAACACATGTTATAGTAGATTAGGTGTGCATTAGTAATTAGTAGAGCTCATTAGAGTAGAAGCACAGCCTTCCTTTAGCATTCCTCTTTATCACAAAAGAAAACCCACTTATTCTGCCCAGAACAATGCGTCTTTCCAGAGCTACAGTCCGTAATGAAGCTTTGGCAGAGTACGCGGGTAGAGCTGAGAGGTGCTTACCTTTGATTCCAAACTTTGAGTTCCGTCCAAACTTCAGAATGACGAGCATCAAGATGAAGCCTGTGAATGTGACCGCCGCAATTCCCACGACCACGTACACCTACAAGCAGAACGAAGAGTCTTCAACCAACATTCAAAGCTTCAAGCACATTTGGGAGAAAAACATGCACTCTGAGAATAAAAGACCTTTTCCTTAAGGCAATTTTCTCTTACACAAGTGATTTAGTTTATGGGTTTTCAGAGTTTACAGTGCTAAAAACTGATTGGGCATCTAGAGGTCACAAACATATGGCTTAACAAATACAATGTTTGTCATGAAAGTCTAGATGGCGCTGGCCAATAGGTTCTAACTCAATCTGATATAATCACATCTATTCACATGGAGCAGCTGATTGGTTTCTTTCGCATCAGCAGTCAATGAGCTGCTCAGCATTCAAATACTCGACTAATGCTTGCTGTAGCAGTTGCAGTGCGCTTCAGGACCCTCCGCCTCCCCAGCTCCACCTGTATAGATCTGCTACGGGGTGATTTAATGTATTTACTGTATATATGGGAGTTATTTCATGTGCAGCAGCAATATTTCTACATGCTCACAACAGCATGTCTGTGAATGTATAGGCAGTAGCAAGTCTCGAAGCAGATCTATTCCGCCAAGACCAAACACAATACAATAGGCATGTATATGCTACATGCTAAACTCAGAGAGTTGTCATGACAGAAATCTCTTTCTACGTTGTAAAAAAAAGCTACTTATTTTTCAGTTTACCAAATACAATAAGAAACTTAATTTTCTACATAAAAACCCATGTCAGACCAACAGAATTCCCCCAAATAGTCAAACACAGTTTCTGAATAAAGAATTTCATACTGCTGAAATGTTAAAGGTTTGTGAGTTCCCAGAATGCACTGCAGCATGAGTAAAGTAATATGAATAAATGCTGTTTGCTGACTTTATTTAAACATCTTGTTTTGTAATTATTGTTAGTTATTTGTTGTGTTGTAAAGAGCTCATCTTTCTACATTTGTTGATTGTCACCATTCTGGAGGTTTGTGCGACTATATATATATACAGTGGGTACGGAAAGTATTCAGACCCCCTTCAATTTTTCACTCTTTGTTATATTGCAGCCATTTGCTAAAATCATTTAAGTAATTTTTTTTTCCTCATTAATGTACACACAGCACCCCATATTGACAGAAAAACACAGAATTGTTGACATTTTTGCAGATTTATTAAAAAAGAAAAACTGAAATATCACATGGTCCTAAGTATTCAGACCCTTTGCTCAGTATTTAGTAGAAGCACCCTTTTGATCGAATACAGCCATGAGTCTTTTTGGGAAAGACCCAACAAGTTTTTCACACCTGGATTTAGGGATCCTCTGCCATTCCTCCTTGCAGAGCCTCTCCAGTTCTGTCAGGTTGGATAGTAAACGTTGGTGGACAGCCATTTTTAGGTCTCTCCAGAGATGCTCAATTGGGTTTAAGTCAGGGCTCTGGCTGGCCCATTCAAGAACAGTCACAGAGTTGTTGTGAAGCCACTCCTTCATTATTTTAGCTGTGTGCTTAGGGTCATTGTCTTGTTGGAAGATAAACCTTCGGCCCAGTCTGAGGTCCTGAGCACTCTGGAGAAAGTTTTCGTCCAGGATAACCCTGTACTTGGCCGCATTCATCTTTCCCTCGATTGCAACCAGTCGTCCTGTCCCTGCAGCTGAAAAACACCCCCACAGCATGATGCTGCCACCACCATGCTTCACTGTTGGGACTGTATTGGACAGGTGATGAGCAGTGCCTGGTTTTCTCCACACATACCGCTTAGAATTAAGGCCAAAAAGTTCTATCTGGGTCTCATCAGACCAGAGAATCTTATTCAGGTGTTTTTTAGCAAACTCCATGCAGGCTTTCATGTGTCTTGCACTGAGGAGAGGCTTCCGTCGGGCCACTCTGCCATAAAGCCCCGACTGGTGGAGGGCTGCAGTGATGGTTGTCCAATACAGTCTCAACAGTGAAGCATGGTGGTGGCAGCATCATGTTGTGGGGGTGTTTTTCAGCTGCAGGGACAGGACGACTGGTTGCAATCGAGGGAAAGATGAATGCGGCCAAGTACAGGGATATATTGGACGAAAACCTTCTCCAGAGTGCTCAGGACCTCAGACTGGGCCTAAGGTTTACCTTCCAACAAGACAATGACCTTAAGCACACAGCTAAAATAATGAAGGAGTGGCTTCACAACAACTCTGTGACTGTTCTTGAATGGCCCAGCCAGAGCCCTGACTTAAACCCAATTGAGCATCTCTGGAGAGACCTAAAAATGGCTGTCCACCAACGTTTACCATCTAACCTGACAGAACTGGAGAGGATCTGCAAGGAGGAATGGCAGAGGATCCCCAAATCCAGGTGTGAAAAACTTGTTGCATCTTTCCCAAAAAGACTCATGGCTGTATTCGATCAAAAGGGTGCTTCTACTAAATACTGAGCAAAGGGTCTGAATACTTAGAACCATGTGATATTTCAGTTTTTCTTTTTTAATAAATCTGCAAAAATGTCAACAATTCTGTGTTTTTCTGTCAATATGGGGTGCTGTGTGTACATTAATGAGGAAAAAAATGAACTTAAATGATTTTAGCAAATGGCTGCAATATAACAAAGAGTGAAAAATTTAAGGGGGTCTGAATACTTTCCGTACCCACTGTATATACACACACACACACACACACAGAAATTAAAACAATAAATCAACTTATTGTGTTACTAACTGAAAATTTGCTGAACAACTACTTAAATTAGGCATTTTTTTATTTTGTGAACGAAATAAATTCAAATTGACAAAACAATGTAGGGTCGCTTAGTATAATCATTAAGACAACATTGAGAAGACTGAAAAATCTGAATGCATCATGTTGCCTTGCCTTTTAATTTTATGATCCATTTTTATAAGTGTGATGTAATGAAATGTATTAAAAGCTCAGATTGTGAATTTTGATGAAATACATTTGAAGCTGTTGTAAAACGATGATTAAACGTACTCCACTGAACACACGTTTTATATCAATGTGGCTAGACGCTCCATTGTTTGCCAAACACAAACAGGACTTTAATCCAATTATTAATATTAATAAAAGAAACTATTTAAACGCATCAGTGTCATTTGTCATATTGCTGTCATTTTATAAGAGGAATGAGCTACTTGAGAGTGTGTGTAATAATGATTTTGCCCCGGTTTATGGGTTTTAGGCACTCCACTTTGTATTGTGTATAAAATCATACTACATACAAACGTAACAGACATGTTATATTATTATTTTGACGCAAGAAAAACTCAACAGAAACTACACAAATAACAGAATTTTACTCACAGCGACTTTGCCCTCAGGCGGTCCAAGAGGAGTGTCATCTGTTAGTACGAGAGGAAACACTAAGATACATGTGCTTTTAGACTACAGATCTATAATGTGCATGTTCATGTGTGTTTTGTTCATACCTGTAGTGGGATCTCACACACAAAAAGAGAAACAGAAGAAGAAGAAACATTTTAATGACTTATTCTTGTAATGAAGACTTAATAACATTATAATAATACATGTATTACTTAATAAATGACTAACTATGGAAGGCTAACGCAAAAATCTACATTTTGTTAACAACATCTAACTTGATTAAAACCCATATGCCTTTTTTTTTTTTTTTCGTGGAACACAAGAAATAAGTCTTATGGGTTTAAAATGGCAAATAAATGATATCAAAATCTAAATTTTTGGTCAACTATGACTATGATGATTACTGACATTATTCTATAATTTGATGATGAACTCTTAAAAGAGACTCACCATAATACAGTGGATCAGTAACTGATTCTAATGGATAAGCATGGAAAAGGAAACAAACAATGCAACTTTTCAGACACTGTAGTCACATTTACTGTAATTGTTTTGATTTGGTTGCATGCAAATTTCAGCTTACCGTTCCAAGGCTCGTGCATGAAATGCGCAAATACTGCCTTGCGGTCCTCTCCGTATGTATTACTGGCCACCAGTGAGTATTTTCCATTGTTGATGTGTGTGGGACTGTCCAGGTGTAAGCACCCGTGGTACCCGCCCTCTGAGTAATCGTGGACCATGGTGCGGATAAAGGGACCCTCCTCCACGGGTTTGCCGTTTAATAACCAGCTCAGTTTAGGCTCTGGGTTGCCCGACACGCTGAAGGGAATGCACCAGTGGTGGTCTGAGACTGCATCCATCAGCTTGCTGATTACAGGTGGAACTGGCATCCCAAATAAATGGCACAGATAAACACACAGAATAAATGGCATACAAGCATTAATAATAGTAAAGCAATAATGCATTTCAATAAGAAGTATTCAACTTGAATACGTGAAATGCATTATTTGAGGAACTTCTTGTTGCTAATGAATTGATTAAAATTAATATAACAGGATTTTTAGCTCTATTCAAGTAAAATAAATGAATAATAAAATAATAAATAAAATAAAAATACAGTCCGCTCAGAACATTTACTGAAAATAAGCTGCAAAAATGCCCCAAAAAGACTGCACAATTTTACATATCATCAACAACAGTCTTATAAAAGTACAAATTGTCCTGACAAAATTCTGAATTTTTGCTTAATGAAACTCGAAAAATGAAAGAATGTGGATTTACACAACTGTTCAAAGTCGTAAGATAGATTTCTTTATGTATTTATTAATTTAAAATAAATTAATACTAATCAAGGATGCATTAAATTGATCAAAAGTGACAGTAAAGATATTTATAATGTTGTAAAAAGTTTTAAATTTCAAATATATTTTGTTCTTTTTATCTATCTATTCATCAAAGAATCCTGGAAAAAAAACATATCATGGTTTCCACAAAAATATTAAACTGTTTTCACTTATAATAATCATGTTTCCTGAGCACCATCAGCATATTAGAATGATTTCTGAAGGATCAAGTGATACTGAAGACTGGAGTAATGCTGCTGAAAATTCAGCTTTGATCACAGAAATAAATTACATTTTATAATAATACTGTCAGGGTTATGGACCTGTCTGGTTGTGTTTTCCCTCCCCATGTGCTCTCCGTGACCTAGTTTTCCCGTGTGTTTGATTTAAAATAAATTAGTTTTATGCCCAGAGTTTAGCCCAGAGAGGGTTCCAGTCCCCGAGTTTAGCCCAGAGAGGGCTCAGCACTGCGCGACTGCCATCCTCCAGCGTCGCCGTGGCTGGAATATCCCTTGACTCTGCCTCCAGCCTCTAAACCCCAGACTCTGCCTTGGCCTGTTGACCCGTCGGCTCCACCATGTCTCCTAGCTCCCTCCTTTCCGCCGTGGCCCAGCAGTCCACTAGCTCAGCCGGGCTCCCTCGTCCCTCCAGCTCCGCCTTGGTCTGGCATCAACCATCCTGCGCCTCGGGACTCCACTCCTCCGGCTGCGCCTTCGTCCCTCCGGCTCCGTCAGGCTCCTTCATCCCTTCGGCTCCTCCTCCTCAGTCAGGATCCACGCTTACATGTCAGTCGCCGGCGCCATCTGCTTCGCCTTGGCCCTCCGGATCCTCTCCCGATCCTCCCTCCATCGTCACCTCCCTGGACTCTGTCTGCCGGCCCCCTCCCGGGTGCCCGTCCTCCTCCCAAGCCTCCTCCCAGGTTACCTCCCGTACCCGATATGTCAGGGTTATGGACCTGTCTTATTGTGTTTTCCCTCTCCATGTGCTCTCCGTGACCTAGTTTTCCGATGTGTTTGATTGCTCCCAGGTGTGTGTTGTCAATTACCCCATGTACTTAAGGTCCTGTCTGTGCTTTCTGAGTTTGTCCGGTATTGAATGTACGTCTTACCCCGCTACGTGTGTGTTCCCGGGACTCCACTCCTCCGGCTGCGCCTTCGTCCCTCCGGCTCCGTCAGGCTCCTTCATCCCTTCGGCTCCTCCTCCTCAGTCAGGATCCACGCTTACATGTCAGTCGCCGGCGCCATCTGCTTCGCCTTGGCCCTCCGGATCCTCTCCCGATCCTCCCTCCATCGTCACCTCCCTGGACTCTGTCTGCCGGCCCCCTCCCGGGTGCCCGTCCTCCTCCCAAGCCTCCTCCCAGGTTACCTCCCGTACCCGATATGTCAGGGTTATGGACCTGTCTTATTGTGTTTTCCCTCCCCATGTGCTCTCCGTGACCTAGTTTTCCGATGTGTTTGATTGCTCCCAGGTGTGTGTTGTCAATTACCCCATGTACTTAAGGTCCTGTCTGTGCTTTCTGAGTTTGTCCGGTTTGAATGTTCGTCTTACCCCGCTACGTGTGTGTTCCGGGTTTCATTGGATGTTAATTAAAGTCAGTTTGTTTGAAGTCTACTCCACGTCTCCTCGTTCCTCGCTCCGTGCTCCTCACAGTAGCGAATTGTGACAAATACTCGTATGGAAAACAATTATTTTAAATCGCAATATTTCATGATATTCCAGTTTTTACTGTATTTTTAATCAAACAAATGCAGCCTTGGTGAACATAAGAGACCTCTTTTAAAAACAATAAGTGTGTATAAAAAAAATTATCAAATGTATAAATGTGATTTCCCGTATAAATGAGTAGTTATGCCAGTCTTATGCAATAATTCTCTTGGTAACTTACACAATATGTCCAGATCCACAGAGGCCTCAGCCTCTCCCACCATGTTTTCAGACCTGCAGGTCATTTTGCATCCGTTGTCCAGGGAAGAGACATTCACGAGTCTAAACTCTGACATCTGACCTGAGCGCTCCTGCTGCGGGTGTGAGTTACAGCAATGTCAATCTCATTTCTATTTAAAGCCTACATGCAATTCAACTCCTCCCTATTTACAGAATTCTTATAGCCTTATTGTGCACAATTCATTTTTGCATGCTACTCCAAAGAAAAAAATACTTGTCTATAATCAAAATGCAATCATTTGCTACTCCTCTGAAATTACTTTCTTTTTCCGTTGGCGTCACTTAGGCGGACGACCATTTGGATGATGTTAACCAACAGCTATTCACGCATTGTTGTTTTTGTGAATATCCTGTTACGCCACATTAAGAGAATGGTTTGCAAATGACTGTTTACTGTATATTAACTTTAAGGTTTTTGTGCCCTGTTCCATAAATCAAAGCCTTAAAATCTGTTAAAATCAACAAAAATGCCATATTTCACTTATTATAAATGTGATAAAATAATTACAAGCTATCTTCTCAGTTAAACTCTAAAGCAAATGTCACATAATAAGAAAGGCATTAACAATGCATAACTTTCACAATGAATCATCAAAATGTTTAAAGGCTGAAAAAAGCTAGTTCCCTAATGATACACTCAGAAACCTTGTCAAAATGTCATTGCAAGTATGCTGACTACCTCTTGCAGCAAATCTGGCAAGACATCGCAAACTTATTTCTGCTATATTCATTTGTTGTAGAGAAAATAAATTGTGTGGCTATCCACGGTCTGTATGGAAGCTTGTTTCTGCCATTTTATCCCACAGTTCAGACTTTTTCAGAAGTTTATGTCTCACAATCTTTTATTTTCATTTTGTTTTTGCTTCTGACATGGAATAAAACATGTAAAAAGATAGTTGCAACATTTACATCTCACAGTTCTGCCTTTATTCCTCAGAATTGTGAGAAATTCTAAAGAAAAAAGTTGGAACTACGAGAAAATAAGTCAGAATTTTGAGATATAAATTCAGAACCGCAAGAAAAAATTCTGAATTGTGCGATATAAACTCCCAGTTTGGATTTAAAAAAAATGATACTAGATATAAGGTAAGTGGTTGCAATCAATTTATTTTAGCTACATTTAAATAAACAAATTTAGTTGACTACTTTCAGCTAAATGTGTTTATTTAAATGTAGCTAAAATAAATTGATTGCAACCACTTACCGTAAAAAAATTAGTAAATTCAATGAATCGTATTTTCAGTGTGATAGATATAAACTCAGAACCTCTTTTTTTTTTTTTTTTCGCAATTCTGACTTTTCTTCTCTGAATTCTGAATTGACATCTCGCAATTATGTTTTTTTTTTGTTTGTTTTTTTGCGATGGAATAAAAAAATGACAGAAGTAACTGCAACTTTTTCTCTCACAATTTATTATATTTATAATATTTATTAGCTTATATCTCCCAATTAAGATTTTTTTTTCTCAGAATTGAAATCAGGAGAATCAGAATGGGAAAAAAAATGCAAGAGCCACTTAAAATGACAACTTAATTGTCAATTTGAAACTTTGTAGATCTGAGATGAGGGTTAGATTTACCTCGTACGCTGAATTTAATTTGCAGGTGGTCCAGTTCAGAGTCGGTGTGGGCGTTCCTGAGGTGTTGCACACCAGCGTCACGTTTAACCCGTTCCGCATGGTCACTTTAGTGGGTTTCAGAGTCACAGTGGGGAGAACTAGAAAGAAAACACACCACAAACCAGTTCATACACTAACTAACAATCAAGAAGAAAAAATCTCGTTCTTAATAACTACCATTGTCTCATTGGTTTTATTTAAAAATATCTAAAGGTCCTCAATACATATGTGGTTTGAAATCAATTAAAATCAGATTTTTCGGAAGTAGTTTTTGTTTGCCATTCAGGACATAATGTGCATGGAATGACATAAATGGCACATTATTATGCATATCTGCATATGTGTCTGATGGGTTGTTGTATTTCTTGGCCTCACGCTGTTGATTACATCCTTACTACAGCAAACATGCAAATATACACCATAAATATACATATACCGGATATTGACCGGACTGCCTGAACAAACAGATCTGATCTATCTGTACATAACAGTATATTATATTGTTTTGAATGACTATATTTAAAGTGACACTGAGATATGTATTTGATATTTTAGCTCAGAAACGGAATCGCTTGAATTTTTTAAACATCTTACATCATTTTTGTGATCTATGCATATTCAGAATCTGTCTGTATTATATTTCATTATATTATATTGTTTTGAAAGAATTACAGAAATCTCTGATTTTATTTCTTATTTTCAGGGTATATTTAAAGTGACACTGACATTTGGTCTTTTAGTTCAGAAATGTAATCCCTTTTAAAGAAATCTAATGAAAGCAAATTAATTTCGACATAAATACATTTGACATTTTCTTTGCAAATCATTTGACAAACTGTTAAAAAAAATCCTTTTTGTGATTTATATTCAGAATCAAGCTGTATTATATTATATTAATGATATTATGTTATATTATTATATTAGTAAAAGACTTTTAAATTGTGTTCTAATTTTATTTCTTATTTAGACTGACACTGAAGTGTACAAAATTCATATTTTTTCATAATTCATATTTTAGCTCAGAAGTCAGATCTCTTGTGCTTCTCCGCCTGCATCACAGGAATGCCGTTCTCGCGGGAGCTCCCGCTAAATTCAAGGCCAAAGAGTGCAGACAGCTCTGACCGGCTCTGTCATGAACAGACAGCCAAATCAGATCTCTATCTCTAGCTGCTCCTAGGCTGCGACAACTGACACCCTTATCACCGCGTCCCACGGCATCGCTTGCTTCTGCAGGAAACTGCAGGTCACGCAGCTTTGATCATTTCATAAGAATCATGTATGGTTTCTTATTATCTTAATCTTGGAGTGATTCTGTAACATCCATCACACACAGCACAGACCTTCAGCCTGTTCAGACCAGACAAACCGTTTTCACTCAGCAACTCTTTATCCTATAGGAATAGTTCACCCAAAAATTAAAATCTGATGAAAATATACCCTAAAAAAGTTTTATTTGTAAAACAATTTTCACTCGGAAATAAGAAAATGTTTTTGCTAGTAAATTTCACAAAGAAACTGCAAGTAATTGAATTAAATGTGAAATTCTAAAGTACTTTGTATAAAGACTGGAATATTTTTTTGTAAAATATATTCCAATAATCCTTGTTTTATTTACAACTTCGAACCTTTACCTCCAGGCCATCCAAGATGTAGATGAGTTTGTGTCTTTATTGGAACAGATTTGGAGAAATGTAGCATTACATCACTTGCTCACCAATGAATGGGATGGGTACCGTCAGAACAAGAGTCCAAACAGCTGATAAAAACATCACCAATGGATGCTCTGCAGTGAATGGGTGCCATCAGAACGAGTGTCCAAACAGCTAATAAAAATATCACCAATGGATCCTCTGCAGTGAATGGGTGCCGTCAGAACGAGAGTCCAAACAGCTGATAAAAACATCACCAATGGATGCTCTGCAGTGAATGGGTGCCATCAGAACGAGAGTCCAAACAGCTGATAAAAACATCACCAATGGATGCTCTGCAGTGAATGGGTGCCGTCAGAATGAGAGTCCAAACAGCTGATAAAAACATCCATTTCTACAGCTGTTTGGACTCTTATTCTGACGGCACCCATTCACTGCAGAGCATCTATTGGTGAGCAAGTAATGGAATGCTACATTTCTCCAAATCTGTTCCTTTAAAGGGATAGTTCACCAAAAAAAATAAAATTCTGTCATCTTTTTTCTAGTTTAAACCACACTGGCAAAAAATATCTCATCTAGTCCCTCTAGATGGTAAATTGAAACGATTCACTGCAGCAGCTCATTTTCTTTCATGGCACAAAAAACAAAACAAAAAAGCAAAAGAAAGACAGCGATTGGCCACAGGCCAGCAGACGCTCAGTGCTAAATGTCTCAGTGTTTTTGCATTCTGGGGATCCCCCCGTCTGTCTCTATTTTTCCCTTTTCCTCCCTCGCTCTCTTGTCCTCTCTTCCTCCCTCGAGGGCCTTCTGCTGTGGTATTGCTTAAAATAGGCCTGGCTGGAGGCTGATCTTTGGATCAATAATTATCCGCGTCTCAAGCCGCAGTCATAAAACTACAGCCTGGACAAATCACATCTTACCAAACAAACTAAACTTCAGTCTTAAATATTAGATGTGTAAAATCATAACAAGCTTCCTTTAAAATATGCTGATTCTTAGTTCTCCCGGCCATAGTACATTGTTCTGTTAAGTCTTTCTAGTCAGTTGCTTCATCACTGAAATGCATCTAGTTGACAACTAGTTTTGACAGATTCAATTCATGGTATAGCTTGAACAGTGTTGGTATTATTAAAAAGGTAAATTATCTAAAAAGAATTAGAAATGTTGCCTTGGCATCTAACTGAAATAAAATAAGTTTAAATAAAAATAAACTTAAAATAAATAAAACCTAATATAAAATAAATAAATATTTTTAAATAACACAACTGACAAAGCACATACAAAAACGAAATAAAAACTAAATATCTACAAATAAATAATAAAAATAAAATGGTAACACTAGGGACCAATTCTCACTATTAACTAGTTGCTTATTAGCATGCCTATTATTAACATATTGGCTGTTTAGTAGTGCTTATAAAGCACATATTCTGCATGAGAATATTCTACATCCCTAACCCTACCCAATACTGAAACTTAACAACTACCTTACTAACTATTAATAAGCAGCAAATTAGGAGTTTATTGAATCAAAAGTTGTAGTTATTGGTTTGTTATTCGTGAGAATTGGCCCTTAAAATAAAATAAATATTAAAATAACACCGATAAACACACATGAAACCCTCATATATATGTAAAAGATACATAAATATGTTTATTATTATTATTTAACTCTTTCCCTCAGGTCTATTTCAAGTGTGATTGTTTGTTTGTTTTTCACCAAAACGGACACAATTGAATTTTTCCTGACTATTTTTGACCCTCTCTCACCTTTTCAAATTAAACACAGCATTTGCTGCGGTCATTTAAAAGTGTGAATGTAATGCACGTCACTGTGAAATAGGATACAACACTGCGCTGCACTTGTTTACAAGCTATGGGTTAATGCTGGTTCCAGTAATGTTGGTTACAATATCTATAGAGCTTTGTAACAGGCTCACAAAACAATCTGTGGTGCAATTTGCTGTAAACACTGTTAAATGATCTGAAATGATCAGGGGTCTTGTTAAAACTAAACTTCAGGATCCTTCAGAACTATATACAGAGCAACAGCACTAGAAATTACAAGGTTTGACACAACATTTGCTCATGTTACTCATTTATCTTTAGTTAAGGGGCCTCTATCTTTATCTTTTCTTTCTCATACCACAGTTCGGCAGTGTGAGTGTAGACAGCGCTGTCCTCTTTCCTCCCTCCTCCACACACAGCAGGTCCTCGGCCTCCTCTCCTCTCCACTGCTTCAGCCACACGTTTTCACATATGCACTGCAAAGGATTGCCTGCCAGCAACCTGCAACACACAAAGACACGCGTTTAGCATGACAGTGAAGCATGCAGTACAAAAACACTCACCAAGAGCACAAATAACTCTACATGTAACCTGATAGCACTACATTATCATCAGCATATATCATTACAGTGTACATGAATACATTCCGATTTCTCGGGCGATATTTTTGAGAATGTCAGTAGTACTATTGATTGCAAAAATTCCCAAATTGATCAACAACCTTGCAAATGCAATCAAATATTTTTGAATTTTTATGTAAAATAAATGTTTAATAGTATATTGTGTGCAAGCATTATTTGCTGCATTCATTGTTTTTCTATTAGCAAAAACAAAGCCAACCAAAAATAACCACATTCTGTAATATATCTTCAATAAAAGAGACTCACAGGTATGAAATGTTTAAATGGCGAAACGTCCTCCAGGATAGATTAGACAGAATATTCTCTTTGAGATTCCTGTAAAAGAACACAACGATCAGCACTGACAAAAGCATGTAACAAAACATATTCAATTTGATTCAACTTTTTTTTATCCAGCTTCGCCACAACCAAAACACTCACATATATTGTAGTTTGGGGTTGCTCTGAAAGGCCTGCCTGGAAATATATGCCAGCCTGGTGTTTGTTACAGTTCTGCAGGACAACACAAGCACGGATGTCAGAAATGTCCATCTCACGACGTAAAGAACGTAAAAGCTGTTCCACGTTTTATACTCACAAGTTTCTGAGGTTGCGATACGAGTCGAGATCTTTTTCATTAATGGATTTGAAGCCGCTTTGATTTGCAATGTATCTGTAAGCAGCAACAAGAACAATCTCGCTAAAAGAGTCTCCGAGGGTAAATTCCAACACACAAAAAATACTTCATCTTTTAATTGAATTAATTCATTATTTGATCCATGGTGTGTAGTAAACAATCTAAATCATTTTGGTAACACTTTACAGTAAGGTTCCACAAGTTAATGTTAGGTCATGCATTAACTAACATGAATGAACAATACATTTATTACAGTATCTTTGTTAATGTTACAGTCATTGTTAGTTCATGCTAATCCACAGTGCATTAACTAATGTTAACAAGCACAACTATTGATTTTAACAACGTAGTAAATGCTGAAACTAACATTAACTTAGATTAATAAATTATGTAGTAAGTATTGTTCATTCTTACTTCATGGTAACTAAAGCAGTTAACTAATGAACATTATGTATAATACATTAAGTCATGTTTTTAAAGATAGAAGTGTAACAATGTTCCTGTTCTGCTGGCCAAAATTTAAACAAATGCACTTAAGCTCTAGTGTGATTTAAACAGCAACTGATTTCAAAATACCTAATTAAAGTCAATCAAAATGACAGACTGATTCATAGCTTTTGTGTAAAACAGTCAACATAAGAGAAGCAGCACTGCAGCAGTTATAATTGAGTAATAATTAAGTGCACTTATAAATGTGACCCTGGACAACACAACTAGTCATAATGGTCAGGTTTTTTAATTTATTTATGCATTATCTGAAAGCTGAATAAATAAGCTTTCCATTTATGTATTTGTTTGGATAGGACAGGGGTGTCCAAACTGGGTCCTGGAGGGCCGGTGTCCTGAAGAGTTTAGCTCCAACCCCAATTAAACACACCTGAACCAGCTAATCAAGCTCTTACTAGGCATACTAGAAACTTAAAGGAAAGTGTGTTGAGGCAAGTTGGAGCTAACTTGGAGTTGCAGGACACCGGCCCTCCAAGACCGAGTTTGCGCACCCCTGGGATAGGATAATATTTGGCCGAGGTACAACTATTTGAAAATTTGGAATCTGAGGGTGCAAAAAAATCTAAATATTGAGAAAATCGCCTTTAAAGTTGTCCAAATGAAGTTCTCAGCAATGCATATTACTAATCAGAAATTAAGTTTTGATATATTTACGGTAGGACATTTACTAAATATCTTCATGGAACATGATCTTTACTTAATATCCTAATGATTTTGGTATAAAACAGAAAAATCGATCATTTTGACCCATACAATGTATTGTTGGCTATTGCTACAAATATACCCGTGCTACTTATGACTGCTTTTGTGCTCCAGGGTCACATACTTTGGCACAATAGCCTAATTCAAGTCCGATAACCGGATACATCATAGAAATCAAGCAATTGCGCACAAAGCAGTTAATTGAATGACACAACATGCATCATCTTCTGTGACCTCTTCTTCACAGCTTACATGTCTGTGATGTTCTCCATCTCTGCCTCGGACTGTAGCATGGGAAAAGCCATAATGCTGCGCTCCGCATCCACGCACGAGATCCGCGCGCCGGTGCATGTGCACAGCTCCGGACAAGCGGCACCGGGCCTCCAGAGCGCGAGCAGCATCAGAACCCAACAGGACCCCCAGCCCGCCATGCCGAAGCCCCCCGACAGCAGGCTCATCCCTGGGTCCTCGCCTCCAGATTTAAGACCCCTGCAATCCAACGCGCGGAGAGAGCGCAAAACACACGCGCCCGCGTCGACCTTGTCTCGCGTTTCTGTCTACGTGAAGTGTCTGTATTCCTCTCCTCCTCTCGTCTGCGTTTACCTCGCTCTGCCTAGGATGAATGACCGAGATGCTGGCGTTAAATGACGCGTCCGTTGAGCTCACATAAGACGCGCTCTTGGGAAGCGCGAGTGCTGGAGTGAGGGAGCGCGATCGCTGGATGATGCGCAGCGCGTCTGCGGGGAGGAGACGAGGAGAGGAGATCATTCAAACGCTTTATTGATTATTGACAACGTGTAGCAGCATCCTTACACCCATCGAGACTTAAGACCTTAAGGCGCATGAATTATGGATAATTCGCATGCTGTGGTTTCGTTATCAGCGTAAATCGGGGTTGTCGTTTCATCTTCTTACAAGCGTGTTTCTCAGATTATGGTAATGCCAGTCACTAACGAGCGAAGCGCTAGCCGGGTGTAGTTTACGCACAGCACTAGTCGTGTTTCGTTCGTGGATGAATCGTTTTTAATGAATGTTTAAATGAACGAATTGTTCTCGTGTCTTCTGTGCACTGACTCATAGTTCTCTTTCTCTTCGCAGCGCGTCTTCTGAAGCACGAGCAAATTCGAGTGCGAGTCTATGGCGTTCAGTCTGGTTCACAACAAGGGAAAAACATAATGGGGTGGAAGAATTATGTGCAAAAACGACTGTAAATTAAAATGGCGCAAGAGCGTTACTGGAATTCATAATGGATTTTAGTTAGGCTACTAACTGTTTTATTAGGCCTATTACTACTACTACTACTAGGCTAATAATAATAACATTATTATTTTATTTAGGCCTATATCTTTTTTATTATTTTATATATAGCTTGATAAAAGTCATTTAGGCCTACAAAAATGATATATGACAGCAGGTCTAGATACGCTATCTCAAGACCAATTTGCACTATTTTACGACTCATTCAGTTTAGTACGATTTGTCTAGACCCCAGTGACAGGTTTAGGGACGGTGTTAGGCGTTGGTCATTCGTACGAATTCATACGAATTGGGGAACTCGTCAAATCTACATAAAATTTGGCAAAAATCGTACCAGATCGTACGAGTGACTATTTAGGCACCTCGTAAATAATTTATGTATGAATTGTCGTGAGATCGGGCAGATATCGGGCATCAGCGGAGGCATCGGCGCTTCAAACCGGGGTAGACTATTTATTTATTTATTTATTTTAAAGGGGATAGTTAAAGTTCACCCAAAAGATGAAAATGTTATCATCAATTACTCATCCTCATGTTGTTCCAAATAGTTGCTGGTAGACAGTGACTTCCATAATATGATATATATATATATGTGTGTATA